>NC_043968.1:41615819-41960319 GCF_902148855.1 Sphaeramia orbicularis | reverse complement strand
AGTTCATCGCAGGACTGACATATAGAGACAAACAATCACTCTCACATTCACACCTATGGGCAATTTAGATTAACCAATTAACCTATCAGTGCATGTTTTTGGATGGTGGGAGGAAGCCGGAGTACCCGGAGAGAACCCACGCAGACACGGGGAAACATGCAAACTCCACACAGAAAGCCCCCCCCCCCGTCGACTGCTGTTGGAATCAAACCCAGGACCTTCTTGCTGTGAGGCACGAGTGCTAACCACTGCACCACCGTGTCGCCCTGCAAATACATTCTCCATTATAATGAATACACTTACATTTGATTTAGGTTTACCAATGAAACATTCTACTAGGTTTTTTAAAAATTAATTCTAATGAAGCTGGAATGCTTACTGTTGTTCTGCTGGTATGATGGTTTTTCCAATCAAGACATCAATTTTGATGGTTTATTACATAATTCACCAAATTATTAAATTTCCTTTAAAAAAAAAAGTGCTACACCTGCATTTTGTAATAACTGTTGCAATATGTAATAAGTTATTACAAAATGCATTCAACAATTTTATTACAAACTGTGTCATGTTATTGTAAAATGTGGTGTTATTACATAATGATGTGAAAAATTATTAGATTATTACATATTGCACCGTTATTACATAATGCAGCGCTACATGCCTCAAAACCACTCATCCCTGTCTAACGTCTATATGACCACAATGTTTTTTTGCAGATGTGAAATTGACATGGTTTTTCTTTGGATCGACTTGAATAAAAAGAGCTAGTCCTACACATACATAATAAAAACATAAAATACATCCAAATACAGACCGTCCTATCTGGCATAATACCCACACCAGCCTTAGGAGTCTTATCCAAGCCTCCTGAAGGTGATACCACAAGAGAGTGGGTGGCCAGTGAGGCGAAATCAAATTAGCATCACAATAAATCAGCAGTAGAGAGACAGCAGTCAGAGTAAAAGGTGAGGGAAAGAGGCCATGGATTTTCTGCCAGGGAGGCAACTTCCTGTCAATCAGCTGCCTGGAAGTGTGCTGTATACAAAACCAAAAAGGCAATGCATGGATGCACATTTGCACACTACACCCACGTACTCACAAGTAAACTTACATGTAACATAGACATACACACACTTTTCTCCATGTATTGATTCTTAAAAATAAGAAATCATTGACTGTGGCCAAGCTGAACGGGTATGTTGACAGGACAGTGATCGATATTGATGTCCTGAGCTACAGTGAGGGCAGGGCTCACTAATACAAAGTAGGTGCCTTGAATTACATTATTGCACAAACACACGCACGTACACACACATATACACACATATACACAACGCACCAGTTGGTAATTAGTCAGCCTGACAGAACATCCCATGGCAAGTGAGGACAACTACAGCTGAATTAGACCGGGGACGTTCTCCTGCACACAGTTGCAGACTTTCACACAGTCACCAGGGAGGGTCTCTGCACAGTATGAGGGCCTAATTAAGACACAGGGATAATTGGGAATTGGAGGGGGGGGTCAGTTCATGTGTGTGTATGTGTGGCTATGTTTATTTCAAAGAGATGTTCAATTACACAGAGCAACAGAAGATGTACAGAGAACCCAACAATGGTCTCTTGAAGGGGTCATCAGAGAGCTGGGGAAAGGAGGCCATACACCAACACACACGGGGACGCAAGAGCATAAACAACAAGACTATATGCCAAATTTAGAAAGTGTACGCAGGAAGGGAGGTCAGAGAGAGAAACTGGGGGAAAAAAATAGAGGTAGGAGAGAGAAAGGGAGGGAATACCAGATGAAAAATGAGGCTTCCTTGCAGACAGGCCTCAGACGACACCACACATTCCCAACACAGCAGAGCCTCGGGAATATACAGAGAATTTTGGGTAATGCGGTCCGACATGCCACAGCTCAGTGGCCCCGTGACTGGCTGCTCTGATTGGACTGGTAAGCTCACTAGGGGGATGGGTCATGACTGAGATTCCCGATTGGCTGTTGGTGCTTCTGGTTGCAGCCTGTGAAATCGTAGCCATAGGTTTGTCCTCAGATTAAGGTCAAAAGGCAGATGGAATGAAGCTACTCAGCATTTATTCACAGCACGCGATAGCAAGGTTGCATTTCTTAGCTAAAATGAAAATGACATAAATGCATCCAAGAAGGATGCAACCCTTACACATAGAGAGATACCAAAATGGTCATCTTTTCAGTGTGGCTGCATTTCTCCCATTTGTGTCCATTTAAAGTAAAAAAGACAAAAGCTGTAACTTTAACTATTTACATAATAAGATTTTTGAGGGAAGATATTTTTGAACAACATTTTTTTTCCCATTTACAAGGTTTTTTCCTGCATAGAAACTACAAGATAATAAGTACCACTTTCAACTCTCAACAAAACTATGTTTGGGGTCTTCAACATTATTATCTAATAGTATTACAGACCTTTCCTGTAGGGTGTGTGTATTCATCACAGTTATAGCCTTTTCCTTTAATACTTCAAAAAATATAGCCGTCTATCTACACTGCAGAGAAAACAAGAATCAGTGATCAATAACACTGTTACTAATTTTTACAAAGCCAATTCTTTGCAGTCATAAAAAAAAAATTATAACAAAACTATCAGTTGGAACTCACTTCTCATTTCGACTGTTTAGTAAATAAATAATGTACTTTTTATATCTGACCCCCTCTTACATAGACACTAATCCTAAATTCACAATAATATGACAGACTATGAGGATTAAGATATACATTGATTGATTTTATATGTAGCATACACAGTAGTCTGACAAAAACAGAAAGTACATACTCCTCTACTATTGACAGGATATTATAACCTAAACTATATATCTATATACATAATGTGCTATAGAATTTTCATACTGCATGTTGTATTGATTCTGAAAAACTCTCCTGTACATTTGACCTGTGTGCATCGTTTGCATTTCATAGTATTAGCATTTTCTTTTTTTGTTTAATGACAGCTTGCAGCTACTATTTAATGTGCATTATCCTTCCTATGGTGGAGTGTGGGCAAGAGGATGTTAAAAATGTAATTTAAGCAAAAATGGCTGAGCTGTGTGGGAGATGAGGAACTATACAGTCAGTGCAAGCACAACATAAAACTGCTATACTTTCATTTGGTTGGATACATTTTCATACAAGCAAGAGTAGAAGCAGCAAAGTCTTGCATTTTGAAAATGTGAAATGAATAATAAATGAATAATAAAGTTAATAAATGCAACGTAGCAACTGATTCATGCAAATGACACGAACAAGTTGATGTCCTTAAAAGAGTTTCACATAGATGTTTTTTGTAAAAACACAATGTAAACTTCAATAAACATCAAAGAGCTGTGTCATGTGACTATATTTATGGTGCACTACATTCATTTTCATATACAGCATGCTCTGTATGCCATCACAGAAAATATGCAGCTATTATTCTGAAAACAGCCAATAGATACATCATGAAATGCATTTAATGAATTAATGCAAATAATGGGCACACCTTCTATCGTACCTACTGAACAGTTATATAATACTATACCTGCACATCTGTGAAGTTCTTCAAATGAACATTTTACGGCTTATATCAAAAGTAAAGACTCTATAACAAGTATTTTACACAACCTGGCAACCAGCATTTTAAACTCTGGTTCACATTCTCAAACTGCAACTCTCAGGTGAGCAACACATAACAGTCTGTGCTGCAACATCAACAAACAATAGCTCTGCTTCACGGAAGTCCCCATCTACAGTACTTCCTATTGTTACATCCTGTCTCTACTCTCAGTTGTCATACCTGATATAAGCAACTAAATTGCTGGCTTTAAATCTGACATTAAATCTTTCCTTAACTTCACAATATAACAAAAGTCTTTATCTTAAGATGCTTTCACAGCCTGCGAAAACAAATGTTTTCTAACGTCTCTAAGTCTTTCAACAAAAAACACATCTGCCTTATCTCACCATTCAGCCTTTCATAATTCTTTCATAAAAAACTTTCATAATTCACTCCACATTCTGTGCTTAAAAGCAGCCGTGGCAATGTGCATCGTTACACAATTCAACATCCACATGTGCTCATTTTGTTACTAAAAAGCCTCTAGGTATCAGTGGCTATACATTTGCAGGCATGCATATCTACTTACATAAAACAGCTGACAATTATAACTGGAGGGTTGAGCCCAGTTTCATAAAAGAACATAGCCATTCAACTTGGTCTCCTGTTTAGCACATGCCCTTCAGTGATAATGTCTAGCAAACAAGCATACATGCATAACCTACAGGGCTGCGGATTTCTGCAAAAGCCTCAGAAGTGCTTACCGGTACAACTATCAAGCACGTGGAATGATATTAGTTTAATGTAAGACATGATTAATTGAGAACCAGAGAGACTCAGTGCCCTCATTCTTAGCTGCATTTACATACAGATGCACATCTCTTAAGTATGAACAGGCTGTCCTTTGGTTGCAATGTCATGTATCATGCATTAGCTAACATATTAATCACCATAAATATGACTCCAATGTAATTAGATTTTTACCCCAGTGTATGCCTGATTTGGTGTTTCACTTTGCCAGTGTGAATCTGAGGTCATCTCCCCCAGCAGGAATGTGTGATCTGCAAAGTATTAGGGGCTATCCCTCACTTCTTCTCATATTGGGAATGTCTCTCAGTGTCTCTCTGCCTCCATTTCTCTCTACTTCACACATGTGAATGGTGCTTTTATGGATGAGCTGGCTAATGAAGGATCTATCTTCTGTGATTAACATTTTCCCAGGCCTGGGAATCGTCTATGGGTTCAATTATCACTCAGGAGCCCACCTATTGTTCAGGTGGCATGTGCCTGCTAAGTGGAGGTTTATACCTTCAACACTGTGCATTAGTGCACATCAATTATGCAGGTGGCAGCAATTACATATTTATGTATTCTGATAATTACATTTTTAATACAGCAGATGTCAGCCTCATTTATAGCAGTTAATGAAAATGAATGACACCCATTTTACAGCGGGAAGTTCATAAGAGCACTGAAAATATGTTGTTGAGAGTCAGTTTTGCATGGGTGAGTTTAGCTGTGTTGTGAATGAAAATGATGTCTCCTTTATTGATTAGGAGAGCTTAAATAACATGAAGCTGTAATTTCATTGTAGGGATCATGATGAATTAGCATAATTGTATGTAAAGTGCTATGCTACAAAATGGCCTCTCATGTGCACATGTGGGTTTCATGGATGTTACCCATCCAGTATGATAAGTGCTCTATAATACTGCACATCATTAGTCTTCTCTCACCCAACTTGGTCAACCTCTGTATGCCATAAAAATGCCTGGTCCAAGACAGTCTTTGCAACAAAATTCATGATGGCATTTCATCTAGTTACTGACATGAGTCACTGCAGTGACTGACGACCCCATAAAACAAGTCCATGAGAGAATTGACAATAATTCAACTTAAATTTGTTTATATTTTCTGAGGAAATGCTGCATTTACTGTCCAGTCATTCGAACCAAAGCAAGAGTCATCATCACATTGCCCCAGGGAGAATTACTCCAAACTCCTCATGTAGTGATCACGTTTCCGGAGATATGTCTGTTTTAGTCACCCACCAGTGCACATGGACAGCATCATCACAGCCCATTTATATGCTGGAGCACTGTGACATGACTAAACTTCCCTGTCATGTCACATGATCACTGCAAACATATTCATACAAAGAGAACTTACTTCACTTAAAAGTGTGTAAATTATTGGGTGGCCATTAGGAGGACTGTTGTGCTCTTTGAATAAGGACTGCTGTCATCAGTGAAAATACTTCCAAGATCCACTCTATATGCAGATTTTATGAAGCATAACTGGCAAGTGCAAGCAGACTAGCCAGTGGGAAATAACCTCAACTTTAATCAAATAAAACACAAGAGACCTTCAGCTCCATTTAGCCCTTTGACAGGTGAGTGGGTCATGGCTCTGGGGACTCATATCAATTCTTGTTCGGCTTTTGGAGGGAGTGTGTTTTATTTTATCTGACTGCAAAATATGGTTAATGAAATAAGTTTTTAATGGTGAGCATGTAAATTGTGAAATTGAGCATTTAAGGTGAAACTGCAGAAATGGATTATGATAGTCATAAAATTGTTTTCATTAGTATATTATTACTTGAAAATGAAGTATCAAGTATTGTTACAGTACCTAATATTTTCTATAAAAAATACTGTATTGAACAGGTGCACTAAATCAGCCCTCCATTACAGCTGAAATCCAAATAATGATCTGATTTTCTCCTTGAGGTTTCTTTAGCAGAAATAAATCATTCATAAATTCAATAAATACAGCAAAAGAGAGGAAGAAAGAAGAAAAAATTCTATGCCTGTTTTAGTTTATGGATGTTTTGCGTCTTTGTCAAAAGAATGTGAAGGTCAGTGGATACAAGAAAAGCAGAGAAAATACAGGTGAATGAACACAAGAATGTGCTTTGTACCGTAACTTCCTTTTAAAGGCTTTTAAAAACTGAGGATACTTTTATTAACCATGAGGAATGTAGTTACAGTAAACGCACATGAAGACACTTGATTTTTTCTTTCATCAGTCAGCCTGCATCGAATTAAGACTGACAAAACACAGAGAAGTTAAAAAAAAAAAAAAAGAATATCATAAGAATAATACAAATCTATTAAACATGTATGATGGTCACCTGATGAGAAGATGAAACTTTCCTCTCACCGTAAGGCAGGAGGTGAGCCCCATGTAGTGTCATTTCTGATGTGAAGTTGCTCTGTGGGCAGTGACAGGTGTAGCGTTTGAGTGGGAATTAGGGGTTACCTGTTAAACTCTAATGTAGGTGTCCTAAGGTGAGTCCATAAGAAAAGAAACCAACTGAGCTTGTAATGTTAGTGTAGCACACATGGATAGAAGTTAAATGATAGTTTATTGTTCCGATTGTGCTGTACCAGTTAAAAAGGCTCTGGCGATAAATTAAATAGTATTTTTTTCACAGTCTGGATGCCCAGAGTCCACTAGTTGGTGACCCCTGATACACACAACAATATTCCTTCTCAATCATTGTATTTACCCGTGCAGACTCTGCCCAATGTCTGTATTTTATAGTTTCCTCTTGTTTTGCTGTCCTCAGGATGTTTTTGGGGATCGACCTCCAGACAGTGACTTTATATCTTCAGCCAAAAATGGCAACTCGTGCATGAGGGCAACAATAAAAAAAAAAAAGACAAAACAAACAAAAAAAAAAACACTCTCCTCTCTCTGCTCTTCTCACTGTGCAATTCTTTCTGAGATTAAACTATTGGCAAAGTACATCCGTACACACAGACCTTCCACCCTGTTAACTCTAACAGATCTGTCCACATGTACTGAGGAAGCCTGTGCTTCAGCTGTATTTTGCCTTTAGAACATTTCTATGGAGTTTTACAAATGTACGGCTGTGTTTACGTGTTTTTAGAATATGATAGATTATGACACTAGTCGCTTTTCCATTGACCCTCAAATTGTGCAAATATAACTTGCACATATAAATGTACCTAATGGACAAACGTCAATTTCACCAAAAGCCTCATTTTTCAATTAAAAGTTTTTGCGCTGGCAAGAAGTGGTTTTCCGGGGGTAGCACAAATGGTATATAACGCAAAACTGCAATGGAAAGACCTTTTTTTGCAACTAGAGTCAGGTGATTTAAAAAAACAGATGTTGACTTACGTTACAACAAGCGAAGAAGAAACATGTCATGGTATGTGTGGACACACCAAGAAACCCAATTATTTTTTTTTATTTAGTACGAGATAGAGGGGTAAAATATAATAATAATAATAATAATAATAATAATAATAATAATAATAATAATAATAATAATAATGAATAATAATAATAATGAATATATCTGTAAATCAACACCATATTTACGTTCGTCGCCATGTTTATGGTGTGTCATCTCGGTGATAATAAATAAACAAATCATCACATTTGTAATTTAATGGAAAAACCGACATTACGCACTTCTGTTTTTTTCGACATTTAGTAAATATTGGTAAATTTTTGCGCAGATGTCCAATGGAAAGCGACTACTGACAGAATCAGAAAATTATTTTTGAATTAATTTTTTTTCTTCATTACACTGCTCCCCATTCAGTCTATTTGTTTGTTGAGTTGAGAGGAGAGACCTAAATTGAACAGTTCCATTCACAAATGCAAGCGAGAAATGTTAGATGCTTTGCCTTTAACCTTTAAAAATCTACACATAACTTTTTCAATAAACCAAAAGCACAGAGCATCGAAAAAGGTCAACTATTTCACTATTGGCATATTTCTCTGGATTACACCATGTTGTGTTTTATTTCATTGCAAGTTATTTCTTGATAGATGAGTATATATCCTGAATTCAGCTTTTTCTGTCAAATGTACTGGTTATGAGGTGCAAAACTGGACATGATTCCCCCTCAGTCTACACTAACACGCGTGGGTTTGGTTAAAGGTATGGTAGATAAGATTAAGATGCTCTAAATACAGAAATGGAAAGCACTATGCCTAATGAGGGTTTCATTATGGTATAATCATGTGAAAGTGATAAAAACTGTTGTGTTTCAGTTACCTCTGAATGATCTGTTTATGTCTAGAAGGAGTGGGCCAAATTCTGCCAATATGAGACCGTTAGACCTCTTTGAAGTCTTTGCCAAAATGAGGTAGATAATTAGAAGTAGAACTTTTGCTTTACAAATTAGATTTGTACAAGATTGGAAACCCAGACAACCCCCTTAAGCATTACTAAGGTCAGAGGTTGGTCTAATAGGGTATAGCTTAGGAATACCTTCAAAACTCTTCTCTGCTACACACTCTGATGATAATTTTACATCATTCTTGAATATTTTAAAGTAGAAATATCACAAATAGCTAATTTTTCTAAAAAGCCCAGAACAGACAAAATAAACAGTGGGTTTCATGGGGGGCCTTTCGCATTTTTAGCGACCACAGGAAAAGGGGGCATTCCTTCAGTTGATCACAATCTGATGCTTCACCTTTAGATGTCACTAATGCTCATTTTCCGCTCAACTCGACTCTACAAGGATTTAGCGCTTTTCCACTGGGGTTGTACCTGGTAATCGTACTTTTTTTTCCTACCACCTTTGGCAAGGTTCTATCCAGGCTGAGTCGGCACTGAAATTTCGCTGCCGGCCACTGATTGGTCAGAGGGATTGTCGTCACATGTGCTGGTTTTCAGTTTCCTACTTTCGTATTGCTTTTATAACTCTCCTTTGCTTTTAAAGTGTGTTTTGTCTCTGTGCTTGTATCTGTTTCTGGCTCTCTTGTTTCACCTTTTCTGTGACAAAAAGCCACAGACCGAGCAACAAGTACAGCAATAATGGATTAGATACATAGAGTAGAGCCCGACTGATTAATCGGCCGGCCGATTAATCGGCCGATTATAGCGTTTCACCAATTAATCAACATTGGCCAATATGTAGCCAATGTAGCCGATATATTAACTTTTTTTGCTGCGCGGAGATTCTGTTGCTCGCTGCTCCTGTGTGTGTGTGTGTGTGTGTGTGTGTGTTGCCCGGAGAATAAGATGAACTTTAAAGCGAGTTAGTTTCACTTTCACTCCTGCTTGGACGCTATCACCCTCACACACACAATCACATAATCACTGAGCTACACTGCTACTATGTTTTTCCCGGGTTTTTTTTGCCTATTCCTCCTCTTTGCCGACTGTAGCTGCAATTTCCCTCCGTGAATTGTTCACCACATGGCTGTCGCAGTGGTCCTGGTGTGACGAATCATACAAGTGCCTGTACTTCTGTACTTCTACCACCAGGAGCTCCTGAATGTCGGCCATGTTGTCCGCGCATCTCTTACAAATTTTCTGAGGTGCACGAAGTGGAAATTTTCCATTTAAGATGAGCCAAGCGAAGGGGCGTGGGTGTGAAAATGACGTCAATTGGCCGCGTGAAGCCGCGCGGAGCTCGCTGACGTGGTAAGCATAAAACAGCCTTTACCCAACCGCTAACCCTTCTATTCTTGGACGACCTGCTCTACCTCCTGAGCCACGGACACCCCAAAAGATAAGCCTTACTGTTTACTATACTGAGTGAGACTTATGTTACCAAAAAACGACATCACGACAGTTACTGACCACACCCATCTCATTCGCGCTGCCGGTGTTACCAATTGCAGTGGAAAAACTGTAACGAACCGCAAAGAGTTGAGTCGAGTTGAGCCGAGCCGGTAGCATGCAGTGGAAAAGGAGCATAAATATCACAAACTGAAACTCAACGAGCCAGATTTTTCTAAGGCAGTGCAAATTAGCAAGTGTGCAGTGCAGAAAAAACACCTAAGGAAGTGGTCAGGTTTTACTGGTAACTCCCAAATTATAAACACAGACACGGCCAGTTCAGGTCAGTAATGACCTGTGGTGGTCTACTGAGACCAGCACAAATTTATGCAGTACCAAATTGTGCATAGACACATCTGATGAAGGCACAGGGGAACTACAAAAACACAGGCTCAGGTTGTTATTGTGCAAGTGTAGATTTCATACATATATTTCTGCCTTGAAACAACAACATAAACCAAGATGAAGCAGTACGAGATGTGTGCTGTAGAACCGGAGGAAATCGTGTATTAACCACTAAAGACCCAAACAGCCGCCGACCAAAAGCATCTTCTCATCTATAATGTTTAACACCTGTTGACCCACTAATCCTATCAATCCATGTAAATAATTGGTGTAAAATGCAGTTTATCATCTTTTTGTGATCATCAGATATGACCCATGTGAATGTTCAGAGGCTCCGTAGTGAACGTGGAAACACTGTCATTTTCTTTAACATTGATTCACCAGTAAAACCCATGGAGTTCGATGAATGACAGAAGTTGTAGATGCTTGTTGATATCCTTGCTGAAAACATAACTTTTTCTTGTATTTTCACTGTTGTAAAATAACAACCTTTGAATTTACACTGAGTTTTCATGAATATTAACATGATCAGTAAATCAAATATAGGGAAAAATTTACACTGAGATGATTTACACTGAAAAATGCAAAATACAGAGGATAATATTGTAAAAAATGGTGATACAACACTTAAGAAAGGTTAAATAGAGAGAAAAATTCATTTGCGAACTGACACAAAAGTAGCACTGGGTCTTTAAGGGTTAATGCTACTGACTGTAAAATACTTTAGAATTACAAAGTCCAGCCTGTTCAAAAAGGCAGATCTAGATCACCAGTCAGTGGGCTTACATGACACTTAAAAATGTATTAAAATCAGAATTGAAATCAGAAGTCACAAACCTTAGAAAATCACATTTTGTGACTTATTTCAATACTGACCACTCGAAAATTTATCCCACGTTGACACCTTTCCACTGCTAATTTTGTGCTGCACCCCTTTAGTAAATCCAGTGTTTTTGGTTTTTTTTAGCACCAAATGCAGGTTTGCACTGGAACAAAGTGTTAGTAAATCTGGCCCAAAGTTTTTGGCACAAAAAGACCTCACTCAGAAAGAAAAACTATGCCAATTACTGTGACATTAAAGTGACATGACGTGAGCACTACCTTGGCTTGTTTTTACTCACTAATGTCAGTAACGTGTTGTTGACTTGTTTTGATGAACTGTACTGTTAAGGGCATATGTAAATGAATACTGGTCGATACCTTCCAGCGCTCGCAGAGAAACTGGGTTCAGGTTTAAGCTTTCATACAAAGCTGCCTATCAACCGTGGATTTCTGCCCTAAATTGAAAATCCAATACTCGTTTATGGAGCTCCAGATATTCCAATTAATTAAATTTTCATTTTACTGTCAGTCCTTCGCCTCCTTTCTCAACTGGAGATCCATGGGGTGGAAGAGTTCATCTTTCCCACTGTCTCTCACTCCCTCATCTTCATCCCCTGGCTTTCTTTGTGGTGGAAAGACTTCCGAATGAAAGAGATGTCAAAAAGAAAAAAAAAGTCAGAAAAATGACAGGCCGGTGTCAAAACAATTCACCCACGGTAATATTTGTGCAAAGGAGCTTTAACATGGTGACAGAAATGCACATACAATATTCATGAGATGGATCTTAGAAGCTTCTCAGATGGGTTTCATGAGCAAGCTGGTGATTGACTGGCTTATAATTGTCTTGGTCATCAATCGAGCAGTACTGACAAGGACAAAAAGGACATTCAACAAAGGCGTGAAATGTGAGAGAATGCCAAGGCTCACAGTGAGCTAACAAGCAGCATCAGTAAACAATGTTGTCCCACTCTCTGTGCTATTTGATAAAAAATCAGGAGAAAAAAATCATATGCAGAAATAAAGGACGTTGAATGTATGAAGCAAACAAGAATCTAATCAAAAACGAAAAGAATTTTGGATGGGAAAAATTCATCAAAACCTGAAAATAATCAGTACTGATAATACACACAGATAATGGCTTTCAAGTGCAGTTCATTTATCAACACTCTCTCTCATCTGTCTCTCCAGCTCCATGGTGAGACTCCACGGTAACCTGTTGCCTTGGAGACAGTAAAGCCCCAAAATAGTAATGTTAAGGCGGTTATGATCAGGCAGACATGTTTCATTTGTTTTATGTTAATTGAAAACAGTGCCAGTGCTGTTTTTGTTTCTTGACTCACTGACACTTAATTGTTTTTCGCATGAACGCTTTGACAGGTAAGAAGCTTATCTTGTCATATGAACGTTAACCTGACACTGGCCGTTGCTTAATGTATCATTGCTCAACTGTGGCGTGACAGTTCAATTATTGTTTAAAGGCAGAACATTGGATAGCATTTCAATTATAGGTCTGTGTAAGGAACTATAAGATTCTGAGGAGTTAACCATGTTTTATCTTTCATTTAGACAAACAAGCTTTTTTACATTACATGTATAATAAGTGATCTGGATTTTATCTCTTGTATACTCACTGTTTAGAATCCACTTTTTTTTTGACTTTATGTGATAAATCTGTGCCTTTTAGAATATTCAGATTTAGTGTGAGCAGTAAAAATGGTTCAATGAATCTCCCCATCTATTAGACCACAGGCGTCAAACATGCGGCCCGGGGACCAAAACTGGCCCGCCAAAGGTCACAATCTGGCCCGCGGGATGAATTTGCAAAGTGCAGAAGATATTAACAGTCAAGGGCGTCAAACTTGAAAATAATAGTATAATAACCTATAAATAATGACTCCAAATTTTCTTCTTGGTTTAATAATAATAATAATAATGGATTGGATTTTATATAGCGCTTTTCTAGACACCCAAAGTGCTTTACTTTATTGGTCCATTATTCATTTGCTCTCACATTCTCCCTCTGGTGGTGGTAAACTACATCAGCTGCCCTGGGGCAGACTGACCGAAGCGTGGCTGCCAATTCGCACCTACAGCCCCTCTGACCACCACCAAACATTCATACGCATTCATACACCAGTGTGAGTGGCACTGGAGGCAAGGAGGGTGAAGTGTCTTGCCCAAGGACACAACAGCACATGGACAGAGCAGGATTCAAACCGCCAACCCTTCGGTTACTGGACGACCTGCTCTACCACGTGAGCCATGACCGCCCCCAATGTGAAAAAAATAATATGACATCATGCCTATAAATAAAGGCTACATTTTTTTTCTCTTTGATTTACTGCAAAGAACATTAAATTCTGATATCCTTTAATAATAAAATGTCAATAACCTGAACAAATATGAACAACCTGAAATGTCTAAAGAAAAATAAGTGCAATTTAAACAATATTCTGCCTGTTTTGCGTCTTGGTAGATCTGATCTGTAATGCACATGCATTAATCATAAGTTGAGGCATAACATTGATCAAATTTTCTTCTTTTTTTTTCAGAAATTTCTGTTTTTTCAGGTTATTCACGTCTTTTTTTGTTTGTAAAATGTAAATGTTTTCACAAGTTAATGTTGTTTTTAGCATATAAAAAATTTGGAGTTGTCATTATTTATAGGCTATTATGCTATTATTTTACTGGTCCACTGAGATCAAACTGGGCTGAATGTAGCCCCTGAAAGAAAATGGGTTTGACACCCCTATATTAGACAAAGACCTGCTGCCTGGGCCAAAGCCAAGAAAACTTGAAATGTATACAGATCATTAAGAAATGTTGAAAACTAGTAAGAACAAAAAAAAAAAGATAAAAAAACAAAATAAAGTGTAATTCTTATCTCACCATGAGTGAAAATCCAAATGACCCTGCAAATTACTGGAAGTGCGTCAAAACCTCCTGAGCTAATAGAACACTAATTCATTTCAAAATCGAATCAACAATAGAACAACACTGCTGATGCATGCAATAGTCATTTTGTTTCTACTTGCTCTGTCTTTCGCTCTAGTGTAGTTGTAAATGATGCAAAAGAAAGCTTTCTTTGATCTTACCACATGTTGTCCTGCTCAGCAGTTCACTTTTACTCTGATCCGAGTCTGTGAATCTCTATCTAACCTGCATTATGAAACATCTTAGCTTTTTAAGAACTGCAGCAGAGATGATTGCACATCAGAGCTGCTTCTGTTTTTAATCTTAGTTCAATTTGTAAAATCACATCCACTACCTGCAACTTCGGATGTTGTTTGCCCTCTACTTCAGAATGACTAGTACAGCTAATTAAGTACAACAAATTGCAACTGGTTAATATGATTTAATTAAGTCTAAAGAACTATTCGTCTTCTGCTCTTCCTCTTACATCATCATCACTAACAGTACTATCCATTTCTTTAATCTCATTGTCAACGTCCCCTTCTGCGCCCATATCTTTCACATGGCTCTAGTGCACTTTTCTGTAACACACCTCTCCTCCATCTTTCACATTTTAACTATTTCCTCCTCCTACAGCCTCTTGGCTTACAATCTTTTCAGGGAGCAATGTGTTGGTTCACTCCACTGGGGAGAAAAAAGCAGGAAATTGATGGATGAGTAGGCTGGAGCTTGCCATTTCCCAAATCACGTCCTGAGGATCTTAAAAGCAAAGGGGATGAAAACAGGATGGGGCTCTGCTGGTATCAATCTGCCTCCTGCCTGCCCCTGACGGATGGCCCAAACCACTATCCATAATTACCTCCTTGTTAACAGAAAACAGAACACATTGGACTGAGGGAGAAAGTCCTGCCACTTGTACAAGCTTTTCTGTCTCCATTGTGCCCTCCTCTCATTTCGGATACTGTTGTGGGAAGCCCCAGAATGTTTCCCTCATTGTGTCTTGTTCAGCGAGATAGGCATCTGTCATCAAACTTTGGCTGGGGGACAACCTTGCTACGGTCAATGTAATGGAGTGCTGGACGGCAGCTCTGGACCTACAGATTGATGCTGGTGTGTTGATTAATGCTAGGGCACACCCGCCCAGGTTAGTGGAGGCTTGACAGCTTTATTGATAAATTAAACACATGGCCACATGAAATGCATAAATCTCTCAACTCTGCTCCTTGCTTTTTCATCCTTGAGGATTCCTCCAGGCTAATCTGAAGTGGTCTGAAGTAACGTCAGCTCAAAATCACCACGGTCTGTGTTTGTTTTGTTTTGATTTGCAGAAATGTTTGTATAGGATTAAAATTTGACAGCAATGTAAGGTTGTAAAGAAAAGAAAAGAAACACATTTCCAGTGCCACAAGTCACTGGAGTGGAACTTCTTTATAAGTTCAGAGCCTTTGTTTTGTGTACTTTGAAGTCCTGGTTCACTGGAATCGAACGTAACCCAACGGATCTAAGTGAAATTAATGACAGAGAATGTCCTTAAAGTCAAAAATTTAACTGTAAAAAACTGGTCAGGTCTACTGCAGCAAATTAGTGGCAGAACAGCTTATGTAGGTCACAGATACCCTTTTAACATTCACTGTTATTTGATCAGAGTTAACAAAGCTGATCAAATAACAAGCTAACTCAAGCAGGAGGGAAACAAATCTTAAACCAAGGGCCTAGACCCAATCCATCAGGGATCCGAGCAGGACGCGAGGAGGGTGCGTCAAAGGAAATTAAATCAAAGGGAGCAACACAAGGACTCAGATTGAGAGATAATGTCCACACCCACTCCTCTCACACACATCCTTCTTCGCATTCCCCTCCGTCGTCTCTCCTACCAGACAGATGGATGCACTTTTGAAGAGGAATCCGAGGAAACTTTTAATGAACAAGAAGCTGGCTGAGGTGCTTTTTGAATTATCTCATGGTCGATAAGCACCCCACAGCGCAAATGGCACTGCAAAGGGCTTTGGTCAGATAAACAGCATCTTTTCAAAAGGAGAACAGAGGAGGGGAACTGACACTCGAGAAGAGATTAGCAGGGTCTCTTTTCAGGGCTTGTCAGGCCCATTGGACAGGAATCGAAAGTGTGAAGAAGAGCTTTAAGAAGAGGCAGACAAGCAAGGACAGTGTCTCATTTTTTCAATGATATTTTATTTTACGGACAATTAATTCTCACACCACTAGCCATATGCCAGTGTTTGAATGATAAACATGCTTTGGAAAAGAAAAAAAAATAGACTTTTTTTCCCCCACTAGCCAACTGTCTTTCTCTCATAAGAAATATGATGTGCCTTTTTATGTTTTATATGAGTAGATCTTGTTCACAAAATCTGCAAATTCATGCAGAGAGAAATTATTCTGTTCCAGAGAAGGCTGCAGGCTGATTTATGCCTGGCATTATATGTAAGCTCTCAGGAAATCATTGGACATGGACATACTGTAGCAACAAAAATTCACTATAGCATAATAGAGACTTTGATGAGTGTTACAAAGTTAGAAAGACACTAAGAGGAGGGTGATTCAGTGCTGAATGTCCAGGTGTGGATGTGTGCGACACTTCAGGTACATTTGCTGAAGGAGGAACGAATGAAAGAATGAAGCCTTGACCTTCTCTTCAAACCAACCAGACCTGGGGCCTCATGTATAAAGACTTGCGTGTATTTCATACTGAAACCCGGCGTACGCTCAAATCTGGAAAACTCTATACGCCCCAAAATATCCTCATGAATGAAACTGAGTGTACGCTTGAATCCAAGCACATTTTCTTTATACATCCCAATCAGTGTGGAATTGACCTCATTTGTTGTAGTACCTGACTCCTCCCTCTCCACACCTCCATTTAAATATGCAAATTAGTATAAACAGGGCCTGCCGGTGGGATTCCAGTCTGTGCATGGTCAGATGATGTCAAGTTGGACAAGAAGCGGAGGCCAAAACAGGTGGAAGGAGAGAAGGAGATGAACTCACCCCGTCTGAGCAGAGTTGCCCCTATTGTGAGTGACACTGCCCTCACAGGGGTGACTTGGATCACCCCCAAGGTAAATATATATTTTGTATTTGCGTAACTCACATATTTGTTCATTCTATGGGTCATACAATACTCTGATCACAGCCAAACGAGATAAAGGTTATGCGTAATCATGCCAGGATATCAGACTCATGTTTAATCACTCAATTTATTATTTTCCAACAGACTCAACTGAGGCAGGAGAAGATGGTGAGATGCAGTCCCAGCAGGACAGTCTAAAACGCTTAATGTAAAAAAGCTTAATGTAGCTTAATGTCCAAAAACAGTGATCAGTCATCACCAAATTATGCATGGACATCTCTAATCATGTCCACTTTCACCTCTACAAAAATCAGAACCATGAGATTGGTGATGATTGATCACAGTTTTCAGACATTAAGCTACGTTAAGCTTTTTTACATTAAGTGTTTTAGACTGTCCCATCCCACCCTCATGTCACACTCCGTGGGATTCCTCCAGCTTCCCCGGCGTTAGCAGATCCTCCGGTCCGCCAACAGTCAGCTGCTGAAGCCCGTCCGACTGGCAGGGGTCCGTGCTCACCCAAGTCACAAGAGGACATCGTGAGGGCATTTGACGGCATCAATGAGCGCCTGGACCGACTTATAAATGTTCTCACAGACATTAATACTACATTAAATGCATTTATCAACAAATGAATTTTGTGTCCTTGTCTCTTTATGTGGTTGTTGTTGGGCTGAATGGCCTCCTGGGCAGGATTGGCATTGATGGGTCCAGGGTTGGTCTGGTCTGGTGTGGTGGATGTGCTGCTCTGGCAGTAGGATGGCATGCCGATGTGTTTGTTGTTCATCTGTGTATCTCTGATGGACACATCACTCAGAGGAATTACCTTTTCCACATTATTAACAGTTTACCAGCATCACCTCTAAGCGTCGCCAACAGTTTAAAAGCACTAGAAACCAGGCATGAAGTTGGCGTGGAGCACCAGATATTTTTACGGTCATTTCGCTCTTTGTACATCTGAATGTGAGTGTGGAAAAGGGTGTATGCCCTGTTTTTGGGCGTACACACCCTTTGTACATGAGGTTCCTGGACATTAATAGCGGGGATTCTGCAACTGTTTCCATTATCCTGCCTATGTTGTCACTATGTGAGTTCCAAAGAACAACATAACAGCTTCTGTTTCTCATCAAAAACGAACAAGGTTTGGCGTTCACTAAGTGAAACATAGGTCTGTGTGTGAAACCTATCTGCAAGGGCATAAACATTGATTGTTTTTATTCAAATATCATGACATAAAGTGGAGCAAAACATGTGACTGCACAAGAGGGAAGGCTCAACGAGATTTTAAAACAGGAAGCCAATTTTACCTGTAAAATATTGATTTACATGTATATTATCAGTATTATCAGTAGTATGTTTAATCACAAGTCATATATAGTAACTCAACTAAGAAATACTTTATAGTTGCATCAAAACTGTTTTACTACAATAATTTCTTACTTTTTAATTTATTTTTTCCTTATTTTTGGAGTGTTATTGTTTTATTGTTATCAAACGGAATACAACTTTGGATGAAGATATGAAAGATATACGTACTTAAAAAGGTCCCCTATTGACAGAGCATAGTTATGTTCATGTGAAAGGTGCCCTGCCACACAAAGCTGTTTTTACTTGTATTTTTAAAAAACATGTTAGGTCCAGGGGTGTTTATGTTATGTAGTGAAATGAACCACTCCCTCCTCTGTCTGCTATTGCTGCTGAAAAGAAATAAGCAGAGAAATCAGGTTAAGCTGGAGCACTATCGGAGGGGTGGGGGGGGGTTAATGTGACAAATTCATGGGGCCCATAGAGCAGTGGAGGGGGCCCAGTGGATACAGGTTAGAAATTGTGAAAATTCCATGTAAGGTCCGCTGTATGAGAGAGGCATAGAAGCTGGGAGTCAGACGTTCAAAGCATGTTAAGTTTCACTTTTGTTTTCTGCCAGCTCCTCTACTTGTTGTGCAGGGTAAAGGATGCTGAAAAGCCAGGCTGTCATTGGCTATCTGTTAGCCAATCAGAGTCAAGCAGATTGGCATGTTGAATATTCATGAGAACTGGTGCCAGTTGAGCTGAGTCTTCCAGCAGGCTTTCTATACCACATTAGAATGACTTGAAACTTGGTAACCAAGGCATTTTTTCCACAAAAAATGTCACAGTCCGTGGTAGAACTTCAGACATTACCACGAAAATAATGGAATACTTGTGGCAGGGCACTTTTAAATAAAATGCATCCACTGTCTTTTAATGGATCCTGATAGTACAAATCTTTTGAAGCTGAATATTATAAATTTTTCTTTCTACCGTTAAACTGTATTGTTAATGCAGCAAATAAAAATTTAGTTACATTTTTGTGATTTCCAAGTAAAGTTTGAATTCCTCATATACATTTTAAATGAGAATGTGTTTTCTTGTTTGTTTATTTTATTTTCTAACTGCATCCGTGGTACATCTCAATAAGAAGGTCTGCCCATTCCTCTGTCAGTCAGTTCCCAGTATGATTAAATATGTCACATCTCAGGAGTGGTTGGACTGAATTTCTTCACATTTGGCACAAGCATCTTGGACTCAAGGATAAACTGAAAAGATAGCGGTGGCTGAGGATCAGACCTCAAGCCATGCCAAAAGCTGCTACTGAATACTAACTGAGAGTACTGCAAGAATAGATTACGATGCAAGTATAACTGGATAAATGCGACAGAACTTATGTTGTTTTTAACTATGTAACCAGCTCAATGTATGTAAATGTATGTATGGTATGTGTTATATCTTGGCAGATAAGTTTCAAACAAAATTCCTTTTCACACATTAAGGTGAAAATATGAGATGTCTTCACACGATTGACAGCTTATTTGCTTCGCTTTAAAATGCACTACAGCCCTTTGTCTATTAGTGAGATGAGAAACAGCCAGACATTAATGAAAGCAACCTCACACCCTAAATAATCTGCATTTGTGTTTAGGGATCAAAGCTCATGGCCTCTGCCCTTGTGAGACTGCTATCACAATCTCTGTTTGATATCCTTTAATCAATTAAGGGCTCCCATGGGAAGCGTGGCAATTGCATAAAGGTTAGACATCAGAGGTATGAGTGATTGATTAATCGGTGCCCAGCCACACACAACAAACCAAGAAGCTTGATGATTCCCCTGTGTCATAACCTACAAGCACTCAACATGTTTCTGCTCACACACTGGCTTATGCAGGCCATGGCAGCATACACACAGATGTTTATACAGCAAAGAAGAGAGAGGACAGGCCAGCATTTCATCATTACCTTATCCAACCTGTTTTATTATGTTACTGCACAAAAATATTGCTGTAGCTACTGCTGCAAAGAAGAGAAGTTATAGGTATATCATGATATGTGCAAGGCTCTTAAAAAACTACATCCATTCACAAGAGGAACAGCTGTAGGCTTATTCCAAACCACAAATGACATCTTTTCATTCCTACTTGGATCTTACAGAGGTCAGAAGGCTTAAAAAATGGAAAACTCCAATATTTATACCCAGTCAGTGCACAACTAGGCTGATACACTCAAAGATGGCTGTTGTGGTTAACCATCCAAACCACCCAGGATGATAAAACCCCAGAAGCAATTAATTTAGTCAATAAAATACAGTAGGTAGAAGAAAATGCATGGAAAAACCAGTAACGGTAAATAAACTGCATTTATTTTGTAGTTTTCAACATTATTGGCACTATAGCGGGTATTTATTTTTACTCTCTCCATTTTAACACTGCAGTATACAGATGTCTTCTCAAAGGATGCTCATTATTGGTTTTTCATGCATTTGAAGGGAACTGTTGAAATCTGATCACTATTTTTTGGGTGACATGGTAGTGCAGTGGATAGCACTCTTGCCTCACAGCAAGAAGGTCCTGGGTTTGATTCCAACACCAGTCGATGGTGCACCCCGTGTCTCTCTGGGTACCCCGGCTTCCTCCCACCATGCAAAGGTTCATCTAAATTGCCCATAGGTGTGAATGTCAGAGTGATTGGTTGTTTGTCTCTATATGTCAGCCGTCATGGCCCAGCCTTTCTTTTTCTTAGTTTCTTTTCTAGATGCTCTAATTCTAGGGCCTGCAGGTGCTCTTACTCCTGCAATCACCTGGGGTGTAGCTATAAAGCCTGAGAGGCATTCAGCCACTTTCTCGTCCTTGCTTATTTTGGGCTGTGCTACTGCACAGCCCAGACCTCCTGTTCTTTTGTGTTTTGAGTTGTTTGTCATCTGGCCGGGTACGGTTTCAGTTTTGGCTCTTGTCTTTTAGTTGGATTATTTTGGCTTTCTTTTATCACTTATAATAAATTTTGGTTAACCAAACTTGTTGTGTTTGGTTGTTTTGTCATGGCTATGAGCTAGGTCATGACAAAGTGTGGTCTCCTCCATTTAGGTGAAGTTGTTGTTTCAGGGATGAGGGTTAGTGAGACCATTGTTTGCAGCTGGGTTGCTTATTGTTAACTTGATGAACAGACTTGACCAGGTGTTTGGTTGATGTTGTGGACTGTGTAGAGAGTAAGAGTAACCAGAGAAGTTAAAAAAAAAAAAAAAAATTCCCCTGCTAGGTTCAGTGGCAAGTCAGGGACTTGTCAGTTTGTTTTTTTGGTGTGCTGTCTGCGTGGTTGAGCGCAATTGTCTTGGGAACACCTCCATAGTAGTTGTGGGGGCAGTCAGCTGCCACTTCTACAAGCAGTCTTTGGGTGTACAAGAACCCGTCACCAGTACAGTGCTGAACTGGCGACATGTCCCCCATGTGTACCCCGCCTTCACCCATAAGTAGTTAGGATAGGCTCCAGCGACCCCCATGACCCCCGTGAGGACAAAGTAGGTTCAGATAATGGATGAAAATATGAATGTTGAGGGGTTTTTGGTTTTTTTTGGATCACAACCAAGGTTATAATTGTTAACGAAATAACGAGACCTGGAACTGAAAAACATTTTTGTTAACTGAAATAAATGAAAACTATAATTAAAAGAAAAAATGATAACTAACTGAAACTATATTGTGTACTTACAAAACTAACTAAAACATATAAAAATTACGTATAAAATTCTCTTCGTTTCCATCTTTGTCAATGTCGGATTGATATGAAATCGATTTATGTTGTTCGAGCAATTTTAGCTGACGGCACCATACGGCACTTCATGGTCCGTCACTTGTTTAGATTTGGCTTCTCGTCCCCGCTCTACCTGGAAACATAGAGACTAAAGTTGGGAGAAAGCAGCAGAACCCTGTATGGGATTTATTTGAATACGACAGCGAGGAAGATAAAAGAAATAAAAAAAATGAAAACTAATACTAAAACTAAACTAAATCTAAGCATTTAGAAAAAACAAAAATTAATAAAAACTATCAAACCTGCTCTAAAAACTAAATCAAAACTAACTGAATTAGAGAAAAAAAAAAGTCAAAATTAAATAAAAGTAAACTAGAAGGAAAAATCCAAAACTATTATAACCTTAATCACAATGCAGCTTTCCAACTTTAAGACTGATTGCAACAATAAATCAGAAAAGGCAACATAAAGGGAAATCCCATGGTGTCTAAAACAGCCAAAATAATGCAGAACAAATCTAGCGACAGAAAAAATGACACCAAACAAAACACGAATGAGATGGAGACTCAGCCAAAGTAAAAAGTGTTGTGTGTTTAATGAGAGTCTGAGACCTTATGAACTATGATCATTTTAACTTTTAGAATCTTGACTCAAGTAGAGCTTTGGTTTGTTGAACAGGAGCTGGGGAAGACCCACTCCTTTGCCACTGCTATGCTGTAATGTCTCAAAAATATCAAACATGTATCTAATGCACAAAAACACAGCATAATCTCAGTTTGTAAAAGTAAAAGCCATCACCTTATATTGAGTTAGTACAATTCAGTTACAACGTAGTGCGACAAATAAACTGATTCATGTGTCTACAAACACAAACATACACCTGCCGTTCAGAATGTTTAACAGCAGCTTAGAGGAAGAAGACTAGTAAAGCTGCCTACTATTGTGGTGAGAGATAAAAAGCACATGCCTGCATTACTGCTGACAATGACAATGGGAGTCATTGAAAAAATCCGTCTTACATTCAGTGATTTTTTTTCATAATCTTAAATATGTTTACAGGAGGCCATTCATCAGCGTTTATTAAAAAATGTAATAAAAATGAAAAATACATTGCAACACAGTGTTTGAGTGAATTATGTAGGAGATATCTGAAGGCGAGTGAATGCCGCAACATTTTTCAAAGTGTGTCAGTGTGTGGAAGTCCATCTAAATTTTCTGTAGCCTGCGCCTTTAAATCAGACCTGCCATCATTTACTGCATTGCAGATGAGAAGTCAAGTCATTAGAGCTACCAGTCATACACTTCATTGACCCCTGCAGTATTAATGAGATCAACCTGTTCACCTAATGGACAGTCTCCCTTTGGGAACAAAAATGGTCTGATCCCAGCAAGACCAGTAGGCTGTAATTGTGTCTGTGTGTCTCTGAGTGTGTGTTGTTTGGGCTAGTGTGTGTCACTGGGTCGGTGATCCCACAGAGACCAGCTTACAGGATTCTTACAGGGCTTTAAAATCTTTATTGACCTGTGAAGGTGAATGTTTTAATGACCTCTTATAAGCAGGGGGGTGTACTATATAGTTAATTTGGTAAATGGGATGCACCCTTAATTGAGCTGAGCTCTGCACATTAAGTCAGGTGTGATGATACACACTGATAATTCTAAAGTTAGAAGCATTTCCTACTCAACTAAGGTTGAAAATGCAAACGTTAACAGCCTAAGATACTATTATCACCAGGACCCTAAATGATCTGGAGTATAATTTAAAGGGAAAAAAAGGAAGAGAAAAGTGTAAGAGAAGTGAGAGTGTTTTCCAAAGTCAAAATTATGTAAATGATTGAGGAAAATTACACCCTGTGTGATTTCTTCTTGTTTTCATTTCCCCAAGGAGACTACTTCACACTCTTCCTCAGCAAGCAGTAAACATAAAGCCTGTCAGCCCGGATTTGCAATTTTACCAAACAAACTTCTTTCTCCACGTAAAGCCCGTTAGGCCCAATCAATGCCAACAAACTGACACCCGCAGATGAATCTGTTAGAAAATCCCTTAGCCTGGAGAATAGGCGAGCAGAGAGTGCCTTGGCATTCCTAAGGAGCTATCCGTCATTATGATCTGAGCACACGCCAGAAACAGATGATATACAAACATAATATCATTTGCTAGAGCTTATCATGCATGAAATATAATTTTTCATGATGGCGGGAGGAAAAAAAACAACAAAGAATGCATGTCGTTGGATCCTTTCCAATTTTTAAAAAGTGTTTTGTTGTTACATTTCTTTGATAACAAAAGGGTAATGGTATGTGGCACTTTCATCAAAATGACAGGGATTTTTGCACAAATCATGTAAATGTGAATAAAGTGTATGGACTATGTTGAATGTTTGTCCAAAATACACAATCATGCATTCTCTGTGAGAATCAATCAGCCATGAACATGAATTACGACACCTTATCTAAGGTTTTGAAAATGACTGAGTCTGACATTCTGCATGCATCTCAGGCAAATTGTTTTTTATATTAATCCTCTTCTACGCTAAAGGTGCAAATTTGATGCAATTGAGGGAAACTTAGCTCAGCCAAACAGTGTGAAAGACATCCAAGAGTCCTTCAGGTCTGTGTTAGTGCTGCCTCTGTGGATTTAGTGGGTCAAGGGGAGCTGGGCACAGCAGGATGGTATGAGCACTGTGGGAAGAGTGCAAGGTAGCAGACAAGGTCTGAGGAAGGGCAGCTTTTGATTAAGACCTTTCTACTACAGTGCTTATTTGGAATTTCCAACTACACACCACTGCTTTAATACAGCAAGGTTATAAGTACTGGCAACCCTGTTAGGTTTTAGCTCTGGGTCAAGAGCAGAGTGCAGCAGCAGGTGAATTGCAACATACCCCTTTTATTAAAAATCATCCTAAGCAAGGTTTGGAATGTACTGTAGCTCCTTATCATTGTCAGGTGTAGACTGGTGGACTATATTTTACCTGGATGGTAATTATATTGGATGCATTTGTGCGAGAAGAATTTATTGAGAAACTAGGTCAGAGCAGAGAGGAAGAACAGAAATTATATTGCACACAACCAACAAAATATAAACAATGTTGACGTTTACAAGTCCTAATAAGATCACTTTTCTTTCAGCACACTTGCATCATATTTAAACTTTCTCAAGAGAAGTAATGGTGCAACCATGAAATATTCAAAGTGACAAGAGCTTTTACCATTCTGAATATTTAATTTATTAAAAAAGTAGAAACATATTTAATAAGTCCCATCAAGTCTGTTCTATATTAACATAAACCTATGAAGTCAGCATTCCATGTCTTGAACATATCCAGGACACAGTCTCCTTCCAGATTCACCGGGTCTGATGCAGTGGGTACAGGGGGCTACTCTGGCTCTGATGTGCTAACAGATGATACCTGAACCATGCTAGTGGGGAGTCCAGGCAATGTTGCCCAGTAGTCAGTGCTCAGCAAAGTCGGCTGATGGAACACCCCATGAGGAAGCAAGTAGTTACCCAAGCATGAGAGAGTAGAGGCACAGAGAGAGAAGGGTGTAGGGAAGTTAAGCTTGGAGAGAGAGGAAGGAGACATGGAGGACAGAGAAAATCAGAAGAGACAAGCATGAGGAGGTACTGTCAAGGGCAGTGTTCCTTCATGTAAGGCAAGACATGGTCAGTTACCCCTCTATTCTACAGTAACACAAGGTGGAAGGTACAAGATGGAAGATTAAGGTACAGTATTATTCTACAAGTATAACTGAGTCTACTGGATGAAGCCCTGACTGAAGAGCTTTAAAGATGATCCAAATCAGGTCCTGCAATTGTAAACAGAGTGACCTCCATGAGTGCTAAATGGACAGACAGCTAACAGTTTTCCCCAGAAGCCTTGATTTATTTCTTAAAAACACACACTTTTCACTATTATATATATTCATACTTGTTTCTATGTGTAAAATTGTTTTCTAATTTAATCGCTGCACAATATTTTCATCCAGCAAACCTAAGCCTTTATTATGTGTTCAATTTACTGTAATCAAAACTCAAAAATGACACTTTAGAGTGAATAAATCCCTTGTATTTACAGTGTCCCTGAAGGCTGTCTTTTATTTTGTGCTTTTGTGTCATGTCCACAGGCAAAGTTTGACTTGGAGGTTGTACCGATTAGAATCTATATACAGTTTTGAGAAAATAGAACTGGAAGAGCTGCCAAAAACAAGTCTGAATGTCAGATTTTATTCATGTGATGTACCTCCCCAGTGAATACTAAAACAGGACTTGAGTTTGCCCTTGATGTTAAGATTTTTCTGTAAAAACACTGAATGACACTAGATGTGTGCACATATAAAGTTAGATTGAAGCAAAAATATGCAAAAGTTGCCGAAATGATTTAACTGACCTTGAACCACACATATTGGTTATTGATTGATCAGTCAGGATAAAAAGAGGCTCAGAGAACAGCAAGACTCCACACTACTGGGTATGTTCAGCACCCTTCTGGCTACATTCCTTTCATTTCATTTACTTCAAGAGCTTTGAGACCAAGGCACACAATTGGCACTGAGTGAGTGGCATATAAGAACATGGTGTGTTTGGAACCGGGCCTGATCAGGCAACTGCGGAGATTATAGCTGCACTGCGGTGTGGCCTGCAGCAAAGAGCGCAAGCCCTTTGCCAACAAGGGCTAAGACAGAGATATGGCAAGAGGATCCGAGGGTTTTCTCATGATACAAAATCTTGTTCAGAAAATCCTGTTACAAAGGAAAAGCGCTCTCATCTGTTATTGTGTCAAAACATCGCATTTATGGCAAAGATACAGCTTACTCTTGACTAAGCAGCAGTGTAAGTATGGATTACTTTGGATAATGTTTTGTTCTCTTCATGACCAGACGAAGCCAAAGTAAATGAAATGAAGCTGGCAGTTAAGACACCAGAATTCTGGCATTTGCAAAATTAAAGTCGTCTATTTTATTTATTTATTTATTTATTTATTTATTTATTTATTTATTTTTACAGTATGTGACAATAGTAGCTTATAGTTTCCAACATTTCCAAGCATTACTGCACAGTAGCTTATTCACCTTATAGCAGTGTTTTTCAACCTTTGGGTCAGGACCCCATGTGGGATCGCCTAGAATTCAAATATTTCTAGTAACTGATAAGAATAAAAAAAAAAAAAAACCTTACAAATAAAAAATATATGGTGAGTTGAGAGAGACAATCACAATACATAAAAGACAAACTCTGAAGCTGAAACTGAAGCACTGTGGTGCTGTTTATTTAGATTTTAAACTGCCAGATTTGATCAAATTTCTATCGTTGCGTGATTGAAAGCATCCTCACCTTCTCGCTTACACTGTGGTTTGGTGATCTAACTGTACAGGATCGAAAATCCCTAAACAGTCGTCCGTTTTGCCCACAGGACCACTGGTACTGACCTGCCAGATCTTGATGTCATTTACAGCTCTAGGCTTCTGTCCCGGGCCTTAGGTATTGTAAAGGACCCTACTGGTCACCCTGGTGCTGGTCTTTTTGTTCTTCTTCCATCCGGCAGACGCTATCGTTCTATCAAATCTTCTACCTCTCAGCCTGCCAACAGTTTCTTTCCCAGTGCTGTGTGTAGCCTAAACAACTCCATATCAAATACTTAACAATGTATGGTGTATGTTTTATTTTTGTATTTGTGTATAAATAATGCACTTTATATTCATGCACTTCATCCAAGTGAGTATCAGTTGATCTATGGGGGCACCTGTGCTTTTATTACTCTTATTCATGCAATTTTTTTTTTTTTTTTTTTTTTTTTTTTTTACTTCATACTGTCTTTTATGTATTTTTATGCTGAGCTCTTGTGACTTGTTTTCCAATGCAGTTTTTCTGCAAATGGCAAATAAACTGATTCTGATCTTTCAAATGTTCATTGTGGTCAGTTTCAGATGCTGCAGCACTTTCATAATTCATAGTTTGAGTTACTGTTTGTTCAATATTAATTGTCAGCCTTGTAAATCCAAGCTGGACTGACTGTACATATCCTGACCAAGGAAAATAAAATTCTCACTTTGTGCAGTAATCTACACCTGGCTTTTCTGCCTCTATCCATAATAATATACATTATATAGACTAAATGTCCTCTAAAATTAATGTTTATTTGCAACATAGTATAGCAAACTATTACATGATCAAAATCAATTAATTTTAGCAAAAAAATGTCTCCGTTTTGAATGTCTGGGGTCGACAGAAACTTGTGATGTTGAAAAGGTTGGGAACCACTGCCTTAGAGGATATGCACATGCAGTTGTAAATTTCCCTGGATATCGCTAACTGGACATCAGCACACATTTACACAGCTGGAAAAAAACAAGGCAAATATGAATTACCATATCAATGTCTCTACAAAGTAAAGAAGCTGAGTGAAGGGATGGTTCCAGCTTCAATGAGCTGCTTTCTTCATAAGTTTGAAAGTTTGCTGTTCTCAAATTCCCCAAACTTGCTGGTCCACCTGAAGAAATTTGCTTTTGAACAATGCTAACAAAGAACAGAAACATGCAAGCCCTTCGTGTTTTATCAGAACCAAAATGATATCACAGGGGAAAAAATGCCTCAGAAGGGTTACTGTTAGAAATTCCAATGCCCTAGTTTCATTGTATTTCCTTTCTCAGCTGTGACTAAACAAAGGAAAGTACATCCTATGGGCATATCATTTTCTCAAGTTTGTATGTTCAGACATAGAGTCGCTGTCTTCAAAAGTGTGGTGAACTGTAAGCACCTGTATTTTCACCATTGTTGACATGTGTGTTGTCATTACATCTACAAACACTTGTAGACGTGCCAAGCATAACACTATGCCCAATTTTACTGCAGAGAATTAGGGGAAAGGACAGAAGGACAGAGAGACAGAGAGGAACATGCTGACATTTTGATTAAGGTGCCAACACATTTTATTTGCAGTTTCAAAATGTCTCCTCCATATTTCCCCCTGGACATTTGAGGTTAGACAGGACAGGTATTCTGTCCCAACTTCAGCCGTCAGGCATCGATCCTACCTAGATTACACATCAGATGCAGCGCTGGAGTTCACAGCAAGACAAGTGTCATAAATTATGGAGCAGCCAATAGATGAAGACTGTATCTCCAGGGCTGATGTGCAATGTGCCTAATGGGAGAGTTCAATGTACAGTTTAAACTGATGCAAAAGGTCAATGGCATCCAAATCATGGAGCTGAGAAACTATTGACCTTGTGTAAATATCAGCTTGAATGCAATTATTGAAATGTAGATATTTATTTGCCGCCAGTGCACTATGTTGAAGGTAATTTCAATTTTACCTACGTTCCGATGCTCCTTTACCAGTTTTTCAGGTCTCATGTTACCAAGTGCGCTCATGATTCTGAGTTAAATCTATCATCTCTGGAAAACAATTTACATCCGATTAGGTTCCTGAATAAGCCACTGAGTACAACTGTGGAGATGGAAAATAGGGAGGAGTGAGTCCCCACAAATGTGCCAGCTCTGCACTTTGGGAACCTTCTGTGTCTCAAATAGGCAATTATCTGTTGTCCTATTTACTGGGTGACCCATTGCTGATCATTCTGATTTGATGTGAATCACTCTCACGCTGTACATTTTCATATCCTCTCTTTCCATTTGTGCCTGTTTCTATTCTTTCCCAGGTGCCCAAACAAATTGAACAAAACCAAGTCGGATACGCTGGAATTAAATAATCATCTCCTCTAAATGGTGTAGAATTCCTGTTGGGAGTCATGATTATAATATGTCATTTAGAGAAAAAAAACAGTGTTCAAATATGATTCTGAATTGTTTCCTCCACGTGTATATAAAATTATTTCAAATTATTTGACATGAGTGGTTAATCATGTCTTTCTTGTAAACAGAAAAATTACAGTATCTAAACCAGAATGTCATTAACTATAAACAAAATTGGGGATAGCAAGGTTAAAAGTCAAATTTGTGCAAGCAGAGAAAACCAACATGTTATCTGGACTGAAATTTGCAACATTTTAGACTGGAAAGTTCTTTATGGGCTTGAGTTGGTTATTCATTTTGCCTGCCAGTTAGGAAATGAAACTGTGCACTGGTTGTCATGGCAAAAGGACTCTTCCTGTTTATCCACAATTCTGTGCCAGGGACTTAACCTGATGTGCTAGGTGCCTTTCTTACAACTCCATAACAGTGAGCTGGCTGCTCCCCTTAAGCTATACCCTCTAGTATGAGCCTTAGAAGGTGAGAAAGCCCATCTCCTCGCTGCTCAGTCTAAATATGACAGTCTCTCTTGCCTTAAAGGGTGAGGAGGGGAATTTTTTTCTTTCTTCCCTCAGGGAGATGGGTGAGTGCCATGCTCACAGCATATAAGAGGATCACACGGTGATGCTGAGGAGTTGGCCATTTCATGGCGACTCTCTGCCGTGACAGATGGGCAGTGTGCTATTGCCATAGCCTAGAGTTTAAAAATCCAAGCTGCTTTCTGAGTGAGTGAGAGGAACAGGGAAAGAACCCAGTGGGTGGAGCTATGGGATGAAAAAAGAAGAACCAAAGAAGGTATGGAATCAGGAGAAGATTAAAAAAAACGAGCATAAAGTAGGGAAGAGTTGAGTAACATAAATATTGTAGTCTGACAAAGAGACAGAAATATTTCTTCTGGCAAGATGAAGGGATTGCAACGTGATACACTGAAAACCTTTGTGGAACAAGACAAAAAAGCAAGACGAGAATGAGTGGAAACGGCTGAAACATGTAAAGGAAGGAAGTGTGAGAGTGACAGAGAAAATATACCCAATCATATAGACAGCCTGGTGGGAAACCGTCACCGTACAGTGAGAGCTCTAAATTAGTTTCCCACAGGGAGCTCATCTGCTGCTGAGGAGAATGAAAGAAAACCTTCTGGCCATGTTCCAAATGGGAATGATGATTTGACTTATTTTCTTAATGACATAAAATTTGCTGTGTCAAAAAGCATGCTAAAGGAAGGGCATAGCTGAGAAATAATAATTATATATCATTTTCTCTGCACTGTATACTATTTCACATTTAGACCATATTTTATATTTCTAGTTTTTAGGAATGAAGTGTCTGGAACACAATGTCTGGGCTGAGCAGAAGAGTTGTGATGGATATTTTAACTGCCTTTCTAGGTTGACTGAGAGCTGCCAGGTCCTTACGCTCGCAAGAAACCCACTCCAAAGACCTTTAGGTTTGTTGTGCCTTCTTCCTGGCTCTGATGAAGGTGATGGGCTGTTCAGGGCCATGCTTCTTGTTGCTGTCTTGAATCACTACACAGACTGTCAGATAAAGACCTTAGGACTTGGAGTCATGATGTCAATAGCATCGCCCTTTGTCTGAGGCCTTTAGCCCACAGCTACTTCAAGAGGGGCTTCAAGCGTACATACACATGGACAAAGCCTCTGTGACACCTTTATCTGGTTTATTTTGTATTGTTTCTAAGCTACAGGAACTGAAATAAGGGGGAAAAACCCCAGCATTTTCTGCAGCTCTCACCTGTCTGCACAAATCAGAGAACAAAATATAAATGTAGATGACCTGATGAAAGAACGAAATAGTGCAGCATGTCAGGTCAGTGTGGAAAACACTAAAGAAGCATTACTATGAGGATTGACGTGAAAACCACTCTTTGAACATCAGTCATCACTGCACATCTCCATCTACCTCCTGTCCTCTGTCTTATGTGGTGACAGTGACAGAATAACAGCTGGAGGACATGTTTACCTGTTAATCTCTTCTCCCATTACTGGCAGAGAAAGAACATCGGAAGAATAATGCAAATTCACAATGTAACGTGGGCATTTAATAGTTCTAAGATTGCTGTAAATCAAAGTTTCCTCATCTTCTATAGAAACAGCAGTAAACCACATCAGCTACTGAAACGTCAGATTATATGAACACTTTATATTTTACACGTTACAACCATCTGCAGTGATGATTAACCAGAATATTGTTATTTGTCATGTGCACAGGGATAAGAGTATTCAGATGTCTGTGCATGTCATGTAAATGTCATGTCTTAAACCTGATCAAAACTGGGATAGCTTCATACTGTGATACTAGTGTGCATTTAAACACCACTTCATAGAGTGACTGGATAGAAAAGTTCTACTTGAACATGACTTTATCAAAGAAAACCAGAAACAGCTATTCTTTGATTCTAACTGCTAAAATGTTCAAAATCCTGCAGTACATCATGAGTTTAATACAAAAATGTTGCATTAGGCAAACAGTGGAAGCTTCTGTTGCCTTTTACGTACTTGTTCTGACCTTCTCCTGGTCCTTCACAGCTTAGTCCCACCAGATCTATGACTCATTTGGTATTTATCTGACAATGTCCAGGTTCATCCACCTCCAAGTCTGAAACATTTATGTGTAGTTAATTGTTAATTCTATTAAGCAGAAGGCTCATATATGTGATAAGTCTTTTCCGTCACTGCTCTATTGTATATACAGTATATGTCCTTGATCTGCTGAACTGTGTGGATCTGAAAGGATGCACAGTAAGTACATCATGTTAAATCTACAGTATAAAGAAACATTTTCTTGGGGTTTCATTAAACAAAAAGTATTGAGTACTTTAGGAAATTAAATATAAAACTTTGTGAAAGCAAACATGACCTTATCTGATCTGTAAATAGGAGAAATTTAACATAAAGAGCAAGACAAAAATAATATAGCAATGAGAAATATATACTTACATACCACCTATTGAATACATCTAATCTATTTAGCTGTATATAGCGAGCTGGAGTTATTGGGGAGTTTGACACTAAGTCCTGCAAACAGCAGCACTAAGCAAAACAAACTAACAGCAGTTCTGATATACTGTGTACTCCAGTCATAATTCATTTCTCTCTTTTATCTACTTAACAGAAACTGAGGATTTATTCCATCTATCCTCATGAGGTGGCAAATTTTATTGTAGATACTGAATATGTCAGCAGGTGTGCTCGAAGATCTAGTGTTTATGTAAGATGTGTATAGTGGTGTAAGTGAGCAGAGTTCTTAGACTGCAGCAGTATGGGCTCCTTAGTGTAAACACTGATATGTGTATTGGTCATGTGTGTTTATGTTCGACAGGGGGCTTCACAGTTGCTTTTGTCACTAAGCAATAGTTCCAGATAAAAGTGATTATTTTGTAAAGCTGAGGTGTGATCCTAGCAAGCCTCTGCGTGCCTCTGGACCACTGACAGAATCAATACATTTAAAGTAGAAATCAAACCCCAGTAAACCGAGGCACTCTCACACACTTCCACCTCAGTGTGCATCCACTCCTACTCATACTGCGAGGCATGGATCAGCTATAGTCTCCAAGGACTAGTAAGGACTTCAGAGTCTTAGCTCTGCAGACAAACACTAACATACATACTGGCGTCCAAGCTCATTTTCATTCTCTGTTTTCATGCACGTTTTCCCTTCCTCTGTAGGGCAGCTAGCTTTTTTCAACATCCAATTTATTGTGAATTACCAGTCGTCCCGCCAGCAGCCCCAGTCAACACTGCCAGTGATCTTCTCCACTTCTCTTTATTTATAAACTACTTCCTCTCTATTTTCCTCAGAGGAAAAAACTCCCCCACTTCCACAACTCACCAGGGGACAAAGATGGTTCTGAATGCAAGGTGTAACATATGACACGAGAGAGTGGTTTTAGAAGTATCTCCTGTCTATTCTATCAATGTTTTCAAAGAGATTACAAAGTAGGACGCAAAGAACTGATGGGTAAAAAATAAGAAAAACAAGAAAAAAGGAAAGAGGTACTGAGGACAGATGAAACGTGCAACCTTCATATGCTCCCTATGCATTGCAAATGATGCTCATGCTATGCAGCTATTATCTTTTATGCAAATTGTTTGAGTGCTGCAAAAGTATCTTATACATATTCATGCTGCAGGAGGAACATGGCACCTGTCTACAGGCTGGCCAGTTACGTTAAATCTCTGCGTTAATGTAGAACATATGCAGAGAGGGCAGGGTGATTATGCACGGGCAGATGAGATGCTTTTTTTTTTTCTTTTTTTTTTTTTCCAAAGGTTACACTTAAAGACAAATGACTTACCATGAAATTACTCAGTGTTCTATAAGGCTGATTTGTGTTTCTATACATATAAATATTTTCGATGGGCTCGGCCTTTGTGCATATATATGTAAATACTGTGTGTATCGCTTTATTTCCATTGAATCTATTACAGATAACATAAAAGTAATGTCAGCACAACTCTGAGCTGAACAAAACAAGGAGCATACTCAGTAGATCAAGCATTTCTGCAGATGGTACGAGTGTAAGGGGTGTGAACAAACAGGTGAAGCAAGTTTAACAAAGTGGGCAGTCAACCTGCCAGTGGGATGAGCAGCTAGACAGAGGTTGGCCTTGTCATGGTCGGATCAAACCAGCAAAGGGATTTGGGGCTTGTCACAACCATGAAAAAACCAAAATATGTCAGGATCAGAGCAACAGGCTGTGTCTGTCTTCCTGTGTGTCGCCAAAGCCCTGCCACTGTGCTCTAAACTTCCCTTTGGGGGTATCTGACAACATAGACCATAGATGTAAATCCATGCCATCTGAACTGATTATGTGAGATATCTGGAGTGCATGTTGTTGTCATACGTAGATAATAGATTGCAGATGAGGGATAAGAAAGTCATAGTTGATAAACAAAGGCAAAGGAAATTAATTCTGAGAGTCTGTGTACCACTCATAAACACCAGAGTACGTACATGCATGCAGTAACAGACTTGCGTATTGTCAGAGAAAAGCAAAACGCCACAAGCATCATAAAATACAGCAATGGCAACATGATTTACCTAATTAAAAGCTACGCTCAGCAAACTGAACAATACAAATTATAAGTGCAAAAAAAGAGGAAGCATTCACCATCCTACTCCCCTCCTCTTCGCTGGCCTCCTCTCTTTTTGCTTTTGAAAGATATCCCTCCAAATTCCGAGGCTGTGTAATTATCCCCCCGTTCTGAAGTAGACATTAGTGAAAACATCCCGCCACTCTTACAGGGATCCTATTAAGACAGGTAATTAAAGGAGGCGCAAAGGAAAATTGGCTGAGGAGTGCATATTGAAAAGAGCATTAAATATGAGCCATAAATCTCCTGCCTGTCTGTCTTTAGGGCGCTTTGTTTGACTGTATTATTCAGGAGCCTCTTGTTGGCTAAGGCCTGAGAGAAACATATGCTAACAGGAAGGGGGACAGAGAGGGTGGCCAAGTGGCAGCCATTTTGTAGGTGACCTAGATCTGTTTTAATGAATAGAGGAACAGGAAGATGTGAGAAGAGTTTAAGGGTGCCTTGCCAAAGAAAGCCATTTGTCCTTCCTCTGCCAGTATACAGTGTGATACAAATATTTTAGAGCTCTTGGCATCCTCAGGTAAAAGCAATGCTTTTAAATTATGCTGATGCTGATTTATTCAATTCACACGTCAGCGACAGTATCAAAGGCATTCATCATAAGCACTCCATTTGCATTCAACACAGGGAGCGAGCAAGGTTTGCTTCCCTGTCACACCAAAAGATGTTTATAACCCTAATCATATTACGGTATTCCGATGAACATTTCCATCACCTAACACCTTCTAAAAGCTCTATCGCTGAATCACCGATAAGCACAGCCATCATCAATTGATTGAACATTCAAGTGGAAAAAAAGCACAGCTTGAAATCAACAGCAAGCGCAGCATGAATATTGACAATTTAGAGATGACGTAGAATAGAGACAATGGAAGGCAAGGCATCAATACAACTGTAAATGGAAACAATCAATATCACATTGCATTCTAGAGAAAGGGGTCATGAGAGAAAGCACTCCAATGCACAATCTTACTCAGAATACTATTGAAGTATGTGTCAATCCAATACCTGCAGCTAAAAGAGGCTTATAAGAAGCTAAGGATCAGTAGCTCTGAATTGGAGCCTGAATTGGATTCTTATTTGGAGGAGAAAGAACTTCTCTGAATCACCTTTAATATGGACAAATGACTCTCATTATCTTCTTCTCTACTGCATACCAGTTACTGAAGGAGGCCTCTAAAAGAAAGGAAATCTGATTCAAGAGTCCTCTGTCTTTCCCTTCCACTCCTTTCCTTCACTCTCCCCCTCACTGTCTGTTATACACTAGAGAGCGCAGCCTCGAGAATACAGGGATGCACACTTCAATTTAGAAAGCATGAATAAACAATGGGGTTTCCATGTGCTGGAGAAATTTCCCCTGGCGACGTTCACTCACACACTCTATAGCTGATACACTTACATACACATGTGGAAATCACGCTCACTTTGTGGGACACACAAAGACACTGGAACAGATATTTATACAGATATCTGGTCTCATAAACGTGAAACATTTTGAGATGTTTGTACTCAAAAATGTTTAAAAAAAAAAAACATCACTGGGCACACACACACACGCAGTTTTACAAGCATAGGCGACAACATAGTTTTATGGGTCGTGATAGGAAGCACAAAATTACTTGCTCACAGCAGAGTACAGTGTCACTGTGAAAACTGCTGTGAACAAGAATTTGGATAATGGTCACACACTCACACACACTCACACATACACATACACAAAGAGAGAGAAACATAAACAGCCTGCAAGTACAACATTGCGGAGATCTTTGTTCAAATTTATTTGAAACAGACTTTCCTTAAGAGAGCACTGAGATGGAAACAAACAGTTCCAGCAGTAAAGCCTCCCTTGGTGTACAAATTAGGATAAGAGACTCAGCATGAGTTTTGAAGTCCCTGTTTGGAGCTGGTGTATGTGTGAATGCGTGTGCACGAGTGTGATAACAGTCTACTGTACTTCTTTATGTGATATTTGCGTTCTTGAAAGTATGTGTGTTTGGGTGTGTATGTGTGCAGCCCCCTCAGTTCTGGTCCCTTTAATTCTGTGAGCTAAGATAATGAGAATTTTATCTGCAGCTCCTCTGAGGCGTAGGGCTCTGATTGAATGGGAGCAGAGTGTAACGGATGAGACGAGCGATAGCGGGCCAGCTAGGTTACACTCAGGCAGGCTAACACTCCGCCAGCGTGCTCTGTGGGGAAACATGGATAGTGTATTTGTGCCAGCGCTGAGGGAGGTAATGGAATGTGTTGTGTACCTGTGACAAAATGGGAATCCCTTGGGTTGTGACGGATGCCATGGCTCCGATAATAATAATACTGTCTGAAAATAGGGCATTGAACAACCAACAGTAAACCTTAGTCAAATTAATGACCATTCAACCATACTAGGAAACAAGTAATTTTGAGATTTTCTCTCTTTCACAAGACACACACTGTCTGTCTTAATCTCTATGATTAATCTCTTTCTTCTAAAATGATCTCCTTAATGGCACACCTGATAAGTCTGATGTCAGATTGAATTTTGCAGCTACAGATACAGAGCCGTAAGGTAAAAAATAATGAGATTAATCAAATTAATTAAATTGCGATACTTCTCCTAAATGTGGAAAGCTGATTCAATCAGACCTGAAATGGTCTTTGCTCTATTTCTTTTGGAAAAATCTTTTTTATGGTTATATTTAACAGTTTTATGTCGTAGAAGCTGTAATCTGTAAATCGTGTTTTGTTTAATTGGCCACCATCACTTTTTATCTATGACCCAGAAAAAGATGCCTCTATGGTAAATGCATTTCACTTGCTCATCTAAATGTGGGGAACAGCAGGAAAAAAGAGGCTTTGGCTAAAAATAAGACAGTGTCTGCTAGCCAGGATGCAAATGATATGATTATGTAAATGTGGCCAATGATGTCAAATTCTAATTTGTGCTTGTTAAAACTGAAAAGGCTGATCTGTCACTAAAAACAGAAACACACCTTTGACATCTACTGAGATATAATGAATATAAGCTTAGGCTTAGGCGCTGGATATTGGTGCATCTTAATTTTTTTCATACTTACTGGAAATCCTCTGTCCTATGTCTTGGTTCTGTTATGTTCTTAGAATGTGTATTTATGTGATTGTTAAGTTTATGCAGTGTACATAAAATTAATACTGTACATACTTTTGCAATTTTTCTATATTTAGGTGACTTTAAGCTGCCATCTGTTCTTACTGCCCACGTGTTTCATTGTAATTGCATTATTTGTGTTTACCTTTGCAGCTGCAATGTGGTAGGGCTGGGCGTAGCGATCTAAACATAGATAGTATCAATACCAAGGTAAGTATCGGTATCGGATTGATACTAGTATGATGAGATCAATACTTTTGTTGCAGTTTCTCTTCTACACATCGAGCGAATTGTGAGCGCAGCTTCTCTCCAAGTCTGTCTGTCTGTGCAAACAGCACACCTCTCTCTCTCACACACTTTGCCCTTCCCCGCTCTGCTGGAGAGAGGAGAGTCAGAGCACTGACTGAGAGCAGCCTGTGATGGCGGAGAGAAAGAAAAGCACTGTGTGGAGTTTATTCACTGCAGCTGACAGGAAAACTGCCACATGTGATGTGTGCAATAAAGTCATTCCCACTGTGGTAACACCACAAATTTAAAAGAGGAATTTTTAAAAAATACTTTTATACTCTTAAATTGTTTTATGTTGTAATTAGTTAAAAAAAAAACATGTTTATTTGCCTGAAATCTTTGTCCTGTGTTTTATCATAATCATAATCAAATAACTAAAGGCAAAATCATAACATTATTCAATGATCATGACATTTCAAGTAAAAAGTATCGGTATCGGCGATACTAGCCCTGTATTTACTTGGTATTAGACTGATACCAAAATTTCCAGTATTGCCCACCCTTACAATGTGGTACTATTGCCCAAGACAAATTTCCTTACAATGTAATAAATTTTATTTTCATCTTAATCTTTAAAGTGTAAATTTGTTTTAATCCATAGCTCAAAATGAGGCTGAGGTGGTACCATCACGATCATGAGTACGACCCCATCAACAGACTCAACCTTTTTACAACTGTATTTTAGAATTTAGTATTTAGTATAATTTAGTATGATAATCATTTTTACTGCAATTATGTAGCAAATACCACTACGAGTAAGCAAAACCCAGGAATATAACTCAAATTTATTACTATTGCAGACTGACTCCATATCCACCAAAAAGGTAATATTTATGTTTGTTAAAAAAGTCACATTTACTCTGAAGACCCAGTAACAGACTTATTTGAGAGCTAGAGTGTTCTCTATTCAAGAAGAACCTTGCATGTTCCATGGCATATGTGCACAGTACATTTTGTGAAGAATCTGTAAGTCATTTTAATCTTTTTATTTTCTCTTAAAGGTGACATTGTCCTCTATGTACTGCATAGGTGACATGACCCAAAAGACCACGATACCCCTTTTAAGTCCATTATAAAATGACTAACCTAATTCAGTTTCCTTCCTGTTGCTATATCTCCCTTACCTTTCCTTGAGCCTGTATGACAACAAAGCCAAGGAAAAACTTTTTGGAAAAGAATTCTATAGGCTTCATAGATAAAATCAAACAATCATGTGTTAAACTCTCGTCTTTCATGCTGGTAAAGAAAATTAGTTTGTGATAATGAGGCAGAAAAAGAGAGAATAAAGAAGAGAGTAGGTGCAAAAGTCTCTCAGCTAACTTGTGTGCATATAAACATAATGCATCTTTGCTTTTGTCTTGTTTGTCAGCTTTCGCTCTGTGGGGTTCTACCTAATCATCAAATCATCTAAAGTTTATTGTCAACACAAACACGTCACAGATTCATTATATTTACCACAGGGTTACACAAGAGTTCTTCTCATAACCAAACTTCTCTCCAGACATTAAATTGGAAGACGAACAACTGAAATTAAAAAGAGCAAATTTAGGAACTACTGGTGAAGTAATTCTGAGACATATTGATAAGTGAGCTTAATGGAAGACAGATAAAGCTGAAGGAGAACATGGATGGGTAGCTGTTCAAGTGAGCAAGAAGTGATGCTTAAGAGGATTTATTCATAGCTTGGGACAAACGTCAACAGTGATTTCTATAAAGATGAGATGTGAGGTAAAGTTACATTTGATAAGCCAGACATATATTCTTTATGCATTAAATATAGGTGACATAAAAGGTTTTCAGTGTTCCTTCCATTATGTCAGTAACACTAAACATTTGTAACTATGTGTACATAAGGTGAGCATATGGCTTTCCTATTAAAAGCTGATCCATGAGCTTTCAGCACATATTAAATGACTGCAATCCTGGCTGATGGGTGGAATACTGGCACGATGATGAACAAGGGAAATTACAAGTACAGTTACTGTATCTGACAGGAAAGAAAAATGTGGTTTATGACTGCAAGCTTGTCTGTCTTAATCAACCTGAAAAGCAGCTTAAGGTAAGTTATGACATGCCAAGAAAGTCATCCACCCTTTCAGACCATCAATAAATGAAGTGAGAATATCCTCGATCCAAAGAAGGAGGAGTCGTCTTGTTCAAAGCACTGAGGGAAGTGACCTAGACAAATATTAGATTTATTTAGACTGTTCTCCTGGTTCACAACAACTGACACCATGATTTATGTGAGTCTGACCACTGACATGAACCATTATGTTAACTTTTTGTGGTGCTTTTGTATCCTTTCTGCAACATATTAAGACTCCTGTACAGTCTGCTAAAGCAAAAAGTACAGAGTATTTGAGTTCTTAAATGCAGAGACATACTTGATCACATCCTCTTGTATGTTTTCATACTGACTTGGTGAACACTCTGAGTTGGTGAACACTCGGTCCACTGGTCCTGTGGGTTTTTAATCACTGCGCAGTTTGGTGCAGAGAAAATGTACACATTCCATAAGGTTGATCATTAACCTTGAGCATTTGAACATATTTGGAAACTTTTTCATGTCACCCCCCCCCCCCCGAAGGGGAGGCAAGGGGTATTATTTTTGGTTTGGTTTATTTTTTGTTTGTTTTTTTAACACTCTGGCAGCAAAACTATTGGTTGAATTCATACCAAATTTAGTTTCTACATTGCCAGTGACCCAGAAAGTAGGTCAAATGTGAATTTTTTTATGAAAAAAAAAAAAAAAAAATCCCATATACTTATAATGGGCAAAATTTCAAATATCTGTAGCAGCAAAAATATTGATTAAATTCCTACCAAATTTAGTTTATAGATTGCCAGTGACCCAGAATAAATGGCATTACATTTTGGGAAAAACAGGTCAAAGTTTAAATTTCGTATGAATTTTTAAACAAAACATTTTTGCCCCATTTACTTATAACGGGAGAAATTTCAAATGTCTGTAGCAGCAAAACCATTGGTTGAATTCATACCAAATTGAGTTTATAGATTGCAAGTGACCCAAAATAGATGTGATTACATTTTGGGAACAGTAGGTCAAAGTTCAAAATTTTCAGGAATTTTTTACATCTTTTTTTTTCCTCTCATTTACTTATAATGGGCAAGATTTCAAATGTCTATGAAAACATAAATCTTGTTACAATTTACTTCAAACTTCACACATATATAGAGGCAAGTGATATGCTGACCTCAGCACACGCATTGACATGATGACATCAGCTGGATCAATGCCAAAATAAGCTACAATACGTGCAAGGGGTGGGGTTTGTTGTGCACCACTTGTTTGTTTGTTAACACTGTAGCAGCAAAACTATTGGTGCAATTTGTACCAAACTGGGTTTATAGATTGACAGTGACCAAGAACAGATGTCATTACATTTTGAGAAAAGTAGGTCAAAGTTAAAATTTTGGGGGATTTTAAAAAATCTTCCCTTTTACTTATAATGGGCAAGGGGTGGGGTTTGTTGTGCCTGGCACCACTTGTTCCTATTTGTCTCACTTAAATTATCATGGTATACAGTTCAATTTGTTGATTATCTTCACATCATATTAATTCATGCAAATCAGAAGTGACATAGACACACTGGTATGTACGATAAACCTCAACCACAACTTTATCATCTAATTAATTCTTTGATGACACTGAGTATTAGAAGTGGTCACTTATTTATTTGACTTTACTGGTTTATTTGACAGGGAAAGTACACTTTAATTAGCATTACTTTAAATGTGCCAGAATTAGCTAAAAGGCTATTTTTCATCTGTTGTCTAGTGTTTCACTCTAAAAATGGAAGTAGAACATTAAAGTTGCGATTAGAAGTGCTAATCAATGAAATGTGCTTTTATTTAATAATGGATGACACAGAGGCAGACAATTTCAAAACAGAGATTTTTGGTCAGTGAAAACTTGTCCTTTCTACATTCTTCTTATCAACAGTGAATCTTCAAGGAGCAAAGTTTCAACATATCTGACAACTTTAGTCCAAATCGTATTTCTTTCAACAATCACTTAAGGAGGTGAATGTGAGAGTGATTGTTTGTCTCTACATGTCAGCCCTGCGATGAACTGGTGAAATGTCCAGGGTGTACCCCACCTTCACCCATAAGTAGCTGGGATAGGCTTCAAGTGACCCCCATGACCCTAGTGAGGATAAAGCGGGTTCAGATAATGAATGAATCAGTTAAGTTTCATTTCTTTCACAATTTGAGGCTCAATGCATGACAGTTAAGAGTACTAAGAGACACAGTTATCTATGATTAAACTTTGTGATTTGACTTTTATGTTTACATGTGCACGGCCATGCAATATCTGGTAGTTAAGTGTATTGAATCATGATTAAGAGGATATTGGAGGCATACATTTAGTGTTTGCTCTGTTGCTATGAAAGGACTTATTTTTCACTTGAGCATTTGTATAATGAGCACTCGTATGCAATAAATAATATAGAGACAGCAGTATTGTTCAGGCCTTCTGAAGTAAGCGAAACACCAAGCTTCATCTATGACTACGAGACCTAAATTGCAAATCCATTACAGTCTCCTGCAGCCTGATGCAAAAAAACAACAAAAAAACTGCTAAGATCATAAGTATGTAGGGAAATCTGGTTTTGGGAAAGTTTTACAAGGGACTACAGAAATATGTATCACTGTATGCTGGTTATAGACCAGAGGTGATTTCTCATAGACTGCAAGGGAAGCTCAGCCTCCCCTACAATTACGAAAATTAAATGGTCAAATATGCACCGTTGTGTTGACATTTCATTTACTACAAATGTGTTAAAACACGTTCATCTCAAAGATGAGTTCGTTCAGAATCAATGGACTTCTCATACATTCCCGTTGTGCTGTTTTCTTATACGATCTATGGTCAGTGCATTTCCCCATAGACGCTCAGCGTCCATGCACTTCAATGGGACTGAGTGGAACAGTTTTTTTCATTGCCTCAAAACTGGATGGTAATTGGATAAATGCCACGATGTTGTCCTGCTCTGGGGGTGAACGGAGCTGTGGGCGGAGCTTGGCTGGGCTTCCACGTGCTGATTGGAGGATCAGTGGAAAGGCTGAATCCAGCTATTTTGAGATCTACTCCTTCACTTGACACAGTTCAGTTTAATACTGTTGTGCATTCTGCTTGTGAAATCGAGAGAGAAACCACTACAAAATTACTTGTTCATTTCTTGCACTGTAAATAAAACACATTCATTGTACTTCCTTGTTTCAATTTAACATAATTTCAACGTTTTCTTGTTTCAGTTACATAATTGAATCATTTCTTGTTTGAGTTTAATATCATTTTGTAGATAGTTAAATCACTCATACTGTTGGCTGGGTCGGAGTAAACTAGCTATCAAGTCCCTGGAAAAGACGCCTGCTTGGTACAATAAGGTCACTGACCATTTTCTTAAAAAGGAACGGAGGGCCGAATTTATGTTGAAATAACTTGACAATTTTTTTGATGTAAGCTGACAATGAGCTTCCCCTCTCTGACAGACGAGCAGCCACCACTGTTATAGGCTATAATATTTGTGTCTGTACATGAGTAACTTCTCTCCCCAGCAGTATTTGGACAGCATGACCACCCAGATGCCCAACTTTCTCAGAAGTGGATCGATGCAAATAGCTTGCTGTTGCAATCACAGATGCCACAAGCAAGGACAGACAGGCAGCCAACATCGCTCTCTCTCTCCCTTTCACATACTCTCTGTGGCACAAAATGATCTGCCACTCCGAACAAGAGTCTGCGCTACAGGGCGGCCGCTGGCATCCATTTATCAGCACCGGGCTCATCCAGAATATTGTCTATCCTTCTGGCAGGAAGCAAATCAAACAAACAAGAGGACAAATGGAGAGCAAGAAGGGAAAGGGGAGGAAAACAGAGCAAAGAGGGAAAACAGTGGGACCTGTTTTGCCAGCCTCTTCAATCAGGTGAACAGATCCATGCTAAATGGAAGGTAAAGACCTGACCCGAGGCAGTGTTCAACAGAGTAAAAGCAAAACCCAGAGTTCAATCATATAGCCCAATCTGTATATCATGATCTGTTAATGCACTTCACTCATTAATTTAGTAGGGGTGTAACGGTGCACTCGTTTGAACCAAACTGTTTCGGTTCTGGGCCTTCAATACAATACAGAGGTGTACTGAACAAATACATGTAGCCAGTTATAGCCATAAAGTAATTTAGTTATAAGTTTGCATATTGTGCCTCACCTACATTAAATATTATTTTACTGATTTTGTCTTTATATCAGGATTGTAAAATAGTTTTGCATGTAATCTTTTTCCAATATTAATTTAGTGTATTATTTGTAAATAATTGGCCAATCTTATTAGTCTTATTATTTCTGTCCAGCTACCGCAAGCTGACCCTCTGCTGTAAAGCGCGGCTAAGTGTAGTAAAGTGATGAGAGGCCACCTGCAAAGCACATGCTCTGAAGGGAGAGACTTTCAATTAAAGCTATACCTACCGATGTGGCATTTCTCACAGCACTTAGTAAAAGTTTGAACATGAACAACCCGCCTCCCTCCAATGCCCAGCCCGCTTCCCCCTGCCTGAGCTCTGACGCTTTCCTCCTCTCCTCTGATGCACGCGGTGGAAGAGGAGGTAGAGGCGGAGGTCCGGTCCACTTTGGCGTGTCCGCGGACCCCCCCTCAGCAATCAGACATATCATCCATCTGCTGCGGCTCCTGTTTCATCAGTAGACCCTGAATTTAAGGGTCTGGTCTGTGCAGCGCTGGGTCAGTGTCTTCACTGCACCTCATCACTTGGGAGATGAGGTGCCCAGGAGATGGGCATGCACCCTGTGAACGCGCGGCCTCCGCAAATTTTTCGTGGACATTTGAGGTTTCATAGTCCATACATTTATCATCCTACATAATCCTACATTGTGTGACACCAAGTACATGTACGCATATGAGTCCCACGGTCATAAAAGCTGAGCTTTGTGCAGACCTGTCTGTTTAGTCCAGTACAGGTGACTTCCAGACTTTTATCTCCATCCTTCATTCATCGGACTCCTGTTTGTTCCCCTTAGTTCTGTAAATTTGATTTGATTTTGATTTGATAAAGCACTTTGTGACTCTGTCTGTGAAAAGTGCTCTATAAATAAAATTTACTTACTTACTTAGTTGTTGTTTCTGTTAATAAATCAGTGTTTTTCTCCTTCCACATGTGCATTTCTATCCATACACATCCTAGAAAGTAGACTGTGGTCAGTGACAGGAGAAGCAGCACCAGTGAAGCGTCAGATTCAGAGGTACACATATCGGATGGGGAGACGGCGATAATGAATCGGATGCTGGACGGCCGTAATGGGTGATTGACAGGAGGCTCAGCCAGGTTTGGCCAATTATTTCATTCGGACTGAATAAAATGATTGGTCAGAATTTTATCAGAAATATGAGCAATATATGAGAATTAAACATTTTTGAGTTTCAATACCTGGTGGATTTCTTTTACATTTTAGTTTGACACACGCTTATTAGGAGCATTTTAAGATGACAAAAGAAAAGTGTAAAAATGCCACATCATACGGTATAGCTTTAAGCGGTATTTCTGACTGTTGTTGTCATCGTAGTAGTTGCTGTTTAGTTAATATTGAAAGTTAATTTGGATATAGAGGCAAAGAACGCTTTAACTGTCAACTTGTTTTTTTTTTGTAACCTTTTTTGATTTTTCCCTTTTTCTTGGAATAAAGAGACAGATCACTTTATAATCCATCTGCCTTTTTTTTTTTTGGTCTTCCTGGTTTTGGATTATACTTGGAACGCACAAGTCAGAAAACTTCACATCCTGGAAGAAGTGGAAAAGAAGGTTTTGACTTTTTTGTTACCACTAAATGGCCTATGTGAAAAGCGCAAACACTCGCCTTAAGTTTCCACACGAACCTTGAAGCGGAATGTACACAGTATGAGCAGGGTGGCCGGAAGTGGAACCCATGTGCAATATTGGATATACTAGATGGATGTCTAAGCGGTCCATGCACCATCCACATGCTAGAGTTGAACCCGCATGGCAGCTCAGAGCAGTGTCACAGGTACAAGGCAGAGTTGAAGGACCTTCTGTCTTTTCTAAGGTCTCTGATTTGGGAGCATTTGGGATTCCCTGTCAGTTATGTCAATGGAGAGAGACAAGTCGACAAAACAAAAGCGGTGTGCCGACATTGTTTAATGAAGATTGGTTATATTTCTGGTGACACGTCAAATTTCATAACACATTTAAAACGACACCACCCAACCGTTAATATTATCACTATCAAGAGAAAAACTGTAACCCAACTACAGATACCTACAGCATTTAACCAGCAGCTCTGCTCGAGAAAATGCCAAAACAAATCCTATTGGTCTCCTTCACTGTACTGAAAATGTATTGAAAATGTATCAAATTGAAGACACCTGTACCAAAAACGGACCGAACCCAAAATTGTCTGTACCATTACACCCCCATTATTTAGTAGTGACAGATTTCTGAGGAAGGGATGTTCGATTCAGTGCAATATCACTTCTTGCAACTGTAATTGTTTTTAAGAAAATATCATCTTACAATAAGGCAGGGGTGTCAAACTCATTTTGGTTCAGGGGCCATATTTAGCCCAGTTTAATCTCAAGCGGGCCAGACCAGTAAAATAATGACTTAATAACCTATAAATAATGACATATCCAAGTTTTCCTTTTTGTTTTAGTCCAAAAAAACCCACAATTCAATTATGAAAATATTTACATTTTACAAAAAAAAGTGAATAAGCTGAAAAACAGAAATTTCATTTGGAAAAATTAGTGCAATTTTAACAATATTATGCCTCGACTTATTATTTATACATGTACATTTACACACAGTGTTACATAAACATTTGGTAACAGGCAGAATATTGTTAAAATTTTGGAGTTTGGAACTAAAATTTGAACAATTTCTACAATATTCCATCTCTTATTATTAACACAACTACAGATCTCAGTGGATCCATAAATGCACAAAACATTTAGTAACAGGCAGAATATTGTTCAAATTGCACATTTCAGGTTGTTCATCTTTGTTTTTATTTATGTATTTATTTGCATTTTATTGTGAAAGAATAGTTTTGTAAATATAAATATTTTCACTGCGTAATGCTATTTTTTTCACTTAATTTTTTTCCACATAATTTTTCACAAAGAAAATTTGTAGTTGTCATTACCTCCGCCAAGGAGGTTATGTTTTTGCCAGGGTTTGTTTGTCTGTCTGTCTGTCTGTCTGTTTGTTTGTCTGTCCGTTAGTGTGCAACATAACTCAAAAAGTTATGGACAGATTTTGATGAAATTTTCAGGGTTTGTTGAAAATGGGATAAGGAAGAAATGATTAAATTTTGGTGGTGATCGGGGGTGGGGGGGCCCACGGGGGGGGGCCACTGATCAGCCTTGGCGGAGGTCTGCGCTCTCCGAGTGCTTCTAGTTATTTATGGGTTATTGTGTTGTTATTTTTACTGTAGATCACATTGGTTTGTATGTGGAACCCGAACCAAAATGATTTGGACAACCTTGACTGTTCAGGTTAATTTTTGCTCTTTCATCCTGCGGGCCGGAATGGAACCTTTGGTGGGCCGGATTTGGCCCCCGGGCCACATGTTTGACACCTGTGCAATAAGGACTAGAAAAATAGCAAGTAGAAAAAAAAGAACCCACACAACATGATACCAGTTACAATGATAAAATAAGAAACATCTCTGCACTTACACACTCACACTTACAACACCAAAAAGTGTTTTTACAGAGTTTTATGGTGTTCCAATAAGTTTGACCTTTGACCTTCTACAATGTCATAGCTTCATTTTATCCTGAGTGAAATTTACACTGAATTAGATAATGAATTTGTGTTAAAGCAAAAATACTGAATGTTTGCGTAAGTTCGCTGTGATATTGACCTTTAGACAGCAAATGAGCTACATTTAAAGAAATCAAGCTGTTTGGTAAATGTTGGTTATGGAAGACTGATGGACAAAAGCATCTCATAGAAATACAAGGGCACATTTAAAACCCTGGTAACACTTTATAATAAGTACACACTATGAAGCATTAGTTAAGCATTAACAAATACTGAATTCACCTTTTATAAAGCATATTTCTGACATGAATACTCATTAATATATGGTTTATCAGCACAGTTATAATGGTTTTGCTAATCATTCGTAATCATTCATCATTCAATCATGCAGTTTGTTTGATAATCCCATGTGCTGTGTCTTTCCTGTTAGAATAACTGAGACTTTTGTGAGTCTTTAGACATTGCCAACCTTTAAATCTCATTTGTAAATGCTTTATATGGCATAGATAGTGCACACTGTAGATGAGCGCACACCAATATACTTAATTAATGAGTAGTAAGTGCTTTATAACCACCTGAAATAATGAATTCTTGTATTAATAATTGTTTAGAGTACATCTATTGGAAAATAAATGTGTGAGTTAGTATAAAATACACACTGACATATTCACTTACCATTAGTACATGTCTGAATACTAAATGTTTAAATGCTGAATCCATAATTTATAAAGTATGAAAATACAATCATTAAGCACATTGTAGATGACCTTATTAATGATGAGTAAAACACTTATAACTGTGCTGATAAACCATATATTAATGAGTATTCATGTCAGAAATGTTTTAGAAATGATGAATTCTGTATTTGTTAATGCTTAACTAATGCTTCATAGTATGTACTTATTATAAAGTGTTACCAAAACCCTGGTAGAGCAGTCACTGAATAGACCATGAATATTTGGTGACTCATGTCTTTTGCAGTCACCAAATCACAACCCAATTGAACATTTTGAGCCAACCCTCTGCACCACTTGTATCAAAACACCAAATGACTGAATATGTTTTGGAAAAATGCCTCACATCCCTCACAGTCTGCTGATGTGGAGACACGAGGTGGCCATCTTACTAAAACCCTGTTGTTTTATCCTTTAATTTTTATCCCTCTGCATCTCTAACTGCAAACCTCCTTTCCACTGCGTTCATCTCAGCTCAACCTTTTACTCCCATCACGACTCCTCCTCCAGCTCTGATTATCCCTCTGCCTTCCATTTCTCTTTCACTCCTACCTGGTGTCCCTCTCCCCTCTTCTTCCTCCATCTCAACCCCTATTTTCTAAATTATCTGCCTCGCTCCTGATCCTTGAACACCTCTCTAGTCTTCTTTCCAGCTGTTACCTCCCTATATACACACATCAGAATGCATTTACAGATTTGTGGCATCAGAAATCTAACAATACTGAATTTGAGAAATACATCTAAACATTTTTTTAATTATTAAAAATAGCCTAAAATCATAGATAGAAAGGCACAAGCGCAGGTTCTTTCTTTCTTTTTTTTTTTAATGTGTCTCATTGTTCCCCCTCTGCCTTCATGATGCAGTGGTCTCGCCTGGATGAGTCGGTGCTGGTGGCCTTGCAGACAGCTAGCTGTGCCCATTACCTTAAGCACGTCTGGCTGGGGTGAGCTAGATTAGAGGAGGAATGAATAAGGATTCTTGACTGTGAGTGCAGGGCCACCTACCTATAAATCACCTGCTAACTCTCCACAGCCACCATAACACCCGCCCCCCCCCCATGTCAAAAGTCTCCAACTGCTCCAGAATTTCGCTGATTATCCCCCCCCCCCTCCCGTCTTCCCTTTTCCTGTCTGTGCACCTCTGTGTTAATCTCACTCCCTTTTCCCCCTTCCTCATCACCTCTTCCATTCTCACCGTCTGTCTCATCCCTTATCTTTGCTTCACTCTGCTAGTTATACACTTTTCCATCACATTCTCTTTCTGTCTCTGGAACCCTTTTCAGCTGTCTTTATCTTGCGGTTATCTTCCTCTTGCTCTCTCTTGCAGTCATGTACTTTAACTTGCTGTCTTCGGTGTTATTCCTTGTCGTTCTCCCACTCTGCCTCCTACGATCTGGTCCTCCTGCTGCTTCCAGTGGAGCATATAAATGAACAAAAAACGGCAGTCTGGGTGGTGAAATCAGTTATAGTTTGGGTGTGATCAAGAGCACAACAAGAGGAAATATGTGGCACTGTGTTCGCATTTCATTATCTTTTTTGTTTTCTTTTTTTCTATTCTGTGCTTATGTTAAACTGCAAATTACAATTGAAAAACATGTGATGAGCCAAAGCCTGTTAAGGACTAAATGCTTTGGTTCTAAATGGCTGTATTTGATGAGATTAGATTAAACTCTAATGGTCCCTGTAGGGAAAACTGGGTCCTTACCATAGAAATGAACACATTCAGAATAAAAATAACTATGCACTGAGCAAATGTGGTATAAATATTTGACCATTCTGTTGATATTAATAAGTAAGTAATTAAGTAAGTAAATTTTATTTATAGAGCACTTTTCACAGACAGAGTCACAAAGTGCTTTACCAATTCAAATCAGAATCAAATCAGTTAAAATCAAAATCAAATCAAGTTTACAGAGACCCTCGCAGAGTTTACAGAGACAATCGCATTTATAAGGTCTTGGACAAAAAGCAAAAAATACACGACACGTCTAATGTTGAATAGGGGTGTAACGATACAGAAAAAAATTTGGTTTGGTACGTTTTCGGCACAGGGGTCTTTGGTTCGATACATGTTCGATATGTTTTCGGTACAGCGAAGGAGACTAGTGGGGGAAACCAGTGGGGTGTGCTCCGTAACTACTGGAAACTGAAAGTGAAATGTAACACTCTTTGAACGTCTGACCCAGCTTCTGTGCCTCAATTATACACGCTGTTGTCATGTTCACGCCCCCCCCCCCCACACACACACAGACATACACACAAATCACACCCCAGCCTCAGAATAAAGTGTTGTGTTTTGAGAACTGGACCCCTGCTGAATGCATATAGGGAAAACCCAGCTTCCCAAGTGTTTGCAATCTTCACATAGGCTACATGTATTTGTTCGGTAGACCTCCGTATTGTATCAAAGACCCAAACCAAAACAGTTCAGTACAAACGAGTGCACTGTCACACCCCTAATGTTGAATGTTGTTATGACCCCTGAGCCACTGTCACTTCCTGCTCCCCTACCAGTATCACTATCCCTTCACCTCATCTGTGCAGGCTTTTCCTATCTGCTCCCATGACCATGCACTGACCTTGAAAGACTTGAAAAATATAGCTCAGCATAGCCATCAAAATTAGATGCATCAACCCCAATTTGACCTTGACGATGAAAGGCAAGGTCAACACCCAAACAATTCATCCAAGAGCTTCCCAAGTTGTACCCAAATACCGAAGATGAAGGAGATCAGACAATTTAGTGACGAGTAAACATGTTGACACTGATGGACAGAGACAGGAGGATGCTGGGTATGACAATACCCCTGTGGCCAATGGACAAAAAAGCATTACACATCACACACAACCCTGCCTCACAGAAGTTACATACATACGAATAGAAGTTACATACATATAATTTTGTAATACACATAGTACTGGATCCATTAGATTTTGCTTTGCTACATCCTTGCCTTGATTTGTTACATGGAAACAATTGCTCATTGAAAGATCCCAAACTTTTCCTCATTGTGCAGGGGGGAGTCTGTGGACAAACAAAATACAAGGTTTTCCCACCACAATTTTCTCGCCTTAATTATTTTTTAGTCTGTCAGAAATATAACAGTGATCCATCAATGGTATAAAACTAAACATGTAACATAAAGCTGGACATTGTTAGTAGGTTGTCTTCTTTTTTTTTCCGCTGCAAATAACTTAAGGCAGACCATCTTAAAACAAGCATAGGATGTGAGCAAGAAGCGAGTCCAACAGGCCAGAGTTCACTGGCTCAAATCTGGCTGCCAGGCAGCAGTGATGAGAATCTGCAGAGTAATTTGTAGTCCGAGTGAGGGCATTAGTTCCATTTTCAAATGAAATGCTCACTGCAGTTCATCCACTCAGAGAACTCCAGAGTTCTGTAATGAGGCGATAATGGAAAAGGACCCCGGTGGATCGTGCTCTCTTTTAGCCTTACCATTCACCATAAGTTCTCAAACACACAGCTAGGACTGCAAATAATGATTTTTTCAGTGTCAATTCATCTGTTGATTATATTTTCAATAATCAAGGTATCATTTGGTATATAGAATAGTGGAAAGGTGTTTCACAAAACCAAAACCAAAATCCTTAAATGTCTTGTTTGGTCACAGTCCAAAGGTATTCAGTTTCATGTTAGAGAGGACCAAAAAAAAAGAAAGAAAGAAAGAAAGAATTAAATATTAACATTTAAGGGGATGTAGTTGTAGAATTTGTATCTTTTTTCACTTATAAAAATTACCCAAACTGATTATTGATTATCATTATAATTTCTTTAGCAATCAACAAGTAATCAGTTAATCACTGCAGCTCTACACACAGCAATTCCAAATGCATGTACACATATACAGCTGAACTTGCCAAAGTTATGAAGTTGTTTTCCATTACAGCAGCACTAGGCTGCTGGACTTTTATTGACTGAAAAAAGAAAGTGAGAGTAGATGACAGAGAGGAGGGAGGTCAGAGATGGATGGATGAGGTGGTCTTGAAGGGAGATATAAATGGAAAGGCAGACAGGAGGAGAAAGAAAGACCCATCATCCAGTGCAGTTACTACCCACAGAATGACAGCACAGTTTGTGTGTTATTTGTGCCTCTGTGCACGCGTGAGCTCATGTGCAATTTGTTTGTGTGTGCAGGTGGAAAAGCACAGCCCTCTCCATCTGTGTGCGTTATAAATGTCATCGTGGTGGAGTCAGCTAATTGCAATATGTCAGAGATAACAAATGCTTAGGTAAGGCCACACATAAAGAGGTCTGACAACTGCATAACTAGAGTGAATGGACAGTGGCATAGCCTTGGGAGCAATAGAGATGTGTTGTAATTATGCCACTGAATTCAAGATGAGGTGATATGAGTCTAAATCACCACCTACACACAAACTCTGATTGGATACGCGGCCCCCCGTGTGCTTTACTGCCGCTCGAAAACTGATGCTGATAAAGGTCATTGACTTTAAAAATACATGAATTGATTGTGGAAGAGCTGTTGGAGTAGTTTTTTTTTTTTTTTTAACAACTATTACATATATATATATATATATATATATATATATATATATATATATATATATATATATATACACACACACACACACACACACACACACACACACACACACACACACACACACAGGGTGGGGAAGCAAAATTTACAATGAACATTTAGTTGTTTTTTCTCAGCAGGCACTACGTCAATTCTTTTGAAACCAAACATATATTGATGTCATAATCATACCTAACATTATTATCCATACCTTTTCAGAAACTTTTGCCCATATGAGTAATCAGGAAAGCAAATGTCAAAGAGTGTGTGATTTGCTGAATGCACTCGTCACATCAAAGGAGATTTCAGAAATAGTTGGAGTGTCCATAAAGACTGTTTATAATGTAAAGAAGAGAATGACTATGAGCAAAACTATTACGAGAAAGTCTGGAAGATACTATTAAAGAACAATGGGAGAAGTTATCACCCGAGTATTTGAGGAACACTTGCGCAAGTTTCAGGAAGCGTGTGAAGGCAGTTATTGAGAAAGAAGGAGGACACATAGAATACAAACATTTTCTATTATGTCAATTTTCTTGTGGCAAATAAATCCTCATGACTTTCAATAAACTAATTGGTCATACACTGTCTTTCAATCCCTGCCTCAAAATATTGTAAATTTTGCTTACCCACCCTGTGTGTGTGTATATATATATATATATATATATATATGATTATTTATATGTTAAGTCAGAGGTTCTCAACCGGGAAGGCGCAAGCACATGGGGGGGGTGGGGGGGGTTACCATCCCAGCAGTTTAAATCACTACTTGGCACATACTGCCCCCCCCCCCCCCCCCCCCCCCCCAGTCACAGATTGAGGTCCATGAGGCACACATAACCCCCCGCCCCTGGTCACAAATTTGTTTTCAGGGGGCAGCTGTCACATACAGGTCCATTGCGTTACTTTTAGAATTACATAACCCCCCCCCCCCAGCTCCACAAATTGTTTCGGGCATACGGGGGGGTGCTGTAGGCTCATGATGCCATTAGTAAAGATGTGATTTATTTTTGATAGATAAAGTGTAAGGGGGACTCAGTATGAAATCATTGCACAAGGTCAAAGGTGATTACTGATGTGTATAAATAAGAATAAAAAGAGGAATGTGTCTGACAACAAAATTATTCCAACTTTATGGGAACAGTGGATTTAAAAAATAGCAAGAGTATTAAAGTCAGTTTGTAGTGATTTGGTTATAGGTTGTCACAGAGCAATAAAGGTGTCTTTTAATCCACTTTAACATACACAGGTTTGTCTTATGTGTTTTTTTCTTCCCTGCCACTTAGCAAATAAAAAAAAATCTAACTGAACATTCAATAAAGTTTAGATCGCTTAGCTTTGCTGTCTGGGCTACAGTTAGCTACAGACATTGTATAGTAGGTCTGCTTTTACCTTTAGCTGACGCAACTGTGCAAAACACATTGATATGGATCTTTTAAGCTATTATGAGCAGTTTAGAAAAGTCACGTCATTATAAAACTGACCACAGTGTGAGAGCAATACAAAAGCTAACACAAGATATTTATGGATATGATTTTTTTCTATCTCATTCTACAGCTGTGTTAAAAACAAATCATAAACTGCAGAGTCCTTTACTGTTTTCAGTAAACATCCTTGCTTAATAAAAAAATAAAAATGAACTCTGACATATACTGGAACACTAAATATAGTATGCCTCAAAGAGCTGCTTGTTTATTTATACAATATAGCAATTGTCTCATTCTATATATCTTCAATTTATATGAAACCATGGGGGTCCACCTAGGAACGCTGTAGGCTGTACACTGCACACAAGTTTGTTTGAGACAGAAAAGCAGCGACACAGGACATCCATAAGCCCACCCAACAATCTGTCTGTGATTACGCCTCTATTTCACAATCAGGGACTGGTGGGGATAAAATAGTTTAGTCATGATCAGGCATTCTGTCCACGGCAGTCTGCTGAATCCCAGAGAATGGAGTGAAGCTAAACTGTCCCAATCACGTTGATGTGGACTTAACAAGTGGCTTTAAATTCATCTGCCAATCACGGCGCCTTAAGACCTTGAATCCCCAGCCTGAAAAGACTTTACCTGTGCATATGGGCTGTAACTATCAAAAATTGATGGCGGAGGGGCCTGTGGTAACTCAATGGTGTGAGTACTGGGGTCTGTTGAAATGCCTTAAGCCACAGAAAACAGTTCATTAAACAGCATGAGAGGGGAAGGACGAAGAGCGGTGCCGATAGACTGCCTTCATCAAAGTGGATGAATCTTTGAGACCAAAGGGATGAAGTTCAGAAGAAATCGTCTACACATGTGAAAAAGAAAGTCAAGTAAGAGTAGTGCACAAAAAAATCAATAAAAATAACAGGCTAAAAGACGTGACACAGAGAATGTACGCCTTCTTAAGGATGTTCTACTGTTCCAGACTTCTGTTCCTGTTTTGATGGCTATCAATTTGTGGTTTGGACTGCTGCTCAAATGTCCCTCAGGTACTTCATTCGGATCTGATAAGCACAGCAACACAAACAGCATGAAAATACAATAGAGATCGCAAACAGAAAGCACAACTTGACAGTTTTTCATCATTCTGACGATAATGGCAGGCACTGTGATGATATGTAGAGAGGAAAGTCAGTCATTGTGGTCAAAGGAGAGAAGCAGTGGGAGAGAGAAAACACATCTGTTCTGTCTCCTAGTATTCTTTACTGTGTCCGTGGATGCAATTGTCTTCCTAAATAAGAACACCTTACAAAATAAAGAAGGGCACTGGCAAGAGGAAAGAAACTTATCTAAAAGAGTGTACTACGTCTGAAAGGAATCTGCTTTGCCAAATTGAAAAGTGTACACAAAGCACTTCAGAGGAAGACTGTGAAGTGACAAGAAGGAAGTAAAAAAAGGCCTATCCATCATTAATACTGTTCATGTGGTCTTTTGTTGGAAGCTCCAAGAATAAGTTCGGATTCTCTTCGGTCTCATTTTTATCAATTTATCCATTTTTTGACTTGATCTGACCACAAACAAAATATAACTCAGCTAAGGATCCACACCAAACAAGAAAATGGAATCAGACATTCCAATGCACATCAGTTTTATAATCCTTGTAAACTGATCTTCAAACTATGGGCTGACCCCCTTGTGCTAGGTGGGTTGGGTCACAGAAAATGGACTGGTGTCATCTGACTCTAAAGTCAAGCAGATGTGATACCTCAACTCTATGTAAAACCCTATAATGAGAGTGTGTTTACATCTTATCTCTTGTGGTTTACGATCCTTTGTGGACATGTGTATTTAAAAGTGTGCCTACGGTATTACTCTGTCTGAACATGAGTGGCATTGTATGTGTAAAACGCAGCAAACATCTACCAGCTCTAAAGGTTGGTGAGAATTTGGCTGGAAAAACCTCATTTGTTTTTTTATTACACCAAATATTAAAAGTAGGGATGCACCAATACCACTTTTTTCCAGACCGAGTACGAGTACTTACATTTGAGTACTTGCCGACACCGAGTACCGATACGAGTACTTAATAATCCCATTCCTGTTCTTAGTTCCTTTTGTAAATGTTTCTTTATTGTCGTTGTCATTAGTCTGACTGGAAAAAAGTGCTGCTACTGACATTTAATGTGTTGGAATAAGTGTTTCTCAATTAATCCACCAGGGGGCGGCGCTCTGAATTAACCATACGGGACAAATACCACAAAGAAGAGTAAAGTTTTTTGAGAAGAAGAAGAAGAAAAAGTCAGTAATAACAAACATGGAGACGACAGAGGTAACACTAATGTGACACTAATATTGCAGCGTTTTCGCTAGTAAGGTTTAAAAGCTTAGCTTCAGCAGGTAGAGAAAAGAGAAATGAGTGATAAGTTTCATTTTCACTTCCGCTGGCGGCGGTCCGCACCACTCTGTACTCCCACTGATATTCTCTGTCTCCATCAGCACCTGGAAAATGGATGGAATGTAGGCAGAGGACAGAACGCTGCGTCCGTATCTGTCTGTGTCTGTAACGTTACTTGCAGTCAGCGTTACCTTTATCACCGTCGCTAATTTCGAAATATCTCCACACTCTTCACACTCCACACACATTATTCCACCGCCGCGTACCTGCTGCACTGAACTGTGAATGTCACACGGCCGTAAGGGGTATTGGTGCATTTGTATCGGATTACTTTTACGAGTACGAGTACGAATACACACACTGAGTATCGGAGCCGATACCCGATACTGGTATCGGTATCGGAGCATCCCTAATTAAAAGCAAACAATTAGGAAAACAACAGCAATGCTGGAGAGGATGTGGTCACATGAATGCCAACCGCTCACATATCTTTTGGACATGTGTAAAAATGCAAATGTTTTGGAACCATGTTGTTAAGACAGTGGAGGTCATTTTAAATTATAAAATTCCAATGGGGGCAACACGGTGGTGCAGTGGTTAGCACTCGTGCCTCACAGCAAGAAGGTCCTGGGTTCAACTACAGCACCAGTTGATGGGGGTGGGACCTTTCTGTGTGGAGTTTGCATGTTCTCCACGTGTCTGCGTGGGTTCTCTCCGGGTACTCCGGCTTCCTCCCACCATCCAAAGACATGCACTGATAGGTTAATTGGTTAATCTAAAATTGCCCATAGGTGTGAATGTGAGAGTGATTGTTTGTCTCTATATGTCAGCCCTGCGATGAACTGGTGAAATGTCCAGGGTGTACCCCGCCTTCGCCAGTAAGTTGCTGGGATAGGCTCCATGTGACCCTAGTGAGGATAAAGTGGGTTCAGAAAATGAATGAATGAATGAAATTCCAGTGGACCCCCAGACCATCTACCTGGGTCTAATACCTGATGACGTAATTAAAAGAGAAGACGCCTACTTATTAAAAATTTTTATTCTTGCCTGCAAAAAGTAATCACAAGGAACTGGTTAAAAAGTGACCCCCTTCGACCACAACAATGGCTGGACATTATAGAGGAAATACATACCATGGAAAAATTAACATTTCATCTGAGGATTAAAGTGGGAACTTTTAAGCGAAGATGGGAGAAATGGACTATATTCAAGGACACTAATTCTCGATATCAGATCTGGTATGGAAAAGCAGTCGACTGCATAAGGAACAGCATCCCCTCTTGTTGTATTGTGTGTGTTGTTGAGGTTTTTTTTGTTTTGTTTTTCTTTTTTTTTTTGTTACTGCACTGTAAAAGTGATTTAAAATATTAAAATAAAAAGTGGAAGAAAAAAAAAAAGTGTGCCTAAGGTAAAACCTAAGTCCTGTGTTCATAAATCTGTCAGTCTAGTATGTTGACCAAGACGTGACCCAATACTATCCTAAGAACTTTACCACTAACCAGTGAAACAAAGAAATCTAGTGAAACAAAGGAATCCTGAATACTACTGACTAATATGTGATTAAACTTTAGACTTCAACTATCTAAATTAAAATAATATTTCAATACACTGGATTTGTACTGGAAAATCTCAAAAGCACATGGTAGAGCATCACTGGAAAAGACATGGGTATTGACTAGCCTGAGCTGGCTGTGACTCGTTGCCCACCTGGTAAAGAGTCCCTGTTCTGGGACCTGGTTAATAAAACAATGTGTAGGATCCACCAAGAGTTCTCTTTATAAATCACAGCCCGCCTAGAGTTGCGCGCTTGAGGATCTGTCTTGCATCCTACTCTCTACATGCCCACATTCAACCACACAAGGTCAATGCAAAGCACTTCATGAACGCTGATGCATAGAGATAAACCTTCTGATCAATGGTTCTTTACTGTGAATCATGACAACGGCCAAGAGGAGGACATACACATCTATCACAGAGCATTATGCTCAAGCATCATCGCACTATTTATATATTTACTGCAATCAAACTGAATGCCTCACACCTCACCAAAATGATTGCGATATATCAGCGGTCAGCAGTATCCTGCATTCTAGGATATAATTTGAAAATGGAAGTGTAATAGGTCAACATCTGATTTATTTATCGGTGCAGTGAACTAGGCCTGTAATATGACTAGCGCTCATGAGGATATGAATGTAATGATCACGCTAGAGCTGTCACTGGCTTTATTTCCACACTTAATTTACACAGCCCATATGTGGCAGATGAGATGAGCGGCAGAAGACAAAGCATGCAGCAGCCACCTCAGTGTCTGCGATGTCAAATGCCTTTCAGTATTATCTTTAATTTCTACATATGGTGAAAATAATTTGATCAGTCTCATTAATGTGGCTCAAGTGAAAAAGACTTCAAATTGCTTAAAATTGAATAAAGACAAATCAGACTTTCTTGAATCCTGCCACTTGCCACATCCTGTCATCATCTTCACATTTCAACAGCTCTCTACAAATGGGCCATAAGTGTCATACAGTCTGACACTGCTCTCATGAAATATTGAACAGAATTTGATTAGAGATTTGAGTTGGTTTATATCTTTTACAATTAAAAGAGGCTTATAGAACTGTTACGGCGCACAAGCACAAATAAGAAAATCTGTAACACATGATAGTGTAAGAGGCATTATTACATGTATAATGATGTCTCTTGTATTTCATTTCCAAAATATGGCTTCAGTTTATCTCTTTACCATCACCCTGCATGGCTCACAGGTTGTGAAGTAAAATCAAGGTAAATTTGTCATAATTAATCCAAACTTTTATGGCGTAAACCTCTTTCAGACCTTGTTTTGTATGTACTTAACACTTACAAATGAGTCCTCAAATCAGAAGTTATTTAAATCCACTCGTTAATCTTCTATGTTTATTGGCTTAATTGTATTTTTTTTTCCCTTCACAACGTTTTGTTTTTGCTTGTCTGTTAGCTTTCTTTCCTTGAGGTAAAAATAAAGCATTATTGCAATGTGATATTAATAAATATGTATCCATGCTGAAACTGCCAGAGTAATACAGTCCCTCCAGAAAAAATGTGATCACATAATTCAATGCATAATCAAGCAAATAGCGCACATTATGCAGGGGTCCGCATTTTTTCCAAAAGGACACATATTCACTGAAATAATAGCAAAACAAGTGAAATATGCTGGGCTTGCATGAGTCATAATCCCCGCATGTTCCACATAAAGTTTAAAAAATATTGTATTGGAACTTGACATGGGTAGTGATGTAAAATGGGATGCACAATGTCATCAGCTCGTGTGTCCACAGATGGTAAATTAACCAAAGTTTCAGAAAAAGTCCTGCAAGATGATGAAAAATGGAGCTCATTTACCGACAAAATATCTGCAGGAGAGCTAACCAGTACCTGATGTCCTTCACTGAACATAAGAGGAAAATTGATGCTGGAGCCACTTTTCTAGTGCAAAACATTTGAAAATGGTTTCTACTGCAGCGATAATAATGTTATATGAACATAAAGGCTCTAATAGCCTTGAAACAGATGGCCTGTTCTACTTTACTTTTGTGAAGCAGGAAGCATTTTTTTTTATTTTTGACACTTGTGACTCAGGAATGTTAAGGCCATGTTTGAGCGATGCTTAGAAAATAAAGAAGAACTCAAACAAAACCAGCACTTTCTGTGATGTGCTGTATGCTTACTTCTTGTATGTTTGCTTATAGGATGTAATTAGACATTTTTCATTTACTAGTAGCATAGTTAGAACAGGGTGTGGGAGAGGAATCAGTTTTTTTCATTGAAACACACTGTAGCAGGAAGTAGAAGGTAACAATGACATCACTGGTAAGGAGGGGGAAAGGAAACTTACAAATGAGACACACCTGAGAGCTGTGTGTGGAGGGAAACTCAAACAAAGGAGAGACTGGAAGGAGGTCAGAGAGAAAGGAGAAGTGAGATGGACAAGGAAAGGAGGAAAAAAACAAAACAAAAAAGAAAACCTTAATGTGACTTTAACGGAAGAATCTGGAAATGGACTGGTGTGGACCCAGGAGACTTTAAAACAGAAGCTGAATCCCTGGAGCAGGCGGACCGGTTCTGCTCGGACTCAAGAGTTACTCTCTCTCGGAGGACACCCACAACCAGATAAGTCTCTTTTTTTTCCCCAAACACTCCTGGCTTCTCCTGTCTGGCCTGAGGATACCCCTGTGTTCTCTCTCTCCCCCCTACTCTACACATATATGCCTCTAACCTCCAACCTGCCCTGAACTGGACCCCCTGCATCTTTACCCCTTCTCACACACACACACCCCCCATGAACTGAGCTGAACTGAACTGAACTGAACTCTCTACCTACATGAAAAAACTATTGTGTTCGGAAATGGACTACCTAAGTTTAATTTAATGTCTGTTTAATTTACTGTTTAATTCCTGATTTAAGATGTTTTTTTTTTTGAGTTGATGAATAATAAGAAATGTTTTGATGATGATGCAGATGATTTTGAAATGCTGATTTACAAGAAAGAAAATTAAGAAACCTTAATTTTATGTGTTAACCGATGTCTTTTGTAACAATGAAGTGAGCAGCTGGGTTTCTTTTTTGTTGTTGTTTCCTTCACGTTTAAGTTTAATATGTAATAAAATTGACAGGTGGAAGGTAATTTAACCCTTCTCCTGTCTGGCGCCCAACATTTTATTTTTGTTTATGTTATTGAGACTTCTACATTACAACACGTTTTTCCAGTTCTGCATACACATTTTTTTTTTGCAAATTTCCGCAATTTCACTGCATAAAATCACATAAAATTATTACATCGCATAATCAAGGATTTCTGCCTGTATTTTTCTGGAGGGACTGGTAACAGAATGATTCCTTCAGGACTCTGAAAATGTGACGGTGCGTATAAGAACAAAAATAAAGTCCTCAGGGTGAATGCTAGATAATTATGACACACTAAGTAACATGGTGGGCAAATACCATTACTCCAACATCATCCAGATTAAATTTCATACGTAACATAGAAAAGCTTCTACAGGCTCAATGATGGTGACAAGAAATGATTTACAATTTGACAGGAGTCCAGATCTGTCCCTTTAGGCTGTATTAGGTACCTAAGAATAAGTTCTATAATGCAGTGAATAATTGCCATGTATTGGATTGCATAATCAATAACCAATAGGAGGTTATTAGAGTGCAGCAGTTGTGAAGTCTTGGTAACGAGTTTACTGCTTGAGGAACAATAGAGGAAGTATTTGACAGCAGTGAAAATAGCACAAACAAAAACATCTGCTATTATACAATTCCCAGTTGTGGCATATCTTGACCTGATGAAAGAGAAATGAATAAATCATGCTCCATTAAATGTCATTACGCCTGTTAGCAAAATCTAATTCTACTAAAGTTCAGCGCCGGTTTACAAATTGAATGTAATTGCCCAGAATGCAAATGGGCTGGGCCTGTTGTTTGTGTGAATGTGAGCCCAAGCGAGAGAAGAAAGTTAGATACAGGGAAAGAGAAAGAAAAACAAAATGTGTGAAGAGAGGAAAACCTTTAAGCACCATCATAATGGGCAACGTTTCGTCTTCGCAGTTTTCATTCTGCAGTCTGAGGGGCTACAACGCCAGGGAATTGTCGATTGTCAAGGCTTTAAAAACTGATGGTTTCATTTCATGGGAAAAAAAAAAATGGAGTTGGGGGAAATGTAATTACCCAGCAAGAGCTGTGTGGGAGTTTTACTGTTTGATAATTATCCCTTAAAGGCATGCTAAACTTTTTCTTAGCTATCAGTATAAAACTCCATGGAGACATACAAGTAGGAGAGGGGTCATCCAGCCTTAGGAGATAACAGGGGGGAGAAAAAGAGATGAAACAAATAGGAGGGAGAGTAAGGATCAGATTAAATGTAGGCTTGTTGGGCAGCTAAGCACAAGGAAGATAGGAAATAAAATAATACATCACAAAGCAACACATCTTGGAGGACAAGTTATTGCCTTCATAGGTCACAAAAATGTATTGCCGTAAAAGTACATGTTGGATTATTGTGAAAAGTGTTTTGTCAGGCTGAGGCAACAAACCATGCAACATTTTAGAAATGGATGACTGAAACGTTTGATAGGCCACTTTTCACTTCTGCAGTTCTCTTTAAAATGCTAGAGGTTGCCTTTAAACACATTTGGACCTGCATACATTCACACATATACAGGATAAATACACATTATTACAGCGGTTCCCAACCCTTTTTGGCTCATGATTTGGCTCCCTTTTAACATCACAAATTTCTGGCGACCCCAGACATTCAAAACAGAGCCTTTTTTTTTTTTTTTTGCTAAAATTCATTTGTTTTTGATCATGTAATAGTTTGCTATACTATGTTGCAAATAAACATTAACTTTAGACAACATTTAGTCTATATAATTTATATTATGGTGGACGGAGGCAGAAAAGCCAGGTGTAGATTAGTCAGAATTTTATTTTCCTTGGTCAGGATATACCACAATGAACATTTGAAAGATAAACTACCACCATGCTTCAGTTTCAGCTTCAGCGTTTGTCATGTCTTTTATGTGTTGGGATTGTCTCTATCAACACACCATATATTTTTATTAGTAAGTTTTTTTTTTTTATTTTTATCAATAGAAATTTCAGGTGACCCCATTTGAATTCATGGCGACCCCACGTGGGTTCCCGACCCCAAGGTTGAAAACCACTGCATTAACAGACAAATGACAATAACACCATTTGAGGTGCTGTACATTGTTTCTCCACTCTCTATGGACATCTTCTACACTTCACCTTGTAACATGATTGAGAAAACATCCAAACTGCAAATGAAAAACAAATAAGGAAGGAGAAATCAGTGAAAGCCTGTTTCTTGACTCTCCTTGTGTCCATTTCAGTGGACTGTGCACTGCAGTGCTCTAATAGTAAAAACTACAAACATTCCTAAACGTTCACAAACTCAATTCAAAATATTATTTAGCAAAGAAAATACAAACTGAACCGGATCGTCACAACAGAATTGTGTGAAAACATCCATGAGTAGTACAGGGTATCAATCACAGACTTAAAAGAATGAAAGAATGTCAAACCAATGCAACTAAACCAACTGGCTTCATGTCACAGCAAAGTTTTTCATCCTACATGAAGTTGTTTCCCCATTTTCAACCCAATCCCCCTTAAATGCCTTGATATGTCATTGCTAGCGTTTAGCTCTTCCTCCTTGTAATACCCCTTTATCTCATGGGTATAGTTCGACCCCTGTGTAAATGCATGTTGCCTTCCTAGTTCACATAGTCACCAGCTTAACTTCTTTATCAGAGGCATTAATCTCAGTGACACAGTCTTTCTAATTAAAGGATTCCCTGATGCCACAAATTCAAATAGAGGTGGGTGAAAGAAATTATTGCATTAAGATTGATTAAGAAAGTTATTTTTTGTGTTCTTGTGTGCATTTGCATTCACACAACTGTATAAAACATTGTACACTTTCTATGACCACAACCCTAATTCCATAGTTCTAAACAGCTTAATAAAATACACAGTTTCAGTTCCTCAGGCTACCTTCAGGCTTGAAATATAATGCATTTGTACGTCATGTGAATGTCTGTAAATGAGTATTATTCTTGGTGCCACTCAATGCGTCTCTCCATTTGCTTGCAGGATATGGTTCCATTACGCCATACAGCCAATTAGCGTCTCTCAGTTTGACACCCACTCATCAGAACCAGGATGCTCATACATGTTAATTGTGGTCCTGAATGGCCATTGGAGATTTTGACTGGCTCATTACAGCAGGAACATCAGCTAACAATCAGGGAGCTGATATGGCAAAATCTCCCAGCCACCCACTCCACTGTCACCACCTCTCAGTCTATCGCTTTTTCTCCCCTTTTCTCTCCCTCCTTACTACCCGAGGTGAATAAGTACAATGGCCAAGAGAACTAAGAGTACTGCAAGTTAAGAAAACACGTGCAAATACACAAAATCATTTTCAGCAATTTGACAGCACAACAGTCACAAATACAATGAAAGTAATATCGAGGCGCAAAAGGAAAGAAATAGATAAATCAGTTAGAAAAACATAGAAAAATGGAGTGCAAAAACTTTGCTAAATGGAAACGGGAGAAAAAAAAACAATTTCGGATTCTTTCACTCTGTAGATTGTTTTTTTTTTTCTTCCCCAAGTAAATGTTGCAGCGTTTTGTCTTTGAGGTTATATTTAGACAAGGTTTTAGTTGACTGGGGGGCTTTGATTTGTTATTTTAATGATATGTTTTTATGTTAATTTAATTGCCCTTTGTTTTATGCCACACTGCACTTTCACTGTAAAGCACTTATTTTTGGGCTTTATCTGTCAAAAGTGCTATAGAAATAAAGTTCACTTACTGAATTACTGTAGCAAATTTTCCACCAGCACCGGCACCATAGGTTTGGAAAATCAAGTGAAGGATTGCTTCTATGAAACTGGGTTTATTTCGGTATCTGGCACTTTACCAGCTTTTTAGACCCAATAATAAAAGAGAAATGTAGACATATTTCCCCCCAGACCTAATGTTGTACCTAATGACCTGAGATAAATGCAAAAAAATTATACTCTTGCTCTGAGCCATCCCAAAATTAAGGAATTTTTAATAAAATATTGGGGCCAAAAATAGGACCAAAATTAGGACATGAAAAGCTACCTAGGTGTCAGTGTATTTGATCTGGAAAACATGGCTGTAAATGGTCTTATATAGCGCTATAAATAAAGACATTGTGTTAAATTTATGATCCTAGTGGTTTTTCTAATTCAGACATGTAGGTTTTTCATGAATCTGAGTCTCAATCCAGGTTTTTTGTGTAACCCATTGTGTCCACTTGTGTTACATGCAGAACCTGCCCATTTAAACACAAGTAAATCGTGAATGATTTTGCAACAGTGGTCGTTTTTGTGAAACACTCTACCTTGAATAATTAGGTCAATTCCCAAAATGTACCTGTGAGAGAGTAAAGAGATATTAAAAAAAAAAAAATTGTTACATACAATTTTTTTGTCTTTTTGACCGTGTTACACGCAGATTTTTGTATTAAATATAATGTAAAATAACATAAAAATGTTTTATCTGAAAAATAATTTCTCTTCTATCTCAGTAAATATTTATTTTTAAATTTGACCCAAAATGCTTCCAAACTTGCTTCATAACATTAGTCTACATCTGGTTTGAATTTTTAACCCCCATGTCCTGTTTTTAGGGACCAGTTTCATAGACGCACCCACCAACAAATTGACAGGTAGAGGATCTTATGGTGCATTAATAGGTCTAATGCAGGGCTCTCTGCTAGGAGACTGGGGTTTGTGTCCCATGTGAAAGTCAACCAACTCTATCTGAAAGCTTAAAAGAAAACTTCATGTATCCCTTTGGAAGCTGTTCGGAAGTAGTTTTGGTGTTTAAGCCTCACCAAAACTGCAAGTGAAAAAATACCTGATCTCACTTGACTCCTTAAAGCCTCTTTTTGCCTTATAGTCTTTTTCAAAAGCTCTAAAGGCTTACATCCCCATACATCTGTTCACTTTTTTCATTAACTTTGCTAACTTTTATTTTTTATTACTCTTGGAGTCAAGTCTGTACTACTTTCAGTATATTTTATCAGTATATTTATTTGTTTTCGTCATTTGCTTGTATTTTGTCTATTTGCATATTCTTTTATAGGATCAAGGAGTGATTTTAAGTGACATCCAACCCCTTTATTCTACGTTACTCACGCAGACTAGGAATATGGTGGCTCCTCCAGCCCCAAATAAAATAAAAGTGATACTTGCTATTAAAGGTGGGGTAGGTGATGTTTTCCTGGAGCATTTTTTACTATATTGCTTAAAATCCCCTTCACATCCCAATTACAACCAATTAATTAGATGCTCTAACAAAAATTTTTTAAAAAAAATTATCACCTGAGGAACGGACAGGACTGAAGAAACACCATCCAATCATTTTGAGCACCTACTCGAAATGACTGAACGGTGATATGTCTATCAAACTCAACTGCCATTTGTCCCTCCCCAATCCCCCCTCTGCGTGCACCCCTCTTTGAGCATGGAAGGAGCTTGGAGCAACTGTACAGGAAATGAAACCAGAGCCAGAGCTTGATTATATTATAGTTATATTAGGATGGAAAGTTCACCGGCAAACTGTTTTGTCACTAACATAAATCACTAGGAAATGTAATGTTAGCCAGATAGGTATGAACTGGGGCTGTTCTGTAAGAGCAGAGGTGTTGGAGGAGACTGAATGAGGTACGCATGGATCCACGAGCCGGAGCCTCAGCCGGGGTCGGAGCTGGCACTGGGGCCGTAGTCGGTGTCGGAGCCCGAGCCGGGGCTGCATGGGGCCGGAGCAGGGGCCAGAGCTTCAGGAGGGGTCGGAGCCAGAGCTGCAGCCAGGGTCAGAGCCAGAGCTGGGGCTGGAGCCGGAGCCTCAGCCGGGGTAGGAGCCTGAGCCGGGGTCGTACGTGGCCGGAGCCGAAGCTTCAGTAGGCAAATTGTTGCTGTGCAGGGAACAAGCATTGCACGTGCCAGTACTCTGGAAGCGTGGCTTTGGAGGGATGTCTGAAAAAAGGGGTTTGGAGTTTTGAATTGTTTTCAAAATGTAGCTTGCTCGAACAGTTTTTCTAAGATCTCGTACCTCACCTTTGAGGTTGCAAGTAATGTTTAATATGTAATATCTAACATAACATAATGGTATTGATGTTGCCCACTGACAGCAGCGAAGTTGAGTAGTATAAGAATAGTTTATTGGAAAAATACCTAATGGTTTCCCAATTCTGCTTCGGAAATTAAATGATGACAAAACGGCTTAAGACGCACAATGCAGATGGACAATGGGCCAAATAGCAAAAGCCACCACTCTAAACATAAGTGATAAATTGCAGCAAGTTTGGTGGAGATGAAACTGGCTGAATGATTTTCCAGTTACGGTCTGGAAACAAAATGATGACAGACAGATGGATGGACAGACGTTCTGATGGTTGGACAGAAATGCTGATTACCATATAAAAAGGAGAGGAGGAAGTCAAATCTGAGCCACTGTAGAGACATGGCAGCACAACATGGTTTATATAAAAGCCCCCTGTTCCCTCTGGAGATAACAGCTCATTGTTAGGTAGAAAAAAAAAACAACAGAAAACAGCAGTTCTTGTTTTCGTGTGTTTATACACTAATGAAAACATGATTATAAGCATTATATCCTTTTCTGCAATTAGATCCTCCTAAATACCCATGAATCATACACACTGGACCTTTAAATTGTAATCTGCAGAGCTCTCTGTGTCACCATAAATAACCCTCCAATGAACCTTGATCTATCTTAATAAAGGAAGTAAGGAACCCACCAATTTATCACAGAAATCACAGGCGGCAAATGGCAACAGTTGATTTAAGATTTCATAAAAGAGACTTGACAATTCAAAGCAGCAGCTAGGAAGTGTTAATCTGTTCTCTTTCCAACAAAACACTGGATCTCTTCTGTTACATTCCTACATATTGGAAATCTTGGTATGAAAACAACAGATGAGTGCGATCAGGCTGCACTGATAGCAATGCCCCATATTGGCAGGAAACACAAGCAGCATCAGCACAATACAGGAAGATTTGCAGAGTGGCACTTGAGAGAGGATATGTTGGGGAGCCAGAGTCTACAATGATAGACTTTAATAAAAGAAAGAGAGAAACAAGAGTGGGGAAAAAGACTGGGACATATGGAGAATTTGGCAAGAAGAACAGGAATAAAAGTGATTAGAAGAGAGATGGGAACAGTGATGGTGCCAGTGGGGAATATAGGGAAAATCATATATTGTAGTATATGCCATTTAATATCACAGCAAAAGTTTATATCACAGAGTAGCTGTTATGCAATTCAGCTGTGAAGTGGTATAAAACAACCACATTCTACTTCATCACATTTAGGTTTTTTTTTTTTTTTTGGAACTTGCACACAAACAAAAATAACTGGCTCACAAGAGACACTTGAATAGAGAACAAGATCCAATATCAGTAAAATGAATATTCTTTCAAAATGGAAGCTGTAAGTAGATGAGAACATCATAATAAACTACAGTGTGTAACGTCTGGTACCATGCTACATAGTCCAAATCATTTACCTCATTAAACATGCAGTTATCTAATGTAGTATTGCTACTACAGTGGTCATTTTTTTAATATGTTATAATGTTTAGATAAAATTGTTCTGACATCATGGCAAAATGTCAATGTTTTGTACTGCAGATACAAGAATTAAAGTTTTATATGGGTTTTCCAGTCTGTCAGTGTGAACCAGTAATGAACCACTGTTTCCTGTCTCCCACTCCTTTGAAAACTAACACTATGGGCTCATAACCAAATGTCAGAATGTGACAAGGAGGGGGTGAGACTTGTGAGAAACAACAAAGAAAAACGTGATTAAAAATAGAAGCATTAATGTTGTTTTCACCACTCGACAACACTCTGAGGTAAAAGAATGAAGTTTGATGGCTTAATGTAGGTGTAAAAATATTATGTTTCTGTTTGTTGCTACACAAGTCAGACTAAACTGGTAGTTCTTACCTTGTTTACACATTTCAGAATGGATCTTTATGGCACCTGTTGACCAAATGAACTGTACATAAAATGGAAGTGGCTGGATTTTCGCTAATAATAAAGCTAGAGTAACACAGCTATAATGTATGCTATTGCCTAACACAGAACAAGCAGTTGAACTGATCATTCCATAATACAAAAGGACATAAATAATATGCCTCAGTCTTTATTTAGCGAATGATATGTGATGAGTGCCTCCTGGTATAAGACTGCACACTGCTGATGGTTGGATTCATCTTTAACTATCAATACAGAAAGTAACTCATTTAAATGTAGTGTGCATGTATTAAGAGGTAAGGACAAAACACTGAAAACTGGGCTGAAATGCAGACTAAAAGGCTATAAGCAAAGAAATGAATAGGCTCCCTCAGTGAATCGTAAAGATTTCCTTAGACAAGCTTTGCAGGCAGGCAAATGATTTAGATGGACTGAGACAAACTATGATACATGTCCCCAATGGGGATCCATTTCAGAGACAAAACAGAAAGGGTTTGAAAGATGGGTAATAACCATGATGAAGAGTTGACTGGTCTTCCTTTGGGCCGCTGCTTTCTGGACATAATAATACACATTTTTATGTAGGAGAAAGATGCACAATCTCAGACTTGCAACAGCTTATTCTCATCCATACTGCATCACACTCCATCTGTAAACCACTCCAGAGCAAACTGGAGGTGACAATGTGACAAAGCCTGAAGGACAATATGATCAGCAGACATCAGAGATGCTGCTTTAATGTCATCCAATTGGATGCAATCCAGACACTGGCTGCATTTTGATAACCAGTGCATGAATAGCACAAATACAAGAGGTGACAAGCGACACACCCATGTCCAAGTCTAGAATCCACACATTAATACCAAACATAACACTGATCAGGAACTGCAGCTAATGTCTCACCACACCTAGCTCTGTATCATGTATGTAAGTATTCCTTATTCAGGAAACACTGAAAACTCACACAGATGTAATTTCCTACTATTTTCATCAAGAAATGAGGACATATCACTTTTCATGAGGTTTTAAAAGTCCAGGATTTGAAGTTGTTTGAAAGAAAAGCAACATAAAGCTTGAACTGTGGAAAAATACAAAAAGAGAACACGATATGTTATGGTTAATGAAGAGTAGAATGGTAGAAGTAAAGAGACATGGGGGAAGAGGAGGAGAGAAAGTCCTACAGCACTGAGGGGAAGGTCAGAGAAATGCAGACAGATGTTAGGAGTCCCACAAGTATTCACTAGCTGCAGTGAGTGATTCTCTCATACCAAGCACAGAGTGAGTGAGAGTGAAAGAGAGAGAGAGAGAGAGAGAGAACAACAATAATAGCCACAAACAACAATTATTCACAGGAACGCAGAGATCAACCATCAATGACGTGCACGCATTAATGTTAGCGCAAGCACAACTGCGTACATGTTCATACTGTATATATGGGAGAAAACATTACGCACACACACACACAAAACACAAAAAGTGCCTTGTTTGTGTAATATGTCATCATCCTGTTATTGCCAAATTCCTGTATTCCTGATCCAGTCAGAGTGACTTTACATAGAAACATTTGTTGCTGCACTCTTTCATTCTGCTGTTTATAATACAGAACACATCTCCCGCTGCCTCCAGACTGCCACAGCAACCTACACGCACCCACAAGCATGCACACACACCTGCAATAGCTACGTCACTCCACCCAAGGACACCCGGCATGTCAGCTCTGATTAAGCCTGCACTCAGCCTGTAGAATAGAGTTCTTGAGTAGGGAGAGAGGTGTGGAGGAAAAGAAACGACTTGTGTCCAGTAATAAATCGCTAAAGGCAGCCAGGCTCTTCAGAGCCATGGCCCAGCCGACCCCCAACAGATGCCGGCTGGTTTGGTCTGCCAGTTGCATCCCGTCCTGTGGGCCAGCACCATCATGAGCGATGGCCGCGGTCCAAACCATGGGTCTGCCGCCACAGGCGCAGGTGTAGACATCGTTAACATCCAATAAGAAGAGAGCGAAGCCCTGCGGGTGGGGCAAAGTGATATTGATGGAAGCGCGTCTGCAGCTCCCTGGTTCACTGAGCAAATATGAAAATAAATATGGCCTTTTGTATCACATGTGCCTTTCATTAATATTAACCAACAGCCTCAATGGTGCACAAGAGTGTCCATTAACAGCAGGCACTATGGGTTGACAACCGCCGTCTGTTTGTAGTTTTATTTGTGGTTATTGTCGACTGGTGTACTACTCTCCCTGTCCTCTTTCAAATGACATAGTGTATATAAGCAAAGCATCATCCAATATATCTTTTTCCTGCCAAGTCGGCAAAGTCAATTATGTTTGTTGTTTATTTGGAAGTTGGAAGATTATGTGACCATTTGCCAAGCTAGAGACATAATCAGCTGCAAATTAATCCTGTGAGGATTCATAGTGTTTTGGCACACACTTTTGTCCTCCTCATTGTGCTGGTATTGCCAGGAAATTGAGTAGTCGTGTGAAAAACAAGAGCAACTGAGACAAAACAGCAAAGAATAAACAAGACTAGAAATGAACTAAATGATTTGGTCACTGGCCAACTATCCATCCATGAATTAGCTTTTCTGAGCATCTAACCTTGTAAAAGAATAAACCCAATGTGACAAACGCTGCCTCTTCCTTAAGAGTAAATACCGCTCATATCAAATGTTGCAGTCTGACACAATCCTCTCTGTATTTCAGCCTGTTCCCCATCAAAGTCCAAATCCACCAAAAGAGTGGTGTCTATATCAGATCTGGCTGAGGATCAGAAGAGAAGAAGCTCATCTACTCCTCACAGCGCATAAACTTCCCTGCAGTTGTTCGTGAGTCACTGTGATCATCCACAACACCTGTGCAGCAGCTTCAACAGGAGCCTCCTGTGGTGATCAGGACTTTCTCACATGAGCTGTTTGAGCCTGTGGAGGGGATTTCCCTTAACCCTTCACTGCCCCAACACAACGGGAAAGTTTTACATAAATGAACTGAGGAGTTGTCTATAAATGATCCAATCAGCTTCAAGGGGGATCTAAAGGCTAGAGGGAAGAGGGCAAATCTTTTCAGTAAATGACACCATGTAGCTTCTGCATAAGCAATAGGTAAGAAATTAGATTTTTTTTTTTTGTCGGATTAGTCACTGGTAACAGAAATAAAATATTCAAGCACAGTGGCATCAGCCATGACATTATTTCCTGTCATAAATGGATTATTGTAAACAATGCGCAAACAATATGAAGGCAGTCTGTTATTCTGACAGATCATAACACTGAGGGTGATCTAGAGTAACTTTAAATAATTCACATGCAACACCATCAACAATGTGCCTTCTGTTCAAATACAGACACTGCATTGAAAACTTACTGAGTGGATGCCTTGGAGTATGTCTGTGACTATTGCAGGTCACAGGAGAGTCTGGTCAAAGTTATGCTGATCATTCTGTTCTCCAGAGCAGTAAAAAGAAGGCAGGTTATCTTAATTGTGTGGTTCTGGAACAGTGCACTGTTCATATTTGTTTGTTTAGTGCTCTACGCTGTCACTGGAGAGTAAAAAAATAAATCATTCATCTGCTTTGAGTGGTGTTGACATGAAAAGTGAATGCACATTCACGGTTCTTTTCTGTCCATGCACTTCAAAATACATAGTCTGTAACTTGGCTTTGTCCTATTCTGCCCTTGCTTTTATTTTGATCAAGCTATTTTAAAAAACTATTTTCTATTAAAAATGACTCACAAGCATTAATAAAGAAAGTGAAAATAACAGCTAGTAGGATGTTAAATCTAACACAACCTCTAAGTGGCATGTGCATGAACATCTCAAGAAAAGCACATGATCATCTGCAAGAGAATATCCAAATATTCATTTAAGGAGAAATGCAATTTTACACTGGGATAGCTGTTACATGTTTTTTCTAGGGACTATCTCCTCTGTTGATATAATAGGAAAATTAGTAATGAGAATGGATTTTCAAATGTTCAAAAATGTACATTCATACTAGATGGACATAAAAGCTTCTAAAATCCTGCTAAAAAGTGGAGTACCCTATTACTGTATATGGACAACTTGAAAACACAAATAATGAGGCAGGGTGGATCCCTGTAGCACTTTGCCAGTAAAACTACAACTGATTTACTGAAAAAGATAGCTGTTAGATTTCATTCTCTCTTTAATTATGAAAGTTTTTTTTCAGGCATGGGGGGTGCTCATAATGCTGTCAGTCTACGATATATACAGGGTGGGGAAGCAAAATTTACAATGAACGTTTAGTTGTTTTTTCTCAGCAGGCACTACGTCAATTGTTTTGAAACCAAACATACCGTATATTAATGTCATAATCATACCTAACACTATTATCCATACCTTTTCAGAAACTTTTGCCCATATGAGTAATCAGGAAAGCGAACGTCAAAGAGTGTGTGATTTGCTGAATGCACTCGTCACACCAAAGGAGATTTCAAAAATAGTTGGAGTGTCCATAAAGACTGTTTATAATGTAAAGAAGAGAATGACTATGAGCAAAACTATTACGAGAAAGTCTGGAAGATACTATTAAAGAAGAATGGGAGAAGTTGTCACCTGAATATTTGAGGAACACTTGCGCAAGTTTCAGGAAGCGTGTGAAGGCAGTTACTGAGAAAGGAGGACACATAGAATAAAAACATTTTCTATTATGTAAATTTTCTTGTGGCAAATAAATTCTCATGACTTTCAATAAACTAATTGGTCATACACTGTCTTTCAATCCCTGCCTCAAAATATTGTAAATTTTGCTTCCCCACCCAGTATCTGAGCAGTGACACCGAAATATGCACCTACCTCTGGGTTATGGGTGGGCCGGTGTCCTGTCGAGCCACCCTACCTGTCGAGTTGAGCTACCTAGCGCTACTGAGCATGCGCATGCCCCTAAGCATTTTCACAGTTTAAATGCCCATCGATTTGTGCTAACCCAGGCAGAAGTGAGTCATATTTTGTAAGTATATTTCTTTAATAGTGGCTTTTGAGCAGTAAGCATGGAAGCAATTATGTGCACGAAAGATAGACGTAGAATATTGATGTTAGATGATAATAGCGTAAGGAAGTTCTCCTTGTATGATATAGCGTTAAGTACGTGGGTCAGGTGGGTGTTAATGGCATTTAGATTATTGTTTACGTTAGTTCAACAGACGGCATTAATGGTAGCCTACCATTTAACTGACTAAATCTATGTTAACAATTCCTGTAAGCAATTACATGTGCACGAAGGATAGATGTAGAATATTGAAGTGAGATGATAATAACGCAAATAATGGTGTTTCTATAGTAGGAGCTTTACTTGATAGAAGTTATAAGCCTGTCAAAATGAGCTTCCTCTACCCATATTCAGATGAATAAGTAAATAATGGTGTTTTTCTACAGTCGAAGCATTATTTCATTTTCAAATAGGCGTGTCGAAACGTAAGGTAGCATGTTTTGACGGGGTAGTGTCAATCGATAGGCGTCACTGTCGATATAAGCTACTGGTAGCTTACATTGACGGAGCAGCTCAACTCGACAGAACACCGGTAGTTCCTACATTGAGTGTAATGCCGTTGGAACACATTCATTTCTATTGCAGCTGATCTAGCAATTGCAGTGCTAAGTTAATAAGATAAAGTCATCTTTCAAATTATCAAGTGTATTTCCTGTGGAAGCACACATTTATGCTGTAAACTCTGTTTTATTTGGTATGTGGTAATGTTTGTATAAATTTATGTCTTAAACAATTATGTTGGATTTTCAGCTGTAACCCTATAGTTAGCTAGCTCGATTTGGCCAGCTGTTGAGATTGAACCACTATAACCAAATATGATGGAGTTTTTAAGATAAGGTAACAGTACAAATGTTGTTATCAGTGGATTTTATTTTGGTTGTTTTGCTGAACCTGGTGGTGTTTGGTTAAGTTTGTCAGCTGAGGTAATGAGCTCATTAGGAGGAGAGTTACTGTAGAGCTGAGCTCTGCCAATGAAAGTTCATTAAAGTTATTATTCATAAATTAAAGGAAGACAAACCTCTGTCATTTGGCATTTGTAAGATCCGACTCATCCTATACGAATTCTGTTGAGTATGAGTTTGCTAATGCTGAGTTTTTAATGAGTTTAGCATCTGTGCTAATGCTAACATGCTAAGTTAGTTGCCATGCTTTCCGCTGGTTAATGTCTTATTGTGTGCGTTATCAGAGCAGAGCTTGGCAGACACACATTGTTCACAGCTAACCACTGTTTTCTGCTTGGACCACAGTCCTATAACAGTAAAACTTAAAAATGGTAAATTGTCTATCTGCTTATGAGTACAGTACAATTGCAGAATGAATAAATTTGTAAACTTAGCACCTCTCATGCATGTAGCCTATCCAAGCTAACACCAACCTTTCCTCCCAAAATTAATTTTTTCAAAGTAATAAATGCAGACCTTTCAGTGGTCAACCCCATTACTCAAAAGTACAACACACACAAAACAATACATTTGGTAGTGACACAGCGGTTGTGTGTGGTTTATTTTGAGATTTACCATGCTCACTGCTGTTTGTCCCATTGAATAACATGGGAGTGCTCAGTTCATTTGGTACAATTCAGGCTTACGTGAACCACGTGATCACTGGAGCGGTGACATCAAAGCGTGTCGTAACTCTCTTTATAGGACTCTGGATGTTCTTAGTAGAACATGGTTCAAAAAAGGTTGAGAAACCCTGGTTTACAAATTTGTCTAACAGGTTACGTAAACATGTCATTTTTCCCAACATTCTTCACCCAGTTCTTTCTGTAGTTGTATTGTGAAGGTCATCTGTTCTAGTAAATGGAGATGTTTTACAATATTGGTAAAGACAGTCATTGGTGGACATTCTCTCTTGAACCAGTATTTTGTAATGGTCTTTTTACTCGCTGCCAGCAAGACCTTGAGGAGGTAAGCTTCATTCTTACTATGACCATCAGTTTTATGACCGAGAAAGAGGGAAGTGAATAATGTGCTGATTTTAAAACCCAAAACTTTAGAGATGTTTTCAGATACTTCCTTCCAGTAAGTCTGGATAGAGGGACAGGACCAGAAAACATGGGTGTGATCCACCATGGTTCCTCCACATTCTCTCCAACAGCACTGCTGAGTGCCGCTTTGTTTGGCCTTCTGTTTAGGAGTAATAAAAAAAGGGATCAGGTTTTTCCATCAGAAGTCCCTCCATGTCCAAGAATTAGTGGAGGACAATTGACATTTCCAGGCATTTAACCATACATAATCAGTTATTTCAATGTCCAGTTCTTTTTCTCATTGTTGTTTCACAGAGTCAGTGTTCTCCTTACTCAGTGATATGATAACACAATACAAGTTAGTTTTAACACCACCTTTGTTGCTTCCTGCCTTATATGCATCAGTGAATATATGAACATTTGTTGGTAGTTCCCTTGGATTAGTGTTTCTTATCCTTTTACAGAAATAATTGCGTAACTGTAACTCCCTGTAAAAATCTCGCTCACTCAACCCATATGTCTGACATAGGTTATCAAAACTATTAAGCTCCCCTTCTTTGATGATCTTACAGAAGGAGGTGACACCAGAGTACATCTATTGTCTGTATCTATGATCTAGAGATGCAGGGGTAAAGTCTGGGTCATAAGATGGCCATCTGAATAGCTTAACCTCCATCTGTAATTCAAAACGCTTGATGACGTCAAACGATATTTTAAAAGAAAAATTCAACCATTGGTTTTTAGTCTGTGGTGCTCTCCTCTCGTCTCCTAAATGCCCAAGAAATGACTGTACAGGTACATCTACTAATGATAACTCTATGGCAAGGTTATAATAGTTTGGGATTTTTAATTATAGTTTAGTTTTAATTAGATTAGATTTTTTTTTTCTCTAATTCAGTTAGTTTTAATTAGTTTCTAGAGAAGGTTTGCTAGTTTTTATCAGTTATTGTTTTTTTCTGAATGCTTAGTTTTAGTTTAATTTAAGTTTTAGTTATTTCATATATTTTATCTTCCTCACCATGCTATTCAAAGAAATTAGTGTGGCGCGGATATGGGTTACCCTGGACACTTTAGTTGGGGGTCGGGTAAGGGCGTCTCATTGACTGAGCAGAGACACAAACACATGTACAGTACAATGTATAAATTCCCTATAGCAGGTTGGGGGGGGGGGGGGTGATCCATACACAATGTCACTTACGTGAAAACAATGCTAAGATGTACAAAATGTGAGAGGAGATGCACAAAGCAGCCAGCAGTTTAACCAGATAGAAACATATAGACCAGCCAACCAACAGTAAACCACATAGAAACATATATAAACCAGCTAACCAGCAGTAAACCAGATAGAAACATATATAAACCAGATAACCAGCAGTAAACCAGATAGAAACATATATAAACCAGATAACCAGCAGTAAACTGCATACAAACATATATAAACCAGATAACCAGCGGTAAACCGCATACAAACATATAAACCAGCTAACCAGTAGTGAACCGCATACAAACATATATAAACCAGATAACCAGCAGTAAACCGCATACAAACATATATAAACCAGATAACCAGCAGTAAACCGCATACAAACATATATAAACCAGATAACCAGCAGTAAACCGCATACAAACATATATAAACCAGCTAACCAGCAGTAAACTGCATACAAACATATATAAACCAGCTAACCAGTAGTAAACCGCATACAAACATATAAACCAGCTAACCAGCAGTAAACTGCATACAAACATATATAAACCAGCTAACCAGTAGTAAACCGCATACAAACATATATAAACCATATAGAAACATATATATAAGCCAGCTAACCAGCAGTAAACCGCATACAAACATATATAAACCATACAGAAACACATATAAACCAGCTAACCAGTAGTAAACCGCATACAAACATATAAACCAGCTAACCAGCAGTAAACCGCATACAAACATATAAACCAGCTAACCAGCAGTAAACCGCATACAAACATATATAAACCAGCTAACCAGCAGTAAACCGCATACAAACATATATAAACCAGCTCACCAGCAGTAAACAGCATACAAACATATATAAACCAGCTCACCAGCAGTAAACAGCATACAAACATATATAAACCAGCTAACCAGCAGTAAACCGCATACAAACATATATAAACCAGCTAACCAGCAGTAAACCGCATACAAACATATATAAACCAGCTAACCAGTAATTAACTGCATACAAACATATAAACCAGCTAACCAGCAGTAAACCACATACAAACATATATAAACCAGCTAACCATATGTAAACCGCATACAAACATATATAAACCAGCTAACCAGTAGTAAACCGCATACAAACATATAAACCAGCTAACCAGCAGTAAACCGCATACAAACATATAAACCAGCTAACCAGCAGTAAACCGCATACAAACATATATAAACCAGCTAACCAGCAGTAAGCCGCATACAAACATATATAAACCAGCTAACCAGCAGTAAACCGCATACAAACATATAAACCAGCTAACCAGTAGTAAACCGCATACAAACATATAAACCAGCTAACCAGCAGTAAACCGCATACAAACATATAAACCAACTAACCAGCAGTAAACTGCATACAAACATATAAATCAGCTAACCAGTAGTAAACCACGTACAAACATATATAAACCATATAGAATCATATATAAACCGCTTATAAACATATATAACCCAGTTCATCAGCAGTAAACCACACCTTAGCAGATATCTCATATCTTAATCATCTACAGTTCCATTGTTAGCCAACTTAGCTTCAGTTCAGTTCAGCTAGCTGTAGCTAGTAACATCAAGCATTTTTTAATATTATAACAGGTCACATACCTCTGTAACTGGATTACTTTTCATCATTCTCTTCTCTCCTCTTCTAAACTGTGCAGTTAAGGCCTTGGAAGGCCTTTTCATGGTGACTGACTCTCCAGTTTTTACCTGGATGCTAGTCCTGTCTGACTCTGTCATTTAGCTCTGCTCTGTCTCTGTCACTCACACACACACAGTGAGAAAAAAAAACCAAAAAAAACCCGACCCCACTCATCACTAAAGTAAATCCCAGACAGGACTGTGCTGCTTTGTCCCAGCTTTAGTCTGTATGTTCCAGGTAGAGTGGGGACCAGAAGACGACTGGAAACCACCAGAGACCAGACATGACAGACTGTCAAGTGCCCTATGGTGCCGCTAGCTCCAAATGCTGGAGTAAAATAAATCAATTTGATATCAATCCGACATTGACAAAGATGAAAACGAAGGGAATTTTATACATAGTTTTTACACGTTTTAGTTAGTTTTGTAAGCTCACCACACAGTTTCAGTTAGTTATCTTTTTTTCTTTTAATTAGAGTTTTTATTTATTTCAGTTAACAAAAATATTTTTTCAATTTTAGTTTTCGTCATTTCGTTCATTTTCGCTAACGATAATAACCTTGCTCTATGGTCTTCCTTTTGGCCTCATATGATGGATTTCATCAGTATACATGAGATCTCAACTGGGCTGATAAATAATAGTCCTTAAAAGATGGAAGGACGATGCTCCCCCTCTCCCAAGGCAGCAAAAGTGTAGAGAATTTAACCCTTGGTCTTTTTTTGTTCCAAATGAATCATGGAATTTGTTTATTCGATTCTCTAAATTGTTTCTGGGCCACTTCCACTGGAAGTGATAGGAAAAGGTATAACAACTAAGGAGAATGTTCATTTTAACTGCTCTGATTCTGCTGCCAAAGTCAAGAGGGAGCAAGCCCCATAAATCCAGGTCATCATAAATATTTTTGGCAACACAGTCATAATTAATCTTGAATAGCTGAGACAGATCTGTAGGTAAAATCACTCCCAGCATTTGATGTTGGGAGAATACCAATTGAAATTATGCTGCACAAATAATTCATGTGTGGGGGTGTAATTAAATACCAAATCCTGGGTTTTATGTATATTAAGAGTGTATCCTGACTATGCACCATACATCTCCAACATTTTCATCAGTAAGGGCAAACCTGAGTCCGGGTCCAAGATTGTGACCAATACATCGTCTGTGTACAGACCTATTTTGTACTCCGTACCTCTTATATTTATTTCTTATAACCCTGTTTCCAGTTGATTTGCTTGGGCAGGAGGTTCGATGAAGAGGTTGAAAAGATAGCAGAACAACCTTGCCTACAACCACATTGCACAGTTATGGGATTAGAAAGTAGATTTTTTTTTAAATGGAAGAATTAACACATTGGTAACTTGCCTATCTGTAAGGAAAGTACAGAGTATTTAATCAGCTAGGTTTGATATTAATTAAAGGTTGAATAGCTAATCAATTAGTTATTTGGCCACTGCTATTAATTGCTTGTTAATTACTTATCTCAGTTAATTAATCTAACGATATGTTGCCTTGCCTTGCCTCACATTGTGACTCAGGTGTAGGATGAGACTGATGTAAACATAATAGAGGAGCAACATGAAGAGATGCTCCATTCAGACCTGGTGCACTGTGTCACACTGGAAACTTGTACATTTGGCAGAAATAAAAAAATAGCAACTTCAAATCATCCATTCTCATAGGCCTGTTTCAAAAATCTAAACAAACTGGAGAGAGTTCCATTCTGGTGGGATGGCCCAAGGTTTTAAAGAAAAACAAATCACACCAGGAACCAAGGCTCCATTTCCCCATTCAGTCTCAGACACACCAATGCAGAGGGAGGGCAATGTGCAGAATTTACAGCAAGCATCTCCTTGTACTCTTGCAAAATGACAGAACTTTGATGACCTGATATCGCTAACTTGTGGCTGCTTGACCATCATGTAAATCTGGTGATTAAAATGTGATGTTTGACAACTTGAGAACTAATTGATCACAATGTTGCACCTGCAGTCTGTGAATTTAACATCCAACTGTGTTGTTGGTTTAAGGCCCACAGTTGTAGTATGCTTCTCTTCATAGAAAACAGCCTGGGTTAAACATTATTATTCTGACCATGTGCAGGAAGTCCCAAAATGACCTTCTGTTGTTGAACAAAAACAAATAAACTTGAATATTACATCCAGAATAGTATAGTTCACAGTCTTTTGTTTACCTCATGGAAGGTGAAGGGAGATTTGGATTGTGTCTTAAGGTCTGGCAGTGAAACACAAGATCATTTTAGATGTGCAAAATACTGTGTATTTTCCAGATGGTAAGGCAGGTGTTTATTTGTTATGGAGATAGGGTTTTGTACAAAAAAAACAAAAAACAGCTACACAGTCAGAGAATGTTTCAGCATTTCATACACCGATGGCACAGTAGGCGTGAATCATCTGGAGCCCATTGTTGCATTCGGTACCAAAAGTAGAAAATCAGAGTGGGAGACACATATGTATTTTGTTGTGTTCATGTACCAGGAGAGTTGTCAGTTATTTTCTTCCTTATTTGGCAATGTAAGTTATTTTCTTCCATATTTGGGTAACTGTATTTTTGTGTTCATTAGAAGTTGTGTCTCTGCTGCATCTTTCACTGCTCCCCTCGGCAGTGAGTGGCAGCATGCTGAACCCCCAGTGAGTCTGAGAGAAACTTGTTAAGTCACTATGAGCTTCGACCGCAGACCTCGTTAGCTGTTCGCAATCACCCGGTGGCTTCAAACTCACTGTGCACATTGATGCTACATGACTGAAGATGCCGTTTGCCTTCTCGCTGATTCATTTCCGCTTTTTGGGCCTCACAGGTCATGTAATACTGACACTCCAATAATAATGAGCCAGCATTAGCTGTCATATCTTTGGCACACCTGTAAATCCGGACTTAGAAACAACAAGAACCAAGTGTCTGTGACCTGTCTGTACCTGTCTGTAGCTCCAGTGTTCTGCAGAGAAGCAGTCAGTTTTAGGGGAACAATTAATAGGATTTAAATAATAAAACCTAGATTCAAGACTAGAATGGTCATTCATTCTTTACATCCCAGAATGCCACATGGTAACACATTCCCTTAAAGACATCTGCACATAATATATTAAAAATAAATGACATTGTTGTGTGCCAGCTCTTGTACACACATGCATTAATCATTTTTGAGCATCTAATCTGGGATGGCTTTTTAATTAAAATTATTATTAAAAAGCGCAAATATGATATCAGGCATGAAAAAGTCATTGACTTGATTTGCTTGTAATTAATCAATATTTGATAGCATCCTTCTGGCATGCAGCCACTGTCCACATTATATTGAAACCTGTGGACTACTAAGCTGTATCCTACTGTAATATTCCTCAATATTATATCAGTATTGGGTCAAAGGAGCCATTTAGAAGCATTTGCATAGAAGACAAAACACATTTTATCACAGAGTTGCAATAGCATTATCCACCATATCTGCAGTATCATTAATATGTCCTTTGCACACCCTGATCAATCATCATTTTAAATAAAAGGCAGTGTATAGATGTTTCTGCAGGGCTGATGAATCACTGGTTGAAATTTCATGAGCATCTGCATTTTTTGAGCTTGGAGGTGGTGAGGCTGGCATGCACATGCAGAGAGGAATGAGTAATGATCCTGAATTGAGAGGTGGAGGAAGTAAACACACTGCGCTGTTGTTTCTATTGGACATTTTACCCTGAGGCTGTCATCACTGCAACCCCTTCTCCTAAAATTTATTAGTGTCAACCTGTTCTTCTTTGAAACATGTTCATTATAGACTCAGAACACAGAAGACATAGGCTTAGGTTTGAAACAGGCCTTATTGTCAGTTGCTGAAGAGAGGAAATAGAGGGGAGGAAAGTCTCTGGGGAGCCCCGAGTCTGGCTGGGGTATGGATTGGAGAGTTGTGGAGGACTGGAGGTAGGAGGAAGAACTGACAGGAGGTGGATACGCAGACGATAATGCCAATATCACCTCTATTGTCCAATGTAAGACAACAGAAACAACTGAAGGAAGAATGTTAATTAATCCATTTTAGCTGTGGATGTTAAACTCAACATTGTATACCTGTTGATGTTAGAGTAATTTTAGAGCATTTCAGATAATCTGTTACTGATCGGCACATAGGGTCATTTTAGATTCATTAAACTAGTGAGGATTACTTTGTGTGGACAATGTGCATGTTTCCTCTGTATACATATTGCCTTGTATGTTTTCTAATTCTTTATCTAGATTAATTTTCATGTGCAGTGCAGTGTATGTGGCACCAATGAACAGAACTCATTTAAACTTGTATTAAAATTCTAAGAAAGATGATTTTGACAACAAATGAGTTCGGTAACAATAATACTAATAACACTATACACCAAAATCCAGAGAGCTGACTCTAACCTCTTTTTCGTCTGTCCTATACTACTAGGTCAAGTGACAGGGCTGGCCTTTAGCCCAAGTCGAGGGGATGAAGCTAAGCCTGGGCATATCCTCAGCCCGGCTGCCTGCCAGTAGGCCCCACAGTCGCTGGCAGTGTCCGAAAATTCCCCCCTCCCCCTCGCTGCCATCTTTTTTTTCCTTGGATTTAAAGGTTATCTGCAGTTATCCTGTCTGGGGCCTGTGGCGACTGCTGGGGAGCACAGCCAGGCTGCCACAGGTGTGAGCACTGTCGATAAGCAAAAGAGGGTGAGGAGAGGAGGCTATGGGTGCGGGATGGGGCAGGGGGTGGCAAAGAGATATGGCGGCCCATTGTGGCCTGAGACTGACCTTCATGCATAATAGTGTCCATAGACAGAGTGCTCCTGGGATGAGAAAACAAAAAGGTCTGTTCCACATGGCTAAACCACATAGCTGTAATCTTCCTCACTCAGTAAGGGCTTTTTTTTTTGTTTTGGTTTTTTTTTTTAAGGGAGACAGAAAATAAAAGAGAGAGACATAAACAGACATACAGACACAAAGGGTACTACTGTTTGCTGAAAGCTCTATATGCAGGAGGCTAAATAAAGTGCTCATCACGCAACAGAAAGAGGTGAACATGAATTTGGTCTCGAAATGTTTTTTTTACAGGCTTGCACCCTGGGATTACGGATTATGGATATCATCTGTTCTTCCCATTTTACAAAATAAAAACACAGCCAAGGCTGGGACATGGTAGCCAATCCCAGAGCTCACTAGCTCACTTTCACTATGTGTAGCTCCACCATTAATAACTAATAGGTGGAACATTAGGGGGAAATGGTTAGTATGTCTTGAGGGCTTACATTAGCCCGCTGTAGAGCATCTTCTTATCTGTGAGTAGGACAAGAGGGGGAGCGAGACAGGATGCGTTGTCCTCTCTTTGACTTTCTTCCTCCATTAACTGCCCTGAGAGGATGATTCGAATGCTACTAAAAGTGGAGAGGAACAGCAAAGATGTATGCAGACTGCTGAGCACAAGCACATATGAAGTCATTCATTAACGCATGAGTATACCCATTGATATGTGCTCATATGTGCTAGCATGCAAATTTCACATGTGACTAAATCCATCCATACATCCACATATACTTGCCTTTCCCACCTAATGTATGCTGCATAATTAATAAATGATTAATGATTTTTGCATGATCTCTAGATTGGGCATCGTGTTGTACCACTGTGTGTGATACAGCTTACTAGCAGCTATGTTTAATGTACAAGGTGCAAGCACATTGCTCTCAACGGGAGATGATGAGCAAAGTAGAATGTAATGCACTCGAATAGACAGGAATATAATGTTCTACAAAAAAAAAAACCCTTCAATGAAATTAACAGCAGTTAATCACGAACAAGTAGCAACTATTCTTGATCTTTTTTAGATTCTGTAGTTTCTGTCTGCTGTTTAAAGTATCTAGTGAACACCAGCGTAACATTAAAATTTACATATAAAGCTACAGAGAATGAATGAAATGCATTTACATAAGCAGACAAGTAACACAAGTGAATGTTTTGATCTACATACATGTTTTAAATAATACTTTTGTCGCAAAATGTAATGGAAGCTTACAGCACTGAGAAAGATACTGCTTTTGGTGGGGAATGTGCATAATTATCATAATAACTAATGATGATTCATGCATTGTTTTTCAGAGATCAGTGATGCACAAAGATGGTACAGTGATTAGGGAGGGGAGGTGCCGATGTGCACTCAACTAGAGGGCACCCAATTCTGAAACACAGCAGTTATAATACACTAAACACATATGTGTACATACACATAAACAAGCCACGAACAGGGAGTGAGAGAAAACCACTCTTCTATATCTTTGGCCAATTTCAGACAATACATAAACATCATTAATCAAGCTGACTAAGATTAGTCACTGGCAAGCTCCCCTACCTGTTTATTATAATTAAATCGATGTACTTGCCATTGCAGGCGTGGAGTTGAACTATGGTACATCAGGTTACTGTCATCACACAACATAAAAAAAAAGAAAACCAAAAGAATGCTGGAAGTAAAATTACAAAATAAATAATTGAGGTAAAGTTAAGGTAAGGCAATGATTGTGTGTGGGAAGAACTGGAAGATGTTGTTAAGGGCTGTAGATTGGAAATAGAAGTGAGATAACCTTTGTCACATGTGCAAGAAGGACTTGTGTGGAAAGGTTTCATTCAGTGCAGTTTACATTGTATAACCTCATCCATTCATAGTCTTGCAGACCAGCGGAAAATATTTGACAAAAGAAAGAAGAAATGATAGAAAAGCAAGGGGAAAAAAGAGAAAACCTTCAATTTCAGTTGCTAAGCCATGAAAAAATACAGAGCAGACAAAGCATTCAAGGAAGAATTCCAGAGTGAATTGTCCAGGTCACTTAGTTTGTATATTCTTCATTTCTTTGTCTCTAATTTCTTTCTGACATAGTTTCTTGGATTGTGACACTGTGTACTCAGTGTTATATGAGTATGTAGAGAAGAGACACTTCAATATATACCTCTCTTTACATACGAGTGAAGAGGGAGAAGAGGGGAGATAAGCCAGGCTGGATGAGTGAGCAGGGAACCAGGAAGACAGATATTTGATTTGTGTCAGATTCAGGGGAAGTGTACAAGAGATAAAGAGAGTGAAGCCACTAAAACTTTTTTCACAGATAACGTGACATGGTAATGGCTCATAAAGGGAAAGTAAATAAGAGAGAGAGAGAGAGACTTTTATGACCGTGGTGGATAGGGCAATAGTGGGCCGGGGGGAGGAGCAGCTCTGGGCCTCATATCTGAGCAGTACATATGGATATCAGCCTCGCCATAAATCCTTTTTTTTGGGTGTAGAAGTAAACCTTTCTCTGCTTTAAAATTAAAGTACTGTCAGGAATTTTGATAACTGGCATATTTTATGTGTGGGTAATTGTGGTGATATCCTCAAAAATCTGTTCATGTTATTGAAATGAACAGTGATTACAGAATCGGTACAGACGTGCTAATCAGGCTTCCATTTAGCTGTGGTAATAACATTGTTTAACCGCTCTTGGGAAAAAGAAAATAAAGAACTATACTAGCTATGCCAATGTCACTTTGATTATCCAAATTTTCCTGTCTAAGATACTATTTCAGCAAGAAAAAGAACACGCATTGAATAGGTGTATAGCAAAATGGGACTGCAGATAACGTGGCTGAAATGATTGGCACTTGAAAAGAGGAAAGTGAGAGGTGAACCACCAGCATGGTGAATAAAACATGAGACCGATAAGGCCACACCGACCAAAATGAGACAGCTATTTCTTTGTACTGCATCAACCCTTGACCTAGTCGTCAAATTGGTTGACATCACACGCTCCACATACCCCTGACTGCAGCATGAATGTGTAGTGAGATTTGAGATAATCTGGGTTCGCATTTACAGTGCTGCCTGTAAGGTGGCAAAGGGAGCACTTTACCTTCCTAAAATGAAAAGCACATGTTACTTTAACACTGCCCCAGGGAATGTGTTGCTTGTAGTGTCCATTTGGGGTCCAAATCTGTGGTCTTTTTTTTCACTATGTGTTGTGTCTTATTGTTTTATGCACTTTTATAGCATTTAAACTATAAAACTATACAAAACTATATTTAAATGGAGTGGAAATAGAAAGAGTTTATGAAGCTAAATTTTTAGGTGTCATCATAGATAGTACATTGTGTTGGAAATCCCATATAGAGGGTATGCACGTGATGTCACCGCTAGCGGAAGTCACCGCGGTTCCACACACTAAGTGGCAGAAAGAGGGAGATGAGTGACAGTGTTGGCTTCGGTACTGTCTAAACTGAAGAACAATATTTATTAAAAAAAATGGGGAAGAGCTGTTGAGAGATTGATTGTATGAACAGGTTTGAAAAGCAGTCGGAGCTATCGTTTTACAGACACCGAAAGCCAAAGAAAAGAGAAGTAGATGGATCCAGAAATCCAAGAAACCAAACCTAGATTTGTGGATCCTGTTTGATGTCAGGTAACATTCATTTATGCTGTATTTTTGGGTAAAATCATACCTTAAATTACGTATTGTTTTGGATAACATGACTTCTTAGTAAAGCTCTTGGTTTCATGATCAGATCTTTCGTGGTTTTTGTCTTCATTTTGTGATTATGAACTTTGTGCTCCCACATGATTTGTAAACTAACTTAAACTGAGGCTAACCCAGTTTTTCAAATACAGGGGAACTGGAGAATAAAGCTACGACTGAGTATTAGAGCCACATGAGAAAATAAAAACACTTGTCACTACGAGTATTAAGTCATAAAATATTGATATAAAACCCGTAATTTTATGATAATAAAGTCGCATACAAAACGAATCAATGTTATGAGAATAAAGTCGTAGTTCTAAAAAAAAAAACTCAATTTAACAAAAATGTCATTTGTTTGTGAGATTAAAGTCATCATATTTCAACAATAAAGCTATAATGTTACAAGAATAATGTCGTAATTTAAAAACAGGAGAGAAAAATATCATAATTTACAAGAATAAACTTGTACCCTGCTGGTCCACAGCAGTAGTATCTGTGTTGTATAAAGTACTTGATATTAACTAGACGTAAATATCCTCAGTACCAGTAGATTATGCATATATTCACTGGGGTCAGTACACGGTCTACTGTAAATGCACTTTGGATCAGTTGGTTCTCTGTCTAGTTTTGGACCCTGGTTGTCAGTAACGATGAAACCATGTATATTTGTTGCAGGTAAAAATAGCGATGATCCCCTACACCCTGGATGTCAGGATATGTGATGTCAGGCCATATGTCAGTGTTCATGGACCACTTGTTCTTTGGTAGCTCGTACGGATCCATGTCCAGTCCAATTGCCCTTAATTTAATTTCATATTTCACATTCCCGGTCTCGCTGTGTTTACTGCTATACTCCGTCATGTTGAGCAGGTTGGTTTTTGCCACTCAGTCTGATTTAGAAGGGCGTGGCCCGAGGGGAAGTGACATATGTGCATACCCTCTATTAAGTATATTGAAAATAAAGTGTCAAAATCTATAGGCATACTGTATAAAACATGGAACTTACTAAATAAAAACAGCCTATAAATGATATATTGTTTTTTGGTTATGCCCTACTTAACATATTGTGCTGAAATATGGGGGAATGCAGGAAAAAACTAGTATAGACACATTAGTAAAATTACAAAAAAGAGCTATTAGAATAATTAATAAAGTAGGAAAAGCTTGAAGCAACTAATAACTTATTTATTCAGCTTAATACCTTAAAATTGCTGGATATTGTATATATTAAAATATTAGAGATGATTTATGAAGTAAAAAAAATAATATTGTTCCAAATACCATTCAAGAGTTCTTTAAATTGAGAGAGAGTAACTATAATTTAAAAAGTCTTTATATTTTTGAATGTATGAAAGTGAAGACAAAAGTGAAGTCCAGATGTATTTTGGTTATAGGTATGAAATTATGGAATGGACTTGATGATGAATTTAAGCTGTTCACTTCTCTGATTCTTTGTTATTGATTCTTTTGTTATAATGACAATGCTCAATGATGTACACATTTAAATGAATGTAAGTGGTGTGTCAGGTGAAAAGGATAGGCAAAAAACAGGCATCTGCTTCTGGCCTATTCCTTTTTTTGGTTTTTGTGTTTATTGTGGTTGTTGTACTGTGTGTGGTCATTTCTGTACAAACTAAAAATGAACCATTCATTCATTCATTCATAGTATTTGATTAAACTTGTCATCTTATAATTTGATCATGTTTTTAGATGTAAAGCACTTTGGTCTTCTTTCTGTTGTTGTGCTATATAAATAAACTTTGATTGATTTGATTGATTTGTGAAGAGAAATACGAATAGAAACCAATACATTTCCTTATCACCTGCAATTTGGCAGAATTATTTTGTGTCTTGCATTTCAGTGGAAGTCTGCCATTCCAAATGCACTGCAGTGGCCAGTCTTCTCTGTGATCATTTGTTCGTACTAATTATACTTATTACTCAAAATAATTGTGGTAATGATTTATTGATATTAACATGCTAGATGTAATACCGCTCAAATGACAGATTAAAATGTCATTACCACTTCCCTATCACCACAGAAACCAAGATATCATTTAGTGTATTGAGTGTGTGCTGATACAGTGATGATCAGAGTGACATTTGATAACTACACTCACCCCACTGATAGGAAGTTATTAATGCTAATGCCATTATCGATTAATTATCAGTGCAGGCCTTTATTGATTCCCTTATGGCTTCAGTTTTCTCTGTGGAGAAATTAGGTCTAAATAGGTTTTCAACATTAGTGTGACTATTTTATTACCTCAGAGACTGACAGTTTAGACACTTACTACTACACTAGGTTTGGCTCTGCTGCTTGGAAAAAATAACAGTCCTCACAATATTATACAACTGGGTTTAATTATATCATGCATAATCTATGTCTTAGAGTAGTAAAATAAAAGATGAGTGAATAATTATGGATATGTCTCAGTGTATGAGTCAATCAATTTAGCCTTCATTTCGTTTCATTTCATTTCATGCATTCACATGACAAACATGCATAGACACACACATGCAATCATAATTCTCACTCATCACTTCTGCCTCAGAAGTGAGTGGTGGTGTATTTACCTGCAGAAAGATAACCTTCTGCCTGGATCTTCCTATTTTTCTATTTTCTTTTCAGTATTCAAGGTGTTTCTGGGCATGAACCATCTGTTGGATCCTTAGCTTATATCCCCTGCCAATGACACCCTAAAATTAAACAATGCCAGTTGAAGCTTTCTCCTTTTTCTACCCTCAGTTTTGAGTTGCAGAACTCCTGGGCCTCTCTAACACACAGACCAATCAGCCACATCGAATTGGAGGAAGTGTGTGCTTTGGCTGTGTTCATTTTGAGCCTTCCCTTATAGTTGTGTGAAGATAGGGGTGCATTTGTGCAGCCAACAGTAATAACCACTTAACCATCATTAACCCTCATCATTGTCAATTTAACAAATAATTTTACAAGTCAAGAAACTGCAGTTTATGGTAAAACTATTGAAGTATCGGATGTGAAAATATGTAAGACTACAAAGGACTACACAACTGTCACAGTTACTGATTTCATCGCACGTCCTGTATACGATCTGATCAGAGTCACTGAAGAAGTCTCTGCTCCTTGAACATGATCAGACTTGTGGTGACTTTCACCTCTTTTAATACAATTTACATTGCTCTTGAATACGAAGGTAAAAATTCCAGGGCAGTGGTTTCTTTGGTGTTCGTCATGTATATAGAGGATATGCACGTGACGTCACCGCTAGCGGAAGTCACTGTGGTTATGCCCACTGAGTGGCAGAAAGAGGGAGATGAGTAGCGGCTTTGGCTTGAATACTGTGAAAACTTTAGAACAATCTAAAAAATCAGGAAGAGCTGTTGTGCCATTGATTGCACAAATAGATTTAAGAAGCACTCAGAGCTATCGTTTTAGCGGCTGCCTAAAACCAAAGATAGAAAAAGCAGATGGATCGCTGCAATTCGTAGAAGTAAGTGGAATCCAGGCAACAAAACCTGGATTCATGTCTGGTAACGTTAATTTATGCTGTATTCTTGTGTAAAATCATACCTTAAATTACATATTATTTTGGCTAACGTTACTTCTTAGTAAAGCTCTTGATGTTAGCAACTGTCATTTAGTTATATGCTTCATAACCGAAACGTTTTTGTCTTCAGTTGTGTGATTCTGAACCTTGTGCTCTACATGATTTGTGAACTAGCTTAAACTGAGGCTAACCTAGTTTTCCAAATAAGGGGGTACTCTAGCACAAAGCTGTTATAGCTGTGTTGGATCAAGTATTTGATGTTAACTCTACTTAAATCTCCACAGTACCAGTAGATCATCCACTCACTTGGGTCAGTACTAAGGGTTCAACTCCAGTAAATCAGTAGTGAACTGTGAGCACTACTGCTGGGCCTTTACCTTGGAAATCACCGCCAAGAAAATACGTCTGCACTGACAGAAAACCTCAAAAACAATGGTATGTTGAATTGAAAGCACTCACCAGCTGTAATCCTCTAATTAATGACGAGGATGTCAACAACTCTTTGGCTTTTGTATGCTTTCAGCCTTTGCATTGTGGATTTTCCCGGCATTGAAATCAGGTTCATATAAATGTCAGGATACGTGATTTCCGGCCACATGTCAATGTTTGTAGACCACTTGTTGTTTGGTAGCTTGTATGGATCCATGTCGAGTCCAACTGTCTTTAATTTCATGTTATATTTTACATGTTTCCCGGTCTCGCTGTAGTTACTGCTGTGCTCCGCCATGTTGAGCTGGTTTGTTTTTGCCACTCGGTCTGACTTAGAGGGGCGTGGCCCAGGAGGGAAGTGATGTATGTGCATTCCCTCTATTGCATGTCTGTGATGTCTTTAGGTCAAAGATCTAACTTATTTCATAAGTTTCATCAACTACTTTCATAAATTACAACAAGTTAGTAATAAATAAATAAATAAATAATTAAGTTGAATTTATAAAGTAAGTAAGTAAAGTAAATTTTATTTATAGAGCACTTTTCACAGACAGAGTCACAAAGTGCTTTATCAATTCAAATCAGAATCAAATTAAGTTTACAGAGACCCAACAGAATCCTTCAGGAGCAAACACTTGTGATTGGTGACAGTGGCGAGGAAAAACTTCCCTTTAACGGGCAGAAACCTCGAGCAGACCCAGACTCCTGAAGGATGGCTGTCTGCCTTGACCAGTTGGGGTTAAAGAGAGAGAGAGAGAGAGTAAAGTTGTGTTAAAATCAGTTAAAATGCAGTTGGTTTGAGAACTGATAGGAGTGAGATGTCACCTCTTATAAGGATATTTGTGTTAGCTGTGTGCTATAGCTGTATACAGAGTGAGTATTCTTTTCTAGAGATGAGCTTGGATGAATTTTTTCCCGTTCAGAGGACCGTCTGGTCTCTCTGCAATTTAAGTTTAGACCAACTCATGTTTGTAAGTGTATACATCCGTAAACAATATAAGTTCTGGATGTTAGTCTTTTGAATGAGTGATATTTAGCTTTTTTGAATGGAATTAGGAATTTTAAAACATTTCCCTGTGGTCTACATAAACTGTAAATGCTACGCTTAGATCTGATGTCCATCGTCAACCCCATTTTTGAGTGTCATTTTCAGCGCTAGCCCTTTAAATGCACATGACCCCACCCCCTTCTGGGTGGTTGACTGTGCGCTCCGTCCCATTCAGCCACTTGAGTTTGTTAATACAACCAACAACTGAACATTTTAAGTAATCGGCTCAAAGTTTGGACATATTTTCAGTATGGACTACAACCGCTGGTGCTGACAATTATGGGGTACTCAGAGAAATGTTCATCTGAAGTCTTGACCTTAAATGTGTAAATATTGTGACGTAACTAGATGTAAACACATGTAACAAATTAAGGAATTAAAACCAGATGTAGGAATCCACTTAATTTTTGCTGGAATGAATATAAAGATAGCTTTGCAGCACCTAGTAGTTGAAATTCAAATTTTATGAACCGTTAGGGTCCAAATACAAAAATAAATGTAAGAAAGACTGATAAAAGTGGGTTTAACAAAATATGACCCCTTTAATATTTTCAATATGTTGTGCGAACATGTAATGAAGCTAATGTTGATGCTTGATACCTGTATACAAGGTAACTATGTGAGTGCATCATGTGTTATGTAATTAGTAATTGTATGTTCGTAATTGTAGTTGTATGTATTCTGTATGTTGGAGTCGCAAAGAAAAGAAATAAGACGAGATTTTGTACATAAACGAGAACCACCAAACCAAGAGAGAAAGCCTTATTTGGACTCTATTTTTGTTAGCTGGCTGTCTAGCTGCACTGTCACGTGTTGTGAGGACAGCACAGTAAAAATATGACTGCTTGGTGGGCTAAAGCAATACAGACTTACATTAAGCAAATATGAGTCTATGTTCAGGAAGAAATTATCTTCGAGATCATGAACTTCATGGGAAACTGACTTCAGAGCAACAACCAGATGTTGATTATCAACCATTGCCACTGCAGCACCAGAAACCTCCACAGCCGTTGGACATCAGGTCACATGTATCCAGAGCAACCTCCAGGCGATCTCACACATCATTTGCAAGTTCTGGAGCCACAAAAGCCTACGCCAAAGCACAAGTAGCTCAAACTACACTGGCTTATGCTGTGAAAGAAGCTGACGTGATGAAAAAGAAGGCTGAATTTAATGCAAGCCTCCACATCTTGCAGAGTCAAAAGGCAGTAGCTGCAGCTGAAGCTTCCGAGCGGGGAGTTAGGTGTAGAATCTCCTATTGAAGGTGAGCCCTTTAATGCAGTACAGCACACCCATGAATATGTTGAGCATCACCGTGAGCTGCTCTTTCAAGACACATCATACATTGCAGTGGAGCCACCTGACATACAAGACAGCGCATTAGACATGGATGACATCAAACAAATAGTAACAACAAACGCAACCAGTACAACCCACCACCAGTGAACAGAGCCATAAAATCTGAACTAAAAGTAAACAGGGGTCCAACCAACAGCTATTCTTACAACACTCCACCACACAAACCCCTTTTCCAAAACAACTATTTACCTGAGTCAAATAGAGCACAAGATTTTGCAAAGTATCTCTGGTAACTAGAACTGGTAAGCACTGCAATCCGATGACAAACCCAAAAACTATTGGGTATCAAAATCCTCATTTGTTAGCGCAGCTAAGGACTTAAATGTGTCAGATAGCAATGAAATACACCTGTTAGCCAAGTGGCTAGGGCTAAAGTAGTCAAAGTAGGTGAAAAGGATTCACTCAGTACACACCCTCAATCCTACTGCAGGTGTAAAAATGGTCTGGCAACATCTTGAGGAGTGCTACAGTTCACCTGAGGCTATTGAGGATGCACTCTTAAAAAAGATAGAGAACTTTCCAAAACTAACCAACAAAGACAATGTTAAACTAAGAGAACTTGGTGACATTCTATTAGAGCTACAGTGTGCTAAACAGGATGGTGCTCTTCCAGGGCTTGCGTACCTAGACACAGCTCGAAGGGTTAGGCAGATAGTTGAGAAGCTTCTCATCAACCTACAGGAAAGGTGGGCAACTGTGGGAAGACAATACAAAGAGACTCATAGTGTGTCATTTCCCCCTTTCTCAGGTTTGATGTGGTTTCTTCAGCAACAAGCAAAAATGAGAAATGACCCAAGCTTCGCAACATCCAGCTGTGGCAGTCAAGTATCCACATGTACAGACAGAGTTTTTTAACCTGTTCAAGATAGAAGCCACACCTGCCTCACATATATTGAAAAAACAGTTCTGGAAAAGCTCAAACTGCAGGAAGGAGAGCTGTGAACTTTGTCATAGAGTCCATGGATGGAAAAGCAAACATCAGCCTCCCTCCTCTCATTAAATGTGACTGTGCCCAGGGATAGGACCGAAATACCCTCTCCCGAGATCACTCAGCATCACCCTTACCTTCTCTCAGTCACAAACAAAATCCAACCTGTTGACCATCATGCTCCAGTTCTCTTACTTCTGGCAAGGGACATCCTCAGGGTGCATAAGGTAAGTGAGCAGATTAATGGGTCCAATAATGCACCTTATGCTCAAAGGCTGGACCTGGGTTGGGTTATTGTGGGAGAGGTATGCATGGGAAAATCTCACAGTTCATCAGAAGTCAACGTCCACAAGACACATATTTTAGACAATGGTCGCACATCCTACTTTGAGCCATGTCCAAATATGTGAAAGTGAAAGAGAACTTTGGGATTACAGCACAACACACCTAAACAGTCACAAAATGTATGGACACGATAGACTCTGCAAACAACACATTGGGACAATCTGTGTCGATAGAACTAAGTCAGACAATAAGGTAGCAATGTCCATAGATGACCAAACCCTCCTAACTCTCATGGACAATAATGTCAGTCAAAACAAAGAAAACAGTTGGGTTGCTCCTTTGCCCTTCCATACCCCCAGATAGAGGCTCCCAGGCAACAGAGAGCAAGCACTAAATGCCTCTACTCACTAAGAAAGACTTTAGAAAAAAAAACAGAAATGAAAGCTTACATTCAGTTTATGCAGAAAATATTGGATAATGATCAAGCCGAGCCTGCCCCACCTCTACCTGAAGGTAAGGAACACTGGTACCTTCCTACAATTGGAGTATATCACCCTCAGAAACCAGATTAAATACGAGTTGTATATGATTCTAATGCAGAGTGTGAAGGCACATCCCTCAATCAAGTGCTACATAGTGGATCAAATTTGAAGAAATCATTGTTAGGGGTTTTACTGAGATTTAGGAAAGCCCATAGCCCTAATAGTTGATGTTCAACAAATGTTTTATTGTTTTAAAGTGCTCAAACACTACAGGGACTATCTTCACTATCTCTGGTTCAAGGACACTGGTACAACACAGATCATAGTCAAGTTTAGAATGAAAGTTCATGTTTTTGGAAGCAACGTGCTGTTGCCATCTACTGAGATGAGCAGCACAGGAGGGTGAATGAGAACCTGGCACTGATGCTAGACTTTTTGTGAAGAGAGAGTTTTATGTCTGACAGGCTCACATCAGTGGCCATGCCAGAGAAAGTAATTGACCTGCTTGTGACAACCAAAAACATGTTAGCAGAATCAAACCTGCAACTCCACAAAGTGGCACCAAACTGCAGTCAGGTGATGGAAGCCTTCCCTGCTGAGGACCATGCCAAGGATTTGAAAGATTTGGACCTTGGACTAGATCCTCTCCCAGTACAGAGGAGCCTAGGACTTTGTTGGAACCTGCAAATGGACAGTTTCACTTCCCTTGTATACAGTAATATCAAACCATTCACACACAGGGGAGTGTTATCAACAGCCAATAGCCTGTATAACCCTTTGGGTTTTGTCGCTCCCTTAATCATGCAGGGAAAAACACTACTCAGGGAATTGTCACTGAAGAGAGAGACTGGGGCGCACCTCTACCCCCAGAAAAAGAAGAGGTGTGGGTCTCATGGAAAGACTCTTTGAAGGTCCTTGAAGACCTACAACTCAAAAGGTGCTGTAGTCCAGGTTCATTAAATTTTATGAAAATTATTAAACTATGTATTTTCCCTGATGCATCTACTATAGCTATAGGAGCGGTAGCTTACCTGCATTCAGTCGAGGTCAATACCATATAGGCTTTGTAATGGGGAAGTCTAAACTTGCACCTTGTCCAGCACATACTATGCCGCAGCTTGAACTTTGTGCTGCTGTGCTCGCGGTTGAGATGTGAGTTAATCAGAGATGAGATAAACATATAAATAGATAATGTCAAGTTTTTCACTGACAGTCGGATTGTGTTAGGGTAGATACACAACTCTTCCAAAAGGTTCTACATGTACGTAGCCAACCGTGTCACACACATTAGAGCATCCACACACCCCAATCAACGGCATTATATAAAAACTGAGCTAAAGCCAGCTGACCAAGCTACAAGGCCCATCCCAGCCACTGAACTGAAAACAGTAACTGGTTTACAGGCCCAGCTTTCCTGTATTCAGACAAACTCATTGAGTCACACAAAGGCAATCCATTCACACTCACTGAACCAGAAAGTGGCAAAGAAATATGTCCAGAAGTTAAAACACTGATAACTGCAGTATCAGAGCCACAGCTAGGCTCTGAATGCTTCCACAGATACTCTAACTGGACCGCACTACGCTGAGCAGTAGCCAAACTCATTCACGTCGTTTCATCTTTCAAACATGCAATAAATGGACAAAAAGAATGGGAAAGTCTCAAAGAAACCCCAAAAATGGACCAGCTTGCACAAGCCAAAGTTGTCATCATTCAGTCAGTCCAGCACAACACTTACAAAGAGACATTCAAAAGGAATAAAGAAGAAAAGCAGATGAACACAAAATATAATATTCTCAAAAAAACTCAATCCAGTTGTAGACAAAGACAGACTTTTACGTGTAGGTGGGCGTATCTCCTCTGCTGACCTCACAAAATGAAAAGCACCCTCTGATAATCCCCTCTGCCATCCACATTGCCACACTCCTCATTAGACACTTCCATGAACAGTCAGATCATCAAGGATGTCAAATTACTGTAGGAGCTGTCTGTAATACTGGATACTGGATAGTAGGTGGTAAGCGTCTTGCGTCTTCTATAATACATAACTGTATCACCTGTCGGAAACTGTGAAGAAAAATGGAGGCCCAGAAAATGGTGGACTTGCCAGTAGACCAGGTCACTCCTGAACCTCCCTTCACGACTGTAGGTATGCATGTCAACCAGAGCCGTACACACTGGACGCCGACAGTTCCAACATGGATTGTAACACCGTCAGAACACATTCATTTCTATTGCAGCTGATCCAGCAGTTCCAGAGCTAAATTAATAACATATCATCATCTTTCAAATTATTGAGTGCATTTCCTGTATTAGCGGACATTTATGTTGTAAATTGTTTTCTTTAGTATGTCTTAGCATTTGCATAAATTTATATCTTAAACAGCTCTTATGGATTTTCTGCTGTAGCTCTATAGTTAGCCAGCTTGACTTGGCCAGCTGTTGAGACTGAACCACTATAACCACAAATAATAGAGTTTTTAAGATAAGGAACAGTACAAATGTTATCAGTGGGTTCTATTTTAGTTGTTTTCATGAACCTGGTGGTGTTTGGTTAAGTTTGTCAGCTGAAGTAATGAGCTAATTAGGAGGACAGTTACTGTAGAGCTGAGCTCTGCCAATAAAAGTTCATTATAGTTATTATTCATGAGTTAAAAGGAGCAAAACATCTGTAACTAGGCATTTTTAAGATCTGACTCCTATAAGAATTCTGTTGAGATTTGAGTTTGCTAATGTTGAGTTTGTAATGACATCTGCGTCCGTACTAATGTTAACATGCTAAGCTAGCCGCTATGCTAGCCGCTGGTTAATGCCATTAGTGCATTATCAGAGCAGAGCTTGGCAGGCACATAGTGTTCACAGCTAACCACTGTTTTCTGCTTTTACCACAGTCCTATAATAGTAAAACTTAAAAAGGGTAAATTGTCTATCTCCTTACAGTATAGTACAATTGCAGAATGAATTAAATTATAAAGTTAGCACCTATCACGTAAGTAGCCTATCCAAGCTAACACTGACCTTTCCCCCAAAATGTAAGTTTTCAAAGTCATAAATACACTCCTTTCAGTGGTCAACCCCATTACTCAGAAGTACAACACACACAACATTACATACGGTAGTGACATAACAGTTGTGTGTGGTTTATTTTGAGATTTACCATGCTCACTGCAGTTTCTCCCATTGAATAACATGGGAGCGCTCAGTTCATTTGGAACAATTCAGGCTTATGTGAACCACATGATCACTGGAGCGGCGACATCAAAGCGTAACTTTCTTTAAAGGGCTCTGGCTGTGAGCTACAGTTGTATACAGAGTGAGTGCTCTTTTCTACTGAGGACCGTCTGGTCTCTCTGCAATTTAAGTTTAGAACAACTTATGGATGCACTAAGTGTGCTCTAGTGCTTTTGTGCCTTGAAAAATGTTCGTCTTTATAAGTGTATATGTCCGTAAATAATATAAGTTCTGGATGTTGGTCATTTACTACTGTCAGTATGTTGTGCAAACATGTAAAGAAGCTAACATTGATGCTATATACCTGTATACAAGCTAACTATGTGGGTGCATCACATGTTGTGTAATTAGTGATTGTATGTTTGTAATTGTAGTTGTATGTATTCTGTATGTTGCAATTAAAAAAAATAAATAAATAAGAAAAGATTTCCACATACAGGAGAACCTCCAAACCAAGAAAGAAAGCCTTGTTTGGACTGGAGCTGGCTATCTAGCTGCACAGTCAGGTGTTGTGAGGACAGCACAATGTCCATTCCACATCTTTACTATTTTTGACATGAACCAGGACTTAATGTAATCTTTTAACTTGACCAAGTATTGACATAATAGTGACATAATTGAAACAGGATGAAAGAAATATTTTTCTGTGACCACTGACTATTTTAGATTCTATGGATGTTGTGTATTTTAACATCAACAACAATCTAGATTTCTGAGCTGCAGTTGCTTAGCAGCATTCGGGTGTTTATCAAGTATAATAAATAGCTGCATTTCACACACATAAGCACAATGTCAAAGAACATTCTTGGAAGAATCTGACAGACATCTTTGCACTGCCCACGTGGGTTAACAGACAGAAAGAGACGCACTCTTCTGGCAAGCACATTAGCTTAATGTTACTCTTATCTGTTGATATCTAACCTAAAGAGGAGAACACTTGTTTACCTCACTGCTATTCCCATAATGCACTCACACATGGTGTTTTTGTTCTCTTTTTGTGACCAGAGGGATGCCTATGCTTACAAGTTGTAAACACTGACATCTGTTTTGATATGAGGAGGAGGTACAACCCTTGTGTTATACGCATAGCGAAGTGGGGCTGCCTTGCTGTGGTCAGGAAAACATGTTGGCCTCAGTAAAACAAACTGAAACAAATTTTAGTTTGGGTGCTAGTTTGGAACCGACACTCAACTGGAAATAGTTCTTGATTCCCATCCCTAACCAGGGAGGCAAGAGATATAGTCTGTGGCTCCTGTGAAGGCTCATAAAGAAGTCAAAAAGTTCTACACCTGGTTATATTGTGATGTAACTCTCAAATTAATTTTTGGTTGGCAGGTTGAGGTCAAAGTCTGTCTGCAGAGAGAAAAGAGAGATGATCCTGAAGTAGCAGACCCTCCATGGACAGCCAAGAGGGCTCATAGGAGAATATGCTTACTGCTTTCAATTAAGCACTGCCAAGTGGGGCTTCATGTGCAGATCCAGGCTCTGAGCATTTTATGTGGGCTCTTGGCAGGCTGCTTAGCTGTACTCAGCCCATGATCAAGAGGCCAAGCTCTGCCATAAAACACCACAGAAGCAGGCCTGGCTTGAGCTCCCCAGTCTTAGTCTCAGAAGCAGGAAGACCATCCAAGGCTCTAAGAGTTGCAGGCTTTTCTCATTGCCTGCATCCATATGCGTACTATGGGTGCAGTACTAATGTTATTCAAATGCTGTCGTTGGAGGGGAGGATGAGTCATGTGTTTTGTGTGTGTTTGAAGAGGAATGTTCTTAGGTCAAAGTAGGTCATGGGGTAAATGGCTGTGTATTTTATCTTATGGTTGAGGACTGGATCCCTTGTATGGCTCTGAGCCTATGAATTGCTGATGTCAGCTCATTAGTGGGACTATCTTTGCAAAGTCATCAGTCCGTGGAGGTGCAGTAATGCTCACTGGCTTTGCAGGAAGCAGAATGAGAGAAAGGAATATGATGATACAGCAACAGAGTATTTAAGTTTACAACTACTACTACTACGGTACCTTGTAGAATTTCTTTTTTCTTTTTTTTTTTTTTTTAATCTAGGATATAAATTAATCTGTGGTCTACATAATATGTGTCTTGCTCACCCTTTTGCTGCATGAATACCACTACAGTGCATTGCTCAATTGAAAGCTATGCAGAAAGTTGCTGTAATTGGTACTTCTGCAGTTGGTCATAGAATTTAAAAATCTTCACTCCAGCATCAATGTCTACCTTCCCTCAGAAGGGGAGTTAACATTGCAGTTCCTCACACCCTGCTGAGTTAGACACTTCCTTTGAACATGATAAGATAAGATAAGATAAGACTTTATTGATCCCACCATGGGGAAATTTCATAGTTAACAGCAGCAATAGACAACACACAAGCTCAAAAAAGGTAGAAAAAAAACACAAGTGAAATAAAATCACAGTAAAAGTTTAGCCTGTTATAATCCATCCTACAAATCAGCTGAATAAGTTATGATATATGTGATTTAAATGTTCATTGCAGTATAAGAAAGGTTATATGTACTTTACAAAAATAAAAATGCAATCAGGAAATTCTGTTTTTTCCTTTGTCTGCCCTGTACATCCTTAAACATTCACTCATTAATCCTTTATGAACTGCATTTTGTGACAAGCACCACAACCTCATCTGATCTTTGGCAACAAACTGTGGCCAAAACAGACTAACAGATAAAGCCTCATTTGAGTATTTGTGTAGTACACCCAAACAAAAAATGGATATAGTTTTTTGTGTATAGATCAGGGTTAATGAATGTTACCCCCCAAAATGGTCAAAATGACAGTGATAATCATGCCACACACAACTAATGTTGAATGTCAACATTTAATAGATACATTGCATACAGCGTACGGACTCGCTCAGCATTAGAGTTTGCTCAACCCTTAGTTGTCTCTCACAGTGCTAAGAGGGGCCAGGGGACTGGCCTACTACTAGTGGGTGACAATTAATCATTGTTGGACCATTACTGAGTGGTCAGCTACCCCATTCAGTGATGAATCCAGATATGCTTTGTCAAACACAGATGGAACAGCATGATATCTAGCACCGTGTTGTAGAATGGTTCACAGGCACATTCGTACTTCAGTGTGATTGGTGGGGTTGCACAAGAAACACAGTATTGGCTGGGATAAGCGCTAAACTTTGCACAGATCTTCAGTTCAGCAAAGGCAGCCTCGTGTGGCGAGATAAGGAGGAAATTTTGCATCCAGTAGTTGTTACCTTTGTATGTCGCCACTGACACACTCCAACAGGACAATATGTGTCATCGTGTTGCCGAAGGTGCGTCTCCAACAGCAAAATGTGGAAATCTAGCCTTGGTCTGCGTAATCCAATATGCTAGTAATCATCCATCAGCTACTGACCACATAGATATTGTGACATAAGTTTGGCATCAGTCCAGTGGAATATTTAATGATGCATGTGGATATTAGAGAATGCCATTATTTCCGCATAAAGTTCTTGTTAATGTGCCCCATTTTTTTGCTCTATAAGGTCCTCATGTTTAAACAAAAAAGTAAAAACAGATTCATTAAACTTTTTTATTTCACTTTATGCGGAAAATATGGCATTCTGTAATATCCACATGCTTTATTAAATATTCCACTGACAAAATTGATTCATTAAAGGGGCGACACGGTGTTGCAGTGGATAGCACTTGTGCCTCACAGCAAGAGGGTCTTGGATTCGATTCCAACACCAGTCGATGGGGGTGGGACTTTTCTGTGTGGAGTTTGCATGTTTTTCCACATGTCCGCATACTCGAGTACTCCGGCTTCCTCCCACCATCCAAAGACATGCATTGATAGGTTAAAGGTAGGGTAGGAGATCCTGGAAAAACGGTTTGAGCGAGCTACATTTTGAAAATACACAACTCAAAAGTCCAAACCCCTCTTTTCAGACTTCCCCCGAAGCCACATCGCCAGAGTACCGAATTGAACACACAGAGGTGGAAGGGTGTAGGGACAAATGGCAGTTGAATTTGATAGACATATCACCATTCAATTATTTCAATGGGCCGGTTAAAATGATTGGATGGTGTTTTTTCAGTCCTGTCTGTTCCACAGGTGACTAAAATTTTTTATTTTTGTGTTAATTAATTGGTTGCAATTGGGGTGTGAAGGGGATTTTAAGCAAGATAGTAAAAAATGCTCCAGGAAAACATCTCCTACTCTACCTTTAATCAATTAATCTAAATTGCCCATAGATGTGAGTGGTGTGAGAATTTTTATATATCAGCCCTGCGATGAACTGGCAACTCGTCCAGGGTGTACCCCACCTTCGCTCATAAGTAGCTGGGATAGCCTCCAGTGACGCTAGGGAGGATAAAGTGGGTTCAGATAAAAACATTCATTAAATATTTTAGACAGTACTTTACTGCACTTTTTAGTGTCTCATATTATCCATGTTCATTACAAAGTTGGGAGGCTTTACCATTAAAAATTGCATCATTATGACATTGCCACTCCAAACAAATCCAAACACATGAACATACTGGGCTGCTGACATCAAAGTTACTGGTTTTTCTTTTCTTGTTCATCCTTGTTAATCGAGATGCTAAGTATACACAAAAAGGCAGCCCTCAAGCCTGATAAGGCTAAAACAATGTTGGTCTTTGCAATGAGGGCTTAAATAAGCACAAGTTCTGCTGCCAGGTTTGAAGTCAAGGAGGTGGGGGCAACTGAGAGAAAACCATGACACACTTTCTCAAGAGCAATAGAAAAGAGGGAGTGAGAGAAATTGAGAGTGCAAAAGCAGCAGCACTCATTCTGTAATGGAACGCGGTGGCGGGTGGCTTAACACACGTTATACTTGTTGCCTGGAGCACCATGGCAACAGAGAAAGAGTAGGATTGAAAGAGGCAGAGGTTCAAGGACATCACTTGTTCCAGCAACATTTTAATTACTTTGGGCACCAGCATTTAGTGAAACAGATGCATTCTGGATCCCCATCAACAACTGGAAGCAATCCCCAGAGATTCTGGTGCTAGAGCTTTTTAAAGCCTTCTTCCCTTCTCATATTTGTGAAATTACTGCAACAATTGGAAATGCAGAAAGATTACAGAAGCAAACCGATAATGAGAGAGACAGAGACGAAGAGGGAAAGTATGGCAGAGAAAAAGCAAAAGCAGAAGAAAGACGAATGAGGACAGATATGAAGCAGGTGAATACAGATAAAGATCGACAGTAGAGGAGATACAAGCTGTTTGAAGAGGTAGGTAAGAGATATCAGGAAAAGGACCAAGGGAAAAAGGATTCAGAGGGATTTGTAGGGATATACTGTAAAAGCTTCAGATACACACACCTAGAAAGAGGCAAAAAGTAATTATTTAAGGGTGTTTTTCTTTCGATAGTAGCTACTGGACATGTGAAACACACATACACAAATACATACACATACATATATATATATACACACACACACACACACACACACATATGTGCATGTGTGTGCTGCATGTGTGCTCAGATTTTGTACGCTAGTGTAGGCCTGTGTGTGTGAATATAGAAACGAAAGCGCCTTTTTCTCCTGACGCCATGCCTAACACGATCAGCACTCATTAAGAGCTCTCCAGAGCCCAGGCACCTCACAGACACTAACCCTCTCCAAAAGACAACCCCCGAACCCATAAACACACACGGCTTCCTGCCTGTAAGCCTCTTCTGTAGTGTAAACAAACTGGCATCCACTCGAAGCCCTGGCAAGGTTATTTATATAAAATGTAATCCAAAAACTACACAGCGTGGTTCTCCCAGCCTGCTTAACAAATTAATAACATTTTATTCACATTTTAGTCTTCATCATATCAGATAAGATTGAAATCTTTATTAAATTTACAGTTTGCAATTTTAATAACTTTATATTATAATATTCTAATACTAATGTCTACTATGCAGTAACCTTAATCTTCATTAAAATAGCGTATGATGTAAACTAAGAGTGGAAATCATGCACAATGTCACAATAAGCTTCAGTCATTCAATTGTACAGCCTATAGTCCTGTATAAAGTATCATAAAAATTATCTGCAATACCTGACAAAGTCTATGCAACGGAAGAAGAAGAAATACCCCTAATGGGGCAAACAGCAGGAACGGTGTGTCTCTACTAGGGGTGGAATGGTACAGAAAATTTTCGGTTCAGTATGTCTTTGGTACAGGGGTCTTCAGTTCCATACATTTTCGGTACAGTGAAGGAGACCAGTAGCATTATGGCATTTTCTCAATCAGAGCTGCTGGCTAAAGGCTGTTTAAACGCTGCTTGTATCTGTAGTTGGGTTACAGTTTTTCTCTTGATAGTGGTAATATTAAAGGTTGGGTGGTGTCATTTTAAATGTGTTATGAAATTTGACGTGTTACCAGAAATATAAACAATCTTCACGAAACAATGCCAGCACACCGCTCTTGTTTTGTTGACTTGTCTCACTCCATTGACACTGACAGGGAATCCCAAATGCTCCCAAATCAGAGACCTTAGGGGAAGATGGAGGGTCCTTCAACTCTGCCTTTGTACCTGTGACACTGCTCTGAGCTGCCATGCTGGTTCACGTTCAGCATGTGGATGGTGCGTGTACTGCTTAGATGTCCGTCTAGGATATCAAATATTGCACATGGGTTCCACTTGCAGCCACCCTGCTCATACTGTGTACGATCTGCTTCGAGGTTTGTGTGGAAACTGTGGAAGGTGAGTGTTTGCATTCTTCGCATAGGCTACATGTATTCGTTTGGTACACCTCTGACTTGTATTAAAGGCCCAGAACAGAAACAGTTCAGTATAAACCAGTGCACTGTTACACCCCTAGTCTCTACTACAGGGGTTGGACAAAATAATGGAAACACCTTCTATGATGCCACGATGTTAGGTGTTTCCATTATTTTGTCCAACCCCTGTATATTGTGGTTTTACTTTCATTGAATTTAAAACCTGAAATGAAATGATATACAAAGGTACATAGTATCTTAGCTCACTGCCTCTTTAACATACATAGTTGTCCTCATTTATCAGTCTATCATAGAAAATGGCGCAGATTCGTGCACAGAAATCATCTTAGGGCAACGTTCACATGTGATTCATCAAATGGTCATATCTTGCCAGTCCCAGCGTGTGAATCATTTGTCATTGATAAATGCAGCGGCTGAAAACAATCATCATTTAGATATCCTGCCCCTATTCATTTTGCTTCCTCTCTTTGAGTTACAATATTGAGAATGCTGAATAGAACCAAGAAGGGAAACATTTCTGATGGCAAAATAGAAAACATAAGTTCCAGATGAACCGTATAATGTGAAAAACATCAAAGGAAGTCACTAAGATGCAGCATGGAAAGAAATGATGGCTGCAGCCGTTAACAAACTCCAGCTGAGAGTGAATATGTATATCTGTGGTATGAAGCCTATTATGCACATAATCACTTGTATTTTAGAAAATCTTAACTTATAAGTGAAAGAAAATGGTCAGGCACTGCTTAAGAGCATGTTATGGAGGAGACCCATTCATGTTCACTATACGGACGTTCATTTCAAGTAGTGCCAAATATCACTGCCTTCACACTCAGATGCATCATTTATGCTGTGATGAGTGTTTGTCAATCAGTCCACCAGTGGGCGCCACTCTGAATTAACGTACTGGCTGAATACCAAGAGGAGAAAGTTTTTTTCAGAACAAGAAGAAGAAGAAAGTCAATAATATCAAACATGGCAACAACAGAGGAGGAATTACAAATGTTGAATGGTGAAGGTAGTTGTCATAAATATGTCAGTAGTTTTTCACTAACTCACACAGTTGCTCTTTGAAAAGTTCTGCCATTTCTGGAAATTATTCTCTTCAAATCTCAACACTGCCTCCAAGGTTCTTGGTGGTACTGCTCAATATTGTCCATTTGGGTTCTTATCTGCAAGATCCCAGGGAACGAACAGAATAACGCATGCAATGAACACAGAAGACAGACAGACACAGAGGACGCTCCATCTGTATACGAATGTGTCTTTAACATAGGGCATAAATGGCCTTTAAATGGATCTAGCCTGAGGAGTCTGTAACCCCATTTACCTGATCTGCTTCGATATCAAATATAGACTCAATCCTGTGTTTTCAACTGGAAAATGGTAAAAACTTAAAAGCCTGCTATTGCTTGTTTTCTATTATATTATTATTAAATATAATATAATTCAGCTATATTTAGCTGAATTATAGATCTTATTTTTTATTTCATTTTTTTAAATACAGGGACCAGTGTTCAGCCATCAGCTACACAAAGCAGTCTGGATGAGCAGCCAGGAACCTGTGAACTGTGGGGGCTGAGCACATGTCTACGGCCCTCATGTGGACCACAATCACAGACTCTAGCAGGAGAGGTTCTAGAGAAACAAGCCAAGGTGTATTGGACAGTTTCTGGGATAAGTCACTGATTACTATCCAGTAAACTGCTAAATTAACAATTAAGCAGATGTTTGATAAGTTAGCACTTTCTCCAGTCATCTATAAGTGAAAGAGAAATGAATACTAATACAAAAGACACTGGTAACCCTGTTAACTGCAAACAATTGTCAAACTTACACATGTTTTCTACCCCCCAAAACATATTTTCTAGGTAATGAATATATGACTACATGTATATACAAGCTGAGACCTGTAGTAAGATTAGAGCATAGCCTTTGCTAACAAACAGACTGAAAAATGCCAAAATTTGTGAGAAATTGACTGTACGCCCAGTTTTCTGTCATATGGTCATTTGATAAATGAAGCCCACTGACTGCACTCTCCTCATCGACAAGTACCATCATTCCAAGAAGTATCGATTCTAGAGGTCAAACTGACAGGGAAATCTATTAAGAGCAGTTGCATGTTTAAAGAAGACATATTGTGAAAATAAAGTTCTTGTTTTCATTTTTTTATCCACTATAAAACAGAACAAGCTCTCTCTGACAATACTGTTGAAGTACTGAAATGCTCACTCCAGTGCTTGCCGCCAAAACATCAATGCCCGTCATGTCAGCAGCCCAGTAATAATGTTTAAAGACTGGCAGGCCTAGTCCCCCCTTCACTCTAGGTTTCTGTAAGTGTATTTTTGAAATTCTGGAATTTTTTACTATTCCAGATATAGGGAAGGATGATTGAATCTAAATTTTTGAAGAAAGCCATGGTCAGATGTGCAGGGAGATTTTGACATAAAGAAATCTGGGAAGATTGACCATTTTGATTGAGTTTTTGCAACCAACCATTGACAGAGGTACGATTTTCCAACATTCAATGTTCTATTTAAGCGCTGATATGAATTCAGCAAAGTTTAGTTTAAATATCAATTTTGGATTTTTAGGTATAGTTAAACCAAGATAACTGAAAGGATCATACACCACTTCACACTCCAGTGTTTTCTACATATAAACTTTACTTGGTAGTCTAATTTAACCCACCACAGTTATATAATAACCTGAAAATATTTTTTTCTTTACAGAAAAAGTGAAGCAACTTTCAACTCTTTCAATATATAGGTTTTCAATTATGAGCAGATTATGGGTATCATTCTATCAATCTGTATTCATGCATTAACAGAGGCTTGTCTTCAGCCTCATGTCCAACTACACTGACTCAGAGCTTCAGTTTCAGTGTAAAAGACAAGAGGCTTACAGGATAATAGGAGGAAGAGAGACTGAGAAGTTTGTCAGTAAGATGGACGGTAGACCCAGTACACACTGTTGTACTGAGTACAGCCCTATTGTAGGACACTGGAGCAGTGCAATCTGTGAATCCTATTATATAATGCACGTTTCGGCCCCGCCCCGTGTCCGGTGTCTGTCCGGCGCGTCTTTGTCCGACACATGTTGCAGCATGGGAGGGCATACGGGTGCAATGCTGCTGTTGCACCACAGGAGGGCGCTATCGTACGGGTACAATCCCACTAGTCTTTATTAATTCATTACCTCTGCCAGGAGGTATTGTGATCACTTTGCTTTGTGTGCGTGTGTGTGTGTGCATGTTTGTTTGTTAGCAAGATAACTCAAAAAGTTATGAATGGATTTTCATGAAATTTTCAGGAAATGTTGATACTGGCACAAGGAAGAAATTATTAAATTTTGGTGGTGATCGGGGGGCAGATCTGTCTTGGCGGAGATCTGCGCTCTCCGAGTGCTTTTCTTGTTGAAAGTGTACTTAATTAGCCAGGAATTACAACTTCTGTCCTGGCAGCACTGCATGGATCATATGCAGCTATATTGGATTTTAGATTCTCCTGTTAGGCAGTACATGTGTGATGTCATAACTTTACAGTGACCCCCTTCAGTCAGTCCTCTACAACCATCCTGACACTCTAGAAATTTATGATGGTATCCATGGCACCTTCAGGAAAGGTGTGGCCAGCAGTTCATCTGTATTTAAAGCAACAGACACAGAAACAGTCTGTAACAGAAACCACTGAAAACCAGCTGCAGATAGGGTTGAATAAATAATCTATAAACATACATAACAATACATAAATGAAACCAGCAGCTGTCCGTGAATCAACTATGCATTTGGGTCTGATCAAACTCCTAACATGTGGACACATTTGGTGTTCAACAGTCTCTGTCATGTAAGCAGAGTAACTTATATGCGTGTATTATACATATCTGAGTAGGTATTTATAAGCACTTTAACATTATGTATAACAAAATGTGGGGAGATAAAATTTTAGATGAAAAATGTCAAATCACTCCTCGGTAACACGTGGACTTGAAACAGACATAATTTTTTTTCCAGCAAACATTCAAAACATGTGGTTCTCAGCAGAAATTGATATCAAATAGGACAAAACCTTTTAAATATTATGTTCAATGATGCTGACAATAAATTTTGGAGTAGAATATTGAAAAGTTTCTGTTTTATTGACATGAGAATGTGGTAACTTCTGGACAGGTTGCCATAGTAACACGTGGACGATTCTTTACCATCATCACCCAAAATGTTGACTTATTTTTAAAACAAGCCAGATATAATCGCAATGCTTTATTTACTGTATTTAATACTAACACAGTGTTATTTACAACTTGTGGTGGTCCATACTGATATAAATACATTACAAATAAAGAGTAATTTCTCTGTAAATGTTCAGTCTTTTTAATGTGACAGATTTAACACATTTTTACAAATTTTAGATTTTTTTTTTGTGTCAAACTCGAGCTATATTTTTGTCTGAAGCATGGCTATGGTGTAAAAAGTTCAATCGATAAAATGGTTGTAACTTTTTTTCTACAAGTGGTATTTTAAAAAGGATAACAGTTCCATAAAATAGAGATCTATTGCTAAAAAAAATGAGCCCACTCGATAAATGATGTGTGCAAATTTACTTTTTCACGTTGATGTTCACTTTCACTTGATTGGACCCATTTGTTTTTCTAACCATTTATTTACAAGTATTTGCCAATCACATTCTTGTAATCCTCTTAAACACTTACAATAAATTGTGACTGCTAACAATGGTCATCTGCTGTGTAATCCAGCATCACAATGAATTTTCAGTTCATTTCATCACACATTATATTTTAGTTTGACTACTGCATGTAGATGCTGATGTAAGAAAAAGCCAAAAATAAAAATAAAAATAAAAAATATCAGGGAAGGTTCAATTTAGTTTTGTTTCACTAATGTAACATTTTTCATCCCAATGCTAAAGTATGATCATAAGAGGTCACATGTACGTATCTCATGTGCATAGACAAACCCGATAATGTGCTACGACAAGCTAATCCATTACACCTACGGACATTACAACTGATGCAGTGTTGTAATCTGCTGCATGAGACAAGGCAACAGAGTGCATCGAGGGTATACAATCGTCCTTGTCTGTGACATGTTTCTCTCTTAGCGCAGGAGGGGAAGTATTCAGATCCCCAGGGAAATGCTCAGGGATGAGAGTGGCCCGTGGATGTCCCTTTGTTACCTGTAATGGATTATTTCATACAAACATGCAATTGCACTGCGTTGCTGATGGATAGCAGCCATTGTTATGGTAAAGTCACTCTATCGCCTTCCCTGGATCCTCTATTAATCTCAGTCAAGTCAATGGCGCCATTGTGCAAAATTCCCCATTAAACTGCACCACCTTGACTACAATGGAAGTGTCAGTGCAGCACCTTCCACATTCTTCCAAGAAAGGACAGAAAATGGAATGTTTTCCTAACAGATTACATGGATTAATAGGTGCATTTCTAGACCTGTACAATGTGAGGAGAAGAAAAGCTTGCTGTGTGTCTCATTTGTAATTATATGAAAGGTTTCTGTTTGGGTGGTACATTGTCTGCAGGTGAGGGTGAAAGGTAACTAACCCCATTTCCTCAGTGAAAGTGAACTTGGCTGACTTGCTGTGTTTAATGACACCCGTTCATGACCCTTGATTGAGAGATGGGGACAGACAGACACAGAGCAGAGGAAGGCAGCTTGACAAGACAGAAAAAAAAAAAAGAAAGACAGGTGAATGGAGAAAGAGACCAAAGAAAAGACAGAGAACAAAATGTAGAAAAAAGATAGATAAACCATTCTACTGTTGTCCATTTTTACCTCAGTGTGTGACAAAATTTTTCCCTCAGACAACGTTGCTCTCATTTTTCTCATGCCTTGTCTCACATTCTTGTTCCCATTCTCTCTTTCCTTGTCTGTCAATTTGTGAGGGCCCCACATCATTACTGTCAAAAATCACACTGCAGTGCCAATATAAAAGTTACACACATAATATTGCATATACAGGCACACACTCGTACTTACCACCCACTCATGTGTTGAAAGAGAGTGACTTTTCTCTCTGACTGGGTTCTGACACTCAGCAGCAAGCTTTTCCCAGAGGAATCTTGAGTGAGACAGACAAGCAGTGTGAACTCAGAAGAGTCTTTGATTTTCCTGTCAGACACTTTTAGCCCCCTGGCCCCCAAAAACTCTGTTTGTCTCTAACTTCATCTGATTGTGTCATTGTCTCTCTTCTGTTGTATGCTTGTCATTGTGTCTACATTCTAGCATACTGCAGATTCTGCCGCAACTGCAATCTGTGCACAAACACATTAGCGTTGCCTCGAGACCCGAGTTTTCGCAGATCCCAGTGTGATCTCTACGACCTTCGACTCGCTCTGTTGCATAGACATTTGTTTAAATGACCATGAGACAATCAACTAAATTTGGTCCAACAGGGAAATGATTGTGAAGGAGGAACAAGAGAACGCTCTTGGTCATTTACCTGCAGGGTTCAAACATGAAACTAAAACCTAAAGTCTCTCGCAGCCAGAGAGGCAGGTGATTAAACCCTGTCATCAAATCTAACACCTCCCTTTCAAGCCACAGGAAGCGGCTGCGAGAGGTCTGATTACCATCGATGACACTTCACCCCATCCATCTGATCCCCTGTAAGAGGTTGTTAAACCCAAATGGGCTCCCTCGTTAAAACTGATGTCAAGTAAATAATAGATCTTTTTATCTATAGGTGGGGAACTGGATAAACATAAAAATAAGCTTATCAAATCCGAAAGGTAAACGGTCAAAGGTGTTCTAATCAGATCTAGAGCTGCTTCTCCTCGTGTACTTCTCAACTACTCCTGGAGCTGCTCTGGTGCCGCAGAGGGGGGTGTTTTTTTTTCCTTGAAGCGGAGCCACTAACTACATGCATCACCAATCAGAGTGAAGCAATAGGTCTGCGTAATTGGACAGCACTGTTTTCCATTTTCGCCATTTAGCTAAGCTCCTTGGCTTTGAGAGATTACACTGTGACCCAGTCAAAGTTAGCGTTTCTTATTTCATCAGTAGTCAAATTAAAGTGTGAAAATAAGATGGACGTAATAAGATGTGCTTCTACAACTCAAATTCATGCATACATATATACACTAATATTTCATTATGTTTGAGGCTGATAAAGTAGTCTCTCTAAATGGGGCAACTCTCTAATGTATATATGCTCAAGTACACATAGAGCAATGGCAGATTTGCACCCCTGCAGAGGAAGACTACAGTCAGAGACACCCTCTGCTGAGATGTGCGGCCCCTAGGGCTTCAGCTCTAACTGTCTGTACATCTGCACACACAGCCTATAACTCTGCCTCGCTGATAGCAGAACTGGGGATTGTCTTCACTACCAGGGTTCCCCCCTCCCCCTTCTCCCCACTGCCTCGTCCCCCTTCAATACCTTGTCCCACCGGAGTCGTAAATCGCTCCAGTAGCATCCGCCAAGAGCAATGAAGCTGACGTGTGAGGACACACACACATGCAGACACATTTGTCCACATACACTCAAACATACAAACACATATGTAGTAATGCAAACACGCATAAACAAACTGCAAACAAATACAGCAGATACTACTCGCAAAATCCCCACTGGTAAAACAAAAGATGAGATTTGTTGGGGTTAACATTAAGGGGTGGTTTGCTAATGTTCTAGCAGATCTTGTTATTAAAGCTTTAAACGAAAGGCCTGTAGAGATGTGGGTGAGAGATGGGAATGGGGGGGGGCGCACAGACACACTGACAAATGAAGAGAGTGAGAGAAAAGCTCATTAAGCTACCGTGGTTGAGGGAATAGCCAATAAAAAGCAAAAGGATGATCACGAGAGAGAGAAAGGGAGAGAGAGAAGAAAGAAAGGAAAATAGATGAGAGGGGAGACTGAGGAAGAAAAGGAGATAAGCAAGGGATGATGAGAATAGGGGAGAAAGGGAATTGGGGGGTGTTTTGAAATGTGGAGAGAGAGCTATAGTACAGTTACTGTTATCGTTTCTTTTCACATATAAGCCTGTCCTGATGTGACAATACCACTGAGTGTATATTATAAGCATGAAATTTCTCTGGTTCATGCTCATTTGTAAGGGATATTTGTATATATGTTGTTTCTGTTCTGTCATTCAGAGCAGCAGAGTTTTTTGCTGTCTGTTTTTTTACTGCTCTTTGTCTGTGCTACTATGAGTCTCACAGGGTGGCTGACATTCAGTTGCAGAGTCACTTCAGTGCTGGACTGGGGGAAAACAGCCGTATCCCATAACAGGTATTACTTTGCACATCACTCTTGCTTCAGTGGCAATGAATGAAAAATAAACTACTCTGCTGAGTCGAACACAGTTTGTCATCTATTTGCAAGCAACTGCCAGGTACAGCCAGAGTGGCTTTTTACAAATAAAGTGAAATCCATTAGGCATAACACAAGTTTAGATAAATGTAAATATGTAGGTCTGGTGTCAGAATTGATGTCAGTTAAACAGAAGCACAAAGGTATAAAGCAGGGTTTGAATGGAGGGTTGTAGCTCTGTCTGTTTTCTCTGTAGTAACACAAAATGTGACTTTAGAATCTTTTTTTTTACATCTTTGACCCCATCAGGAAAGTTACCAGCCATAACCAAGGTCAGAAATGTTTCTCACCAGACTACATTCTTAATCATCCACTGCTCACTGCCCGAAGAAACTTGTGACTTTCCTTTTCCCAAGATGTGATGGTAGCCCTTTAACAAATGAGAAACATTCAGTAGCTCACACCCTTCCTGAGTACTTAATCAGGCATCAGATTTAAAAAATAAAGAGTACATACATATTCTTCCATTTGTAACTCTGCTTAGTCCATTTCAGCCTCACGGTGGAAACAAGGGGAGCAGGAACACCCATGCCTCCATCTCTAGCAACTTTCTTCTCCTGCAGGATCTCCAGTCGCTCCCAATGTCATAAACGTCCTTTAAGTCCACAAAACAAAAGTAGATTGAATTAGCAAAGTCCAGGCCAGTTTGATCATTTGTGATCGTAAAGAGCTGTTCCACTGTGCTCCACGCTGGACAGCCTGCATTGTTCCTTCTGAATCAACTTCGCTCACCAGCTCAGGCTTCGTCCCCCCACGGTGAAGTGATGTTCCACATACTAGGAATCGTTTCCCACTTCCAAAGAACAGGATACCCACTGATTCCCTTTGACTGCCCTCTGCTCCGAACATGGCCCCAGACCTGGACCCAGAGGCAGGTTCTCATGTTCCTGTTCCAGTCAGTTAATGGTCTTCATTAGTAGGGTTTGCATTTGTCCCATAGAAATTATTATTCATACTTAAAATACTTTTAAAATTAAAATTCTACAATATACCATAAAACTATGTACAGTATGTATTGCTTCATTCAGGGAGAAGCAAAAGCAACGTGGTCTATGCCATCGGTGGCCATGGCTCAGATGGTAGACCGGGTAGTCAAATAACCGAAGGGTTGGCGGTTCGAATCCCGCTCTGTCTCTGCTGTTCTGTCCTTGGGCAAGACACTTCACCCTCCTTGCCTCCAGTGCTGCAACTCACACTGGCATATGAATGTGTATGAATGTTCAGTGGTGGTCGGAGGGGCCGTAGGCATGGATTGACAGCCACGCTTCCATCAGCCCACCCCAGGGCAGCTGTGGCTGCCACCAGAGTTTACCACCACCAGAGTGTGAATGTGTGAGTGAATGAATAATGGATCCACTGTGCGCTTTGAGTGTGCGTTCATAGAGAAGCGCTATATAAATCTAATCCATTCCATTATACCGTTCAGTGCAGTGAGGAATGCATGGACTTATACATAGGAGAAACCAAACAACCCCTCCATAAACGCCTGGCTCAACACAGGAGAGCCTCCATCTCAGGACCAGATTCTGCAGTGCATCTTCACTTGGAAGGAAAAGGACACTCTTTTGAGGAGAGCAATGTCCGAATATTGACCAGAGAAGACAAATGGTTTGAGAGAGGTGTCAAAGAAGCCATTTTTGTGAAAGTGGAAAATCCTTCCCTGAACAGAGGTTGTGGTCTGAGACACTACTTATCCAAAACCTATAACACCATTTTAAACAACATTCCCAAATAGTTTTCAACCAACAACCTTCCTTCCACACCTGGACTCACCTGAAACCAAACAACCCCCCCCAACCCCACCACCACCACCACCGAAGGATTTGGACAGTGGCAGTGGATTTTGACCCCTCTGGTCAACGACCCTGAAACTCATACACAATACCCTGTAACGACCCTACCCCCAGGGACACACACCCCTTAAGGCGAAGACACACTAATGTCACGTTTCCACTACATGGAACCGGCTCGACTCTGGTACCAGATGCTACTCCTGGAGACTGTTTCCATTACAGGATACTTCCGACTTTAGAGTACCTGGACGTCATAGCGATGCGGCGCGTTACTTCCATGACGTCTGCTCAGAGAGTTGCTGATAAACTTACTCGTTGCATGTTGTCTTGTCAAGCTCATGCTGGATTTTTACGTCGGCCACCAAATCTCCTCGACCGACCATGGTGTAGTTTTACAGGCTGTCATCATGTGGATTAACCTACCGCTATATTTACTGTAAACTTCCGCATCTGTTTTTTGGAAAACAGTGGGTCACAGACACAACTCTCTGACCAATCAGTGGTCTGCAGTGTTTACACAACACATTTTAGTATCTGTTCTCCAGTCTTGGAACCACGGCGGAGGTGATACCAAAAAACTAGTACTGGGTACCAGATTCCAGGTCCTTTTTCATAATGGAAATGAAAAAAGGCTGAGTCCAGTTGAGTCAAGCTGGTACCTCGTAGTAGAAACGCAGCATACCCCGACTGCCAATGGTCACCAGAAAAGGTAGCCCAACTATCAGTCGGCTCCTGTTTCCCTGACACGGTCAAAAAAGTGTGAAGAATGTACCAAATCGATTACCGATTTCAGCATACATTCTCTGATTGCACAAGATGTAAAATCGGAAAAAGATGGAACATCTCTCTAAACAAAGAGCTCGCTGTTGTCAGTCATCGTTGTCAGCAGAGAGTGTTGAGTAGTCAAGAAGGGTTGTTGTTGTTGTACTTGTTGAACATATAGCTAGTAATATGAAGAGACTGGCGTTGTCAGCTCTTGGGCTTCTTCTTGTGTAAAAAGAAAGATGTTGCACGTGAAAACTAAGGAGAAACTGCACTATGCTAACAATGCTAACAGTGTTCACTTCATGGAAGGAATGAAGTCAATTGGCAACACTGACTGGCACTCATTCAGATATGATATGAGCAGTGAATGGCCTATTTTAGAAGACAATAAAAGAGGTGGTGCTCCAGGAACTACGCGGTGCCAGATCCGCCCGGCTTGTTTGATGGCCACGTCTGGCCCATGTACCTGAAACACAAAAATATCAGTGTGAAGTACCTTGGCATAGCTGTATTCACACGTAAACTTCTCGTTCACTGATTCACTAGTTAAGCACTTTCCCTCCACCAATCAGATTGGTCCGACTGAACGATGGGTAGTGGTCGACTACACATGTTGAATTGGCTGAAAAGACTGGTGATAGCATTAACAGCGGCCAATCCCAGAGAACACACCAACCAGACTCATGTCACCGACCTCGCTACACTGCCCGACGACATCCGACCGCCTAAAATCAGGTTGGTGTGTCTTTGCCTTAACAAGTAAATTGGGAGTAACACCCATACAGACCACCCCCCCTACAGGTTTATAAATCCAGTTTCCCCCATCAGTTATTAGAACTAAATTAGTGTCTTGGATGAGAGACGAAACATTTTCAAAAGAGCTAATTCAGTCCAGTTGAACTGAGAAGAACTACCAAGAAGATTGCTTCATTCACAAAATAAAAAACTCTCCCTGTATTGTGGTGACTGCTCTACTTGGGCACTAGGGTTCCCTGTTTGTTTTGGTGTTTTGTGGAGCAGAGGATCAGTCACACAGGGCCCAGTTTATGCTGCCCTATAAAAACACATTTTGATTTTCCGCCCACAATCTCTCTCTCTCTCACTCTGAGGGGAGATTCCTTCACCACAGTGGGCCAGCAGCAGCATGCATTTGACTTCTGTTTGCTACACAGACTAACACACATTTGGATAGGCCCTACACTCACGACCTTTTGACTTTCAGACTCTCTATTGATTTACTTGCACTTTTGTGAGACACTATATTTTTTTAGCCATTGCCTTGTGTTGTCTTCCCACTTTGTTTCTGTGCAAGGGTGTAACAGCATTATTATCATAAATATGATTTATGATGTAACTTAAATATAATAAAAAATGATTACAATTACTCATACCAAAGCAAACATCTAGCTGATGTTTGTTACTTACATATACTATGATTTTATTTTGACTGAAACCAACAGCTATATTTTTCACTCCATTAATATATTTGATGGATTATTAAGTTTTTATTGACCAATGAATCACCCAAGAAATATGTTTACAGGTATGTGAAATTAAATGCATTCATTTTTAACAACCTGATTCCCATAAAACTTAGTTGAGATTGAAATGTACCTTGAAAAAACACTTCTTGTGGCTGTCTAAGCAGCGTCCTTTCCTGTCCAATATGTTTATTGGCAATACTTGACTGCCTAGAACACCTTTATAATTCATTATGCTCTGATTAAGGTTGCCAGAAAATATTAAAGTCTCAGATTCTTTAATAGCCCTTGCTGCAGAATGAAACAATTTTCAATGCTGTATCCCCAAGGTGTGTACACAAGTGATCAAACTGACTGACCAATATATCATAAGGCCAGTTATTCATTAATATGGTTTTGCAATTTTTACATCTAGCACAGATTATTATCAAGCCAAACTTTACGTATTCCATTCAGTGTGTCATTTAGCAGGGACTGTGTAGAGATAGTTATGGATTGCTGGTTTCTGGCATCCACATAGAACTTGGACCTGGCCTGGGTTGCCAATGGTAACAAAGGCACATTAGAGACTGAAAATCCCATGGATTCTCAGGAAGGACCACTTTACCCAGAAATTGCTATTGTCCTTCTACAACTCTATTGTGGGCATCCTTACTGACCCTTACATGCAGTTAAAGATACATTGTTAAGATAGGATCGTCACATATAGCAAGGCCCCGTATTGTGCAGTACTGGAATCATCTTGTGATTTTTTTCATATTTCTACTGACAGAATCTATGTTTTCATTGTGTGTTTTTATGTGATTTTTGCTCGCTAATATTCCTAAGGGTTGTGACACTTTTTTACTTAACCCATAAATACCCAAACAGTCGCCGACTACCAAAACCATCTACTGATCTAAGCTGTTTAATACCTGTTCATCCACTAATCGTATCAATTCATGTAAATAATTGGTGTAAAATACAGTTTGTCATCTTTTCATGGTCATCAGATAAGACCCATTAGGACGCTCAGAGGCTCTGTACTGAACATGGAAACACCGTCATATTCTATTCTATTCTATTCTATTCTATTCTATTCTATTCTATTCTATTCATCAGTCAATCAAATTCTCTTATGCATTTGCATTCAACAAGCATTTTTTCTTTTATAAGCACCGTCTTACAGCATTACAGCTCACACTTCAACCTGTACAGGCTTACGTCAGCACCAGCCAGTTGTTGTTTTCCTACTACACTTAATTAACTCTTAATTACAGTCTGTGTTTCCTATTTTGTTCATTTAGCTCCTCTACAGCTTATTCCCAGTTACAAATGAACTGTCGTGCTATGGCTGCAATGTAACTACAGAAGCTTGATGTCATAGTATAGTGGTAACGCTGATCATCATTTTAAAGAAAAAAAAAATTAGTAAAGGCTACCATGACATGAACACACTATTCAACAAGTATTCATGACGTGAACATTTGTCAAAGATCTGCTTTACTGATTTTATATTAAAGACATATGATCCTTAAACATGTTTTTTGAGCTAAAAACCCCTCACAAATTACTTCACTATGATGAAAAAAATATATCAAACATAATTTAAAAATATGAAAATTAATAAACATCTGTACTTAAAGGGTGTCAAGGAATTTATATTAAAAATCACTATCAACCTGCTCTCATTAGACTCTCATGGAGGCAGCTATTTTGTGTTACAAAACCGCTGCCTTTGATTGATTGATTGATTGATTGTTGGGTGGAATCTGAACTTTTGTATTAAAACACAAAGTCACACAGTGAAACAGACTGTAGAATAGCTTCCTGTGGGGAACTCAGGTCCATTTAAGAGGACTTCAGGGCTTCAGCTCCCTGTGGGAGAGGACTGTATGCTGGCAAGAAAAAGCAGCAAAAGATTGGATTTTTTTTTTTTTAAGCGCTAATCTAAACTAACTCTTTCCCATGGTTCTGCACAGGTATGATTCTCTGTCCTGTAAATGACCCTGAACTATTCCTGTCTCATACAGCCACACCTACCCTTTTACCCCTTCCTCAGTCCCCTCTAAACCCCTTGCTGACTTTAGCAAGTTTTAATAACATGCAGTGGGTGGAGTCAGTGTCAGAATTTAGGTGAAGTTATAATCTTTTGATATTTGGACTGTAGAAATTATATTGATCAATACCAAATAATGACATTAAACATCTAAATAAATACATACATGTTGATCTTAAGATACAGCTCGAGAGGAAAGGTTTCCTGTAATGAATACAATGTGATGAAATATGCAATCTGTACATGAAGGTTTTCCTGGTCCAGGATGTTCCCACAGGTCATTTAAGCAGCCATTCCACTATACTCCTGTTCAAACCTTTCATTAACATAAGCCCCAAGATATAAGTTTACACTTTCAATCAGCCAATACACATTAAATATCAGCGATAACTGCTGTTTTTATTGGCTTTTTTGCACAACACAAACTGTAGTGGTGATACAATATTTAAGCACTTAGAACATGTATGAATTTCTACTGGATTATGTGACTTGTTAATCAATATTTCATCAACAAAGAAAAAAGTGACAAAGAGATGTTCAGGTGAGCTCAGGTTTCACTATACAAATTAAGCACTGGTGATACATCTATGTGAGCTTTTAGAAAATTTCTAAAATTTTCAGAATATTACGCATTGATGCGCTATACAGAGCATATCAGTTGAGTAAGTAGTCCTTCAATGCATTCCAGGATGTATTCCTCTTCAGACTGCAGGAAGAATGTTTAGAAACAAGTCCCAGATGAGCTCAGAATGCATCCTGAAGTTCTGGATAGGACTGCTTAGTGCAAAGCATCCTGAGTGTGTTTGGACCTTGCCTTAGCTGTTCTCATGTCTTTAGATCTGTCAGGATGAATGTTAAAGCACTGTATGACTTTCATCACTAATTTTTCTTCATATCTGTAAAACCAGAGTGATAGTCTAATCTATATTATAAAAGCCAAGTGACCTCTGTGTGCATGTGGGTATGTGTGTCTGCTATATAACTGTCAAACTGGAGAGAGGCTAGCCTTTGCCTCTGGGAGTACTCAGCAGCTTATTGATATGACCAGTTACAATGGGTTTACAGGCAGCCTCTGGATGAGTCCATTCCAGCTAACGGGGGGCGGGTGTTGGATCCAGATCAGCGGAACCACCGGGACACGACAAGAGAACTGGCTGTGATCACACACTAACAAACAAGGTCAGCCTGGTTCTTACTGTGGCCTGGTTCCACTCCGCTGGTCCCCAGTCAGACCTGGCCCATTAATGTCCTCCTACGGACCCACCCTCACCGTTACACAGTGACAGACTCAGGTCACACAGACCAGAGTTCAGTGGATCTGGACACAGGACGGCAGTGAGTCACAATAAACCGTCATGTTCAGTCCTGTGGAAAAGTCCATGGTTCGCGTCGATGTCAATACAAAACAAGGGACATTATATTTTTCCTAATGTGTGTGTGACACCAGTAAGCTTAGCTCTGCTCCCCATTTTATCAACTCTACTGCTTCTATAACCTGTGGATTCCCACAGGTCAACACGTTAGTTATCACTAATCCATTAGTCTTTCCGTGCTAACGCACCTAAATCCCTTCCCTCACGGTGAACAACTTCAAAGATGACTCCATCACAAGCAGTCTGTTAGTTTCCATACCAAACCGATAGGTCAGACGGGCCTTTTCTGAAATTTTGTCATGAAATGCACTGTGGGAATGGGAATTCCATGCAGCTGCAGCAGCAACAAACACAAAGACAATAAGCAATGAAACCGTGTCTGCTACCGGGTCAGAAGAAATGGAAGGAATCATACACATACTGTAAGGAGCAAGTGAGCGGTGAGGGCCCGTCCATACCCTGTGTGCTTGCGAGGCGTGTATGATAAGCCTACACAATGACATATTCCGAAAATGCCATGAAACTGATGTCTAAGTATTGTTTTTCATGATTGCACACCCCGAATTATAAGATGACAACTGACTTAAAGTGTACATTTGTTCTGATCTGGTAGCGGACACTGTGGCTGCATGGAAGTCCCATTCACACAATGCACTTTGCGACAAAATTCCGAAAAGGCCCGAGTGACGTGTCGGTTTAGTATGTAAACTAACAGACTGTTTGTGATGGAGTCATCTTCGAAGTTGTTCACCATGAGGAAAGTGATTTGGGTGGATAAGCACAGAAAGACTAATAGATGAGTGATAATTAGGCTAACGCTGAGGTTTTACAAATCTGAAGAAAAATTAGTGATGAAAGTCATACGCTGCTTTAATGGTAAGTCTGAACTGGGCTGTTGCTCCACATTGTTGTATATTATATTACAAAGTAACAAAAGTCCATAGAAGCCAGGGCTAACTGTTGAGTCAACAAACCTTTAGACTTTAATAGACTGCCATTTCTTATATCAAGCTGAAAAGAAATGTTTCTATTGACCATGACCATGTAACTGCAAAACATGTAACTGTAGCCAAGAGGAGAACACTCCTAGCTGTAAAAATACTAGAACCATAATGTGTCATAACCAAAGCAAACATGTGTTCTTTACAAAGAAAAATGATGGTTGCCTTTAAGATATCCCACAAATGGTGGGTAAAGACTCGGTGCTATCAAACACAAAAATGCTTTTCTAAAATAGTTATATACCTCAAGCAATGAATGAGTGTAAAATCCTAACTGCCTGTAAGATTTACTTGGTCATGGTTGGGATGGTGTATAAAAGAGCTTTAAAAGAGAGGGTTCAGGAAAAGTGTCAGTATTCCATTTTAGATTATTCAACTGAATCCACAGTCCCCTCCTTTTGTGCTTTATTCCACCACTCTCATCTTGTTTCTCTTTTTCCATTATGCAAACTCACTCTTTGATCTCAAACAGTGAAAGGTGGCTTTATCTTAGAACAACAGAGAGACAGACGATCAGAGACTTAGTAGACCTCAGAGAAATCTGGATGAGAATAGAAACACAGAGGAAAAGGAGAACGGAGTGGGGAGAAGGGAGAAAGGGTGGTTACAGTAACTGAAAAGCAGTCATCTTCAGAAGGATGACAAACACAGGGTATGGTGTACACCTACACCTGACTCGTAACATTTAAATTTGTATGTATCGTCTGCATATGCTGATTATCATGTTATCATAGTTCATCAAACACTTGTGTTTGCATCAGTGGCTTCTAGCCATTATTGCCATTTAAACATAATTAAATTGAATCTCACTGAAACTGAATTGGACTGACACACAGACAGAGACAGAGATGAGAGATAGAGAAACTAAAGCCTAAGACTTTTGAAAGCAAGGACGGCGAGATTGCCCTTGCAGTAGGACCACCTTATCAATTTGATTAGGGTGTGAAAGGACACTTAAGATCTCAATTGCCAGCAAATTAGTAGTCTACTCAGCCCCCCGTCTGTGAATCCAGTGGCTAATGTTTGGGGTGGTGGGGGAGTTTAAAAAGATTATTTGATTTCACTTAGATATGCTCCTGCATGTGAAATCAAAAAGCGATTAGATAATGTGTGCACTAAATATGAAAGGCCCTGCTTCATTTGAAGCATTGATTTGCAGTTCAAATGTTTTTTGTCAAGCTACAGACAAAATAGTCTGCTTTGCAAATGTATGTAAAAAAATTCAATGACAGAACCCATTAGATGACAAAAATTAAACTTAAACAGTGATGTAGATTAGACAAGAGTCCTTAAAAGACAAGCCAGGCTGAAGATAAAAAAAGTTTTCTCATGTCTTTTGGTCAAAGACTGCAACAGTAGGCAGAAAGTAATAATAAGTCAGTCTGAGAAAAAAATTGTTCTGAAAGGATGAAGGGGCAGAGCAGATTTCCTATTAGACCTACTTAATGTTCAGTCTGAAAGCAAAGCAGAAAAGAGAAACAGAGAGAAGACAAGAGAAGAAAACACAAAAGAAACGTCAAAAGGAAAGTTATTTTCACTTCATTTTATCCTTTGTTGTTTTGTGTCTGGCTTCATCATGCAAGTTAAAGTGTTGTTTTTTTCAGATGAAGACGTCCTTTTGGGGGGAAACTGGATGACAGTAAGCTTTCAGACTACCACAATGTCTAACTTGGGCTATTTCTGAAAATCAAAGTCACAGTTTTTATGTTCTGGCACAGTCACTGTATAAACACACAGCACTAAACGCAGTCAATACAAAGTCTATACAAGTCTATACAATCTCTCTTCAACAGATAAATCATTCCCAAATTTCTTTTTCTTTGTGTGAAAGCGTGTTCGTACTCTAAATGCATAGAATCACCAGCTCCACATTCTTGAATCTAACACCGCAGTGCCTCTACATTCTGTAGCTTATTCATCTGCAAAGAATCATCCGGCAGTCAAAACCTCATTAAACTCCTACCTCTGTGACGTGAATAAGGGACAGTCTAAAGTCAGAGAAGAGGCAATTGGATTTGATCTGTCACTTTCCTATAAATACATTCATTCAAGGCTTGTGGATTGCTTCGGCTGTGGTGCTCATCACATTCAATTCTTTAGCCCTGAATCCAATTTTCAGAAAAGTTATTGGTGATCCAAAATAGCAGCAGCACTTGTAACTGCAGATCATCTGGTTAAAAGGTAAGGCCGTCTCTTGATGAAGTATATAACCAGGGGGACATGCTGCCGACACGTATGTGTACACAAACTTCACATTACATTAACATAAATAAATTATGTTTTCAGATGGGAGAAGGTGAGGATGTAGGCAACTGTCCCTAAGGTTATTTTTTAAGGACATATAATATTAGTTTTCTGCTATATCAAACACACACCTACACATGTACAAACAGACCTCACATACTCGTAGTGAGACTAATCATTACTAACATAGCAACATATCCTGCCAATAAAGATGACTCAGATCACCAAGGGAACGGGCAGATCTCCTTCATGCTATTTCTCATTTTTTCACACCGAGCTTCTCTATTTTTTCCATGTCTGAAGCTCTCTGGCTCTCTCCACAGATCTTTCTCTCTTCTGCTTCATTCCCTTCCTTTTGTCTTTCCCCCCTCATTTATATTACCTTCACCCCATCTAAAGCCCACCTTTTGTTCTGTCTCAAGCCATCAAGCTACGTTCTTTTATAGTCTTTTATAGAGATCCCCTTAGGAGGCATAACTGCGTCTTCACAGCAATCACATATGGGATGCAAGCCAATGCTGTAGGGCTAGGAAAATGAACACATTCTCATCCATATAAATACACAGAAACACATATATGCACAGAATAGCGTACAGGCACTTCTACTAATATGCTGATAGCTGGCCCCGGGCAAGGGTGAGACCATGGCACATTTACAGCTCTCAGTTTTTATTGGTGTTTGTGATGGGCTATGCTGTTAGTGTTTCGAACTTCAAACATCTCATCACCTAAGTCATTACTGCAGGAAACACCCAAGGTCAGAAAAGCACAAAGAAGAGGGAGGGTATGCATAGTGAAGGTGTTTAAAACAAATATATCAGAAACATATACATATTTAGGAGTGTTTGAAGGGACACATGTATTCAGACAAACAGTGAGAGGAAATGGAGTTTTCCAAAGAGCAAATGTATGAAGTAATTTAACTGGAGTGTCCCTGCAGGATAGAAAGAAAGGCTAAAGTGTGTTTGTAATTTGGATGTATATATTTGTATCTGTGCTTGCATGTTCCCTTGTGTGATTTGCCTCTCTGCATTTAAATGTGTTTACATGCATATGTATGGTTTTGCTCTTCTTATGCGTGTGTGTGTGTACCTATTTGGGTGTGTGGCCGGCTAGTGGTTATGTAAGGCTGCAATTGTTATGCACTGTGTTTTCACTCAGCTCACAGCTATGAATATTAAAATAATTAAAAAAATGATGCATCCGAGTCTAGGCAATATCTATAAACAAAAAAACCCCACTTTCATTCTGTTTATGGGTATGGAAATATATTTTACTTTTCTTATCCACCAACATTCTTCTGAAAATGTGTCCTTGTGTCAGTTTTCATCATTTTTAATGTGTGTTAATGGCCATTTATATGTACCCACACGTGTCCTTGCCTGCATTGACATGAATTCAAAGTTGTGCATCAGAGGATTAAGCAAAGCCAAGTTAGGTCTTAAATCAGAGCACCCCACGAGGACATGTCAGTGGTTCAGACGTATGCAAATTTATTTGATTAAATTGACTACAGCAACACATTACCAGCACATGTTCTTTTAGGGTTACTTTTACTCTGCGAAGGTTATCTAATTTATTTTTGGAGATTCATTTAGATCTTTTGACTTTGAGTTCTTAACTGGTTCATGATAAAGAGAACAATTTAAAATTACATTACTTTTTCTTGTATTAATCCAATTTTATGTCGTACCACTGCCCATTCGTCCTCTTTCACTAAAAAATCCCCCTGAACCAAATCAATATTATTGATTTTTCATGCTATTATTATTAATAATATTTTTTTTTCCTAAATCTTAATTTGCTAAACCAAAGATTACTTAGGGGTTTTCCTCCTCTTTAGTTTTTTCTCAGTTATGAGTTGATCATTCACCACAATCCAACCCTCCATTCTCAGAGACAAGCTCCAGGGGGTGGAGGTGGATCCTACCTTTGTTTTCAGGATCACAGACTACCTGACAAGAAAGCCACAATTCATCAGGCTGGGGGACTGTATCTTTGGGACAGTAATGAGCAGCACTGAGGCTCCACAGGGGACACTTTTGGCTCCCTTCCTGTTTACATTGTACACTGTGGACTTTAAGTACTGTCACATCCAGAAATACTCTGATGACACTGCTATTGTGGCATGTATCAGGAATGGACAGGAAGGGGAGTACAGGGACCTGACCAAAGCCTTCTGTGACTGGAGTCACAAAAATTGCCTCCAACCGAACACCTCCAAGACACAAAGAAATGGTGGTGAATTTCAGAAAGTTTAAACCCTTTCTTCAGCCAGTCAACATTTGTGGGGTGGACACTGAGGGGGTGCCAACATATGAATAATTTGCTGTGCATCTTCAGCAGGATGGACCAGCCTCTGAGCAGACATGCACTTTGGACGTCTGCCATAAGATGCAGTACATGTTTTACTGGTCAGTGGGAGGCAGCATTAAACAAAACCAAGGAGAGTGGAGGACATCTTGGACAATTCTGATCATCCTCTTTACCACATTATAACAAACCTTCTGCTGCACAGCATCAGACTGTACAATACCTTTTATTTTCTTGAACTGATGGAAAAGCAAAGTTTATCTGTATCTGTATTAACGGTAAACTACATGTGCATGTAGATGTAGGTAGGTCTGTGTGTGTGCACATAAAATACAGACAAAAACAACAACAACAATGACAAATTCACAAATTATAAAGACATGAAAATAGGCTGGACATAAAATAGTGATGGTCTGACAGCAGGAAAAACAAATTGGGAAATTTTGGAAAGCAAATGCTATAAACAAATAAATAGTTTAAACAGACATATGACTTTCCAGTAACTTTTGTTATTGTGACTTTATTTAACATGTGCTAATCATACTTTGACAACCTCAGAGCAGTAAAAGCCAGACTAACAGTGACCCTTAGGCACCCTCTGAGGGGCCTGTGGACCCTACCCTGGGAACCATGGTGTTAAGATACTGCTCAATAAACAATTAAATTATCGTCTTTGGTCATCTCTTCTGTATTCTGAAAAATTAATCATTTTACAAGTGTCAGTGCAATTCCCTCGGATAACTATAAGCCCCATGTACCATGATCACAGCCCATTTACTTGACTATGTCACATTGGTGCTGAATATTTTCCACCAGTATAATGTAGTGTTTAAATTTTTCATGTTTTTATCCATCATTAACCTCTCAATTTCTAGGGGTGTTAGTGTGAAACTGTCTACTTGATAATGTATCAAGAAAGACCAATGTCTCTTACTCTAAAAAAAAAAATTAGTTTCTCAGTGTCTTGTTCTGTGTTTGTAACTCACCAGGTCTTCTGTCTTGACTGGGCCAACCCGCCCTGCAGGAACAGAAGAGCAGTTCAATGGCTGGGGCTTCACCCAGGCAATTCCTCATGCTCCAGCCTCTCTGTTGGGTCTGTCTGTACAAATCAAAGCCACATTAGGAGTCAAGATGGGAATTGCTGGAACCCAAATACCTTCATCTGACTAATTTGCCTTAGGTGTGCTGATTTAGTATTTCGCACTACATTCATGGGTGTCTCTTAGGGTTCACAGTTTGTATTGTTAAGCCTGAGATAAAAGAAAATGTAACAAGTCAGAAAGATCACCAAGTAATGGCAAAAATTTATTTCTCATTTGTTTTCTTTTTTTTAGTTTCTTCCTATGTAGCCTGCTAGAATTAGATAATGTCCATGTCATATTTCCAAAGGCAATTTTTTTTCTTTTTTTCATCACCGGTGTTCATGTTCAATTCATTCAAAAGGTGAGACAGCATTCACTCAAGTCAATCACAGCACAGTGGCTCACAACCGCTTCTATTCTGTAACCACACAATTACAATATTTATGAGAACTCCTGCTGATGGAAAGAACATTTCGCCTTCTCCCCACATCCGCACCCCCACCTCTTTCCATCTCCCCTTTTCTTTGTGGCCCTCATTCTTTTCTGTGGGCTTATTTTAATGAAAAGTGTGGTGGTGAATCACTCGGGCATTCGGCAGGCTTGTAATTTCCACAATACGATGAAGTGAATAACTATGAGCTGATGGTCCTAAAGACATTGACAGCTCCCAGAATAAATACATTTACAAAACACAGGAGAATAAAGGGTAAAATCCCTCTTCATGTGGCCCCACTTTGCCCCTGAGAGCCTCTAACAATAAATCATCCAAAATGATTGAAAAATGAAATGTTCATTACAATGACCTTAGACGTAGGAGAAAAGCTTGAGAGAGGGAGACAAAATGACTACATTTAAAAAAAAAAAAAAAAAAAAAAAGGAGAGAACAAAATGGAACGCAAATATTCCCATCAGGGTGAATATCTTCTAATACACCTCCAGGAAGATTATTGATAGCGAGTGTGTGATTGTGAGTGGGTGGATTGGAAGTCGGGGGGTGCTTTAAAATACTCCTACCACCACTGCTTCTTTGGCACTACCTTCATTCCATTAAACTTTGCTGCTACATTATGCATCAGAATAGCAACTAGGTGGTCGTTTCAGTGCTCAAGCAGCGAAGTGATTTCTCAGTCATTTCAACGTGAGGATTGTATCCTGTTGAGAGATAGCTTATTCATGGCAGTATCAGGGGAAGATTATCTACCCATGGGGTCCACCCTCCTACCAAGAGTATAATAAAGAAATGCTAAAGGGTTACATGTAAGTACTGTTTGAGGCTTTTATTTCTGCAATCAAGATAGAGAACTAAAAGAAAAGACGTTCAACATGTAATGTTAAAAGGCAAACTGTGTAACATTTGAGTTTCTCATTTTCTGAACTATTCGTAGCAAGTATGTGGACTTGGAGTAAACAGCTTCACAGGATTAGTGGTGTAACATCAGGATCACCAACACAAAGGTGGTTCACTTCTCCCAGGGTAAATCTCCATGTTAACTTACCTTGCCACTTGCTATAGTTGCTCAAAAAATCTAAAAGCTAAGCCAACTGACTCCTTTTCCATCCCCAGACAAACAAAACCTGAGTTTCTCAAGGTTAGTTGAATAATGAAAGCACTTACAAGGAGGGAAAGAGTCTAAACCATTTGCTTTCCTTGGCGTAGTCTTGAATATAATATTAAAACAGACTGATTTAAGCATTAAATCATTTAACATCACTTGGATAGAATTTGATTTTTATATATGTTTGAATTGTGTTTTATAGCTATGTGTTCTTTACTTACTCTCACACTGTTTCATAGCACCAGGGTTGAACTCGAAAAATAATAGGGTTCCAATTGTCTAACACACCATAAATACATATAAGCAGCCCATTAATTTAACAGAATGAACAACTGTAATTATAATCAGACTCACGGCTTAATGATGTGATATTGATCAGAATATTAACTCACACATTCACACGGTGGACAGTTTCTTGCCAGCTTCCATTTGGTGACAGCAGCTATGTTGATTTTAACCAATATTATATTTTTCATTTCTCATATCTGTTTAAAATTACAGTTTATTCTTCTTGTGTGAAATATGCGGCTCTGCGTCCATGTCCATGTTTGTTCTTGGTTAACCTGTGTTAGCTCTTCCGTCCTTGTTGAGTAGATAGCCGCCATTGCGATGTTACTTTAATGTGACTGCATGTGATTGGTTTTGTTGAGTCAGGTAAAACAGAGAGATCCTGGGTCTGTTGATCTTTCTCCTGTGATGCAGGCCCCAGAGAAGAGGCACTGAGACACTCAGGAGCTCATGTAAATGCCAACATTTGGAGTTTCAAGTCCTCTATGTACAAATCAATGTACAAACTGTTACTATAAATGTGGGCAAATTAGAAAGTCAGCGAAGGTGCTTATTTTTATATAGGTACAATATGTTCACATATGACAAAAAAGCTATTAATAAATGCATATTTCTTCACATACATGTTTCATGTTGTAACTGGTGTATTATGAATCATTTTCTAACTGTATTTGAGATAACCTTCAAGTCCATTTCCCCATAACCAGTGCTGTAACTCTAACTAAAAAGTGTTGCTTGTCGTAACATGATTTCCTGTTGATGCTTATCCCATTGGGGTGCATGTTTCTTGAGGAATCCATGTGTGAAATGCCACTCTCATTCTGCAGAACAAAACAAATTAGACTGAAAAAGATGACGTTCACACATGGGTTTTAAATAACACAAAACAATCACTGTTTCTGTCTATGTTAGATGGAAACATGTACAACCTCATACATAACCTTCGGATAGTGATTACACACTAGTACAGATGTATGAAGGCTTAGATCTGGTATAGGTTTCACATATCCATCTACGCACTCTCTGGAGGTCATTACTTGTGCACTGATAACTCAAGACACAACTATGCATTAACATCCCTGTGAAAACTGTGATGACAGTTACACTTAATTGCATTGACCTGGAACCACGGTGGTAAAATATACCCTGATTCTATTACAGACCATTTTGCGTCATTTAAAACCAGTGGGGATCTACAACTTGAGGAAGGACAACGGTCAGACACAGGTTTAAGCTCTCTGGGATAATGAATTAAGATCCACATCTGAAAACGTGCAGCTGCTCATGCACACACCCCATTCACTGAGACATATTGATATTCTTAATGAATTACATGTGCATCCATATCTATTGCAGTCCCACCTGAGCACAGGCAGAACTGTGTGTAATGGTGGCACCTACTCTAGGGACATTAGCCATTTCATGGCTGGTCACTCTGAATTCTCAAAGCGCTGTGGTGTGATCGATCCATACACACCCTCTCACTCTTCCTGCCTCTCCCTGCTTCCCTACCTCTCTCCCAGGACATTTTACGCTGGCTTACGCAGTGATGCATTTGATTGCACAGTACCCCACCAGGGCCAACTCATCAAAAAACTTGATCCACAGAGAGACGGGTTAGGGAATAAGTTTGGTGAAGCTATCTCTTGTGGAAACCTGTGGATAAGATAAAGTCTATTTAAAACTTGAGAAACTACCAAGCAGAACATTTTCACAAATGACAAAATGTAGTGTAATGCTATCAGGGTGGTAGACTGCATAATATGCAGTAGATAAGGAGCAAGGTTAGAAGGGCATAAAATGGACCTCCCACATCCTCAAATATAATTATTGAAAAATATCCAAAATTGAAAAACTGACAAACTATGAAGAGTAGAACCGACTGTTCCATTATTGGACCCAGTGTTGAACAGTTTCAGTTTTAATGATATATGTACTTTTTAAATACAATATCTATTTTGAGTCCATTTCTAGGTTGTGGATTCATGTTTCTATCAATTTTGTTGAAGGTACATAGAATGGATGTGATTTTAGTATCAGCGCTGTCAGTTCTATTATCAGTGGAGGATGAACAGGTGTTATGTAAAACAGGATGAACAATGAGACTACGTTCCAACTCTGACGGTACTATGATCAAAACTGAGGTCAGGACTGCACGTCAAATATGGCAAATAGAAATGAAAATTCCTGCTCGGTTCTGGATCGTGGTCTGCATCAGCAAGTATTTGATCAAGGTGATGGATACTGTCAGGCAAGTGTTGGCATAATTTCTTTTAGTGTAATAGCATTCATTTCTGAGAAAATGACAAATGTCAAAAAGTGTCCTGTCTTGCAATGACAAAGAATGCCTTAGAACAATTGTAAAATATGGATATATTTCTAAAAGCAGAAGACTGGGATATACTGGGTTTTTATCTATCTTGTGTAAAAATTTCCAATCAAAATGTGGTGTAGATGTTTTTGAGTTACAGGCACCGACAGACAGACAGACGGACTGATAGCAATACCCTTGCCACTGTGAGGGTAATAACTACTGTATATCCACAACAACTCAGCTACCCCACCGAGTCCATGTCCTTCAGTTAGCCATATCACTGCCTCAGATCAGCATTAAATGATTCAGTGGGCTGTCCAAGCTCTGTGCTTATACTTCCCACAGTGTAAGACTTTATTATTGATGAGATGCCGAGTGCAAGATACTCAGATATGCAAGATTTGCAAACTTCTGTCAGATTGAACCCTCTTCTGTCCTAGTGCTTCCACTGTCATCTGCTGCTGTCTTGAAACAGAGGAGTGGTATGTGTGTGTCATTGTCTCCCCTACCCAGAACTTGGCAACCATGACACCTCATTATAGTTCGGATATCACCTGGACTCAACCTCCAGCTCCAAGCGTTGCCATAAGACCACTGCACACTCAGCAGGGATAGTTAGAAGCGTCTTCACTCTTACTTTGCACAACCATTTCTAATTAACTCCCTACTTCATAGCTTCTTTTCTGGACTGATAGGCCTTCCTAAACCTCCTCCCTTTCTTGTTATTACAGCAGGTAAATATAAGAAACCAGCATGCTATAAATCTCTCTGTATTAAAGCAGGCCAGGTGCTCTAAGCTGGTTTTGGTTGAGCAAACAAGCTATGTGAAATGAAATCTGCACAAATGCAAGACATTGTGCTCGAGTGTGTACAGCTCTCGGTAAGAGAGCCAGGAGAAATGGCAAAATTACTTGTGCAATCCCTTTGGTAAATGGACAGTCTATCCATCTGTGGTTCCACAAGGCTCAGACACACACTTACTCCCTTTCAATTTTTTTTATCTTAGGCTCTAGGTATATGTATTTTAAGCCTTTACTCAGTATCATAGCTCTTTTGTGTTATCTTGGTGCTAAATCATAGAAACGCATTCACATGTATACACGCAGTGTCTATTTTTTCTTTTTTTTTTTTTTTAGTTGAAGGAACAGGCAGGATAGATAAGGGCAGAGACTTGATCTCATCTCGGAGCCACTCTTTCTCACACAGCCCCCTAGTGTAATTACAGCCCCATCCTAGCTGACCATCAGCCCCTAAGCATCCCCACTGGGGCTGGCTGCCTCCGAGTGTGTTTGTGTCTTCTCTGTGTTTACGTAGGTGTGTGCTGAACAGTCAGTATGTGCTGTTATTAATGTGAATTTGTGTTGTTTCAAGAATTTGGATCGTTTAAATGTGACCACGAATGTGTACAGGGTGGGGAAGCAAAATTTACAATGAACATTTAGTTGTTTTTTCTCAGCAGGCACTATGTCAATTGTTTTGAAACCAAACATATATTGATGTCATAATCATACCTAACACTATTATCCATACCTTTGCAGAAACTTTTGCCCATATGAGTAATCAGGAAAGCAAACGTCAAAGAGTGTGTGATTTGCTGAATGCACTCGTCACACCAAAGGAGATTTCAAAAATAGTTGGAGTGTCCATAAAGACTGTTTATAATGGAAAGAAGAGAATGACTATGAGCAAAACTATTACGAGAAAGTCTGGAAGATACTATTAAAGAAGAATGGGAGAAGTCGTCACCCGAATATTTGAGGAACACTTGCGCAAGTTTCAGGAAGCGTGTGAAGGCAGTTATTGAGAAAGAAGGAGGACACATAGAATAAAAACATTTTCTATTATGTCAATTTTCTTGTGGCAAATAAATTCTCATGACTTTCAATAAACTAATTGGTCATACACTGTCTTTCAATCCCTGCCTCAAAATATTGTAAGTTTTGCTTCCCCACCCTGTAAAGGTTGACTGATAATGGATTTTTAAAGACCAATGACATAACCATAGTGAATAGGAAGAAGCCAATAGCCGATTAATCGCCCAATAACAATGTTGCCTTGACTTTGTATATATGGGGTTGTAACCAGTATGTCAGTTTAGAAAAAAACAATCTCTGAGACAATATCTGCAACCACAGTGGGCAATTTATTCAGGGTCTGATAGCAGTTTACTATCTTCATCCAAGTTATCTTAAGAATTGGAATGGAGCACATCTGCTCATATGGAAATCGCTTATGGAACTTCCGAAATCACCATTATCTTTATCACACCTACACCACACATACAGTCAAAGGAAACCTGTAAAACCGTTCAAATAAGCTGCATCTTACATACTGAATAGGAGTAAGTGCTATGCAACTGAAAATACTGTCCTTTATCATGAAGGAATGTACTGTATGTAAAATATTCACAGAAGCTTTACGACTACGGGCCCCATTCAGGTCTGTACTTACAATGGATTGTGGATATGTGAATGTTGTTTGAGACTTGAGGCAAGGCTGTGACAGGGGAGAGATAAGGTGAGAATCAATGGGTCTTGGAGGTTTGGGTTTGTATTATACTGCTGGTAGAGTAGCTATAAAATGTAAAGAAACAAAGACCTGCAGAAATGAAGAACATGTTATCTGTTATGCCATCAGGGACAAAGTACGGAGGAAGTTCTGAAAGTATGACAGCATCATTAAACCACAATTGATAAGTCAGACAGGAGGTACAGAAATTCTTACATTTACTAAAGTTTTACAAATACAGGTAGGAAAGGACAGAAAGTTGTGTTTGTCCATGATATAAAAGCTGTATTGATTCACTGGAGCAGACGATTTGGCATTGGAGGTTTTCTACCTGTGGATGCAGACGGTACAGATGAGCTGGTTTCATAAGAGCTGATTATGACCAAGATGATCGAACAAGATGCAAAAAGAAGAAACATACAAAGACAGAGTTAAGAAGGGGTCTACACCAGCCCAGAGACCCTGGAGGATTAGTTAATGAGTCAAATCACCAAATCTTTAAACTATGTGAAAGATCAATTGCACAACTCACTACTAAATGTATAACATAAACATGTACACACACCCACATGCACACTTATTTACAGTCTATTATTTCTAGAATAATGATACCTTTCTTTTTTCTCACCATCTGCTACCACATTCCTGTCTCTGTCCCTCCTCCCTTTTACTTCTCTGTACGATTATCTCCCCTTTCTTCTACCACAGGCAGAGAAAATAGGCAGCTTTGGCCAAAACTTGTGCCTTTGTGTGCAGGAGATTGCACAACAGTGTGTTTCATTTGCACATAAGCAGTGTTTGAGTCGGTACGCTAATGTGAACGTCCGTGTGTGTGTGTGTACGGTTGGTGTGTATGTTGTCTTTTGTAGTGCAATTGGATTAGTGTGGTGTAGGCCCACTGTTCTCCATGTTACAATCTATAAAGCTTTTCAAATCCACAGGCCTGTGATTAAATTATTTTTGTTCTGAGCTGATGTCATACACAGTGTGGCAAGATGCAACGTAGGTGTCCCATGCATGCATATTCAAATGGACTTGCAGACACCTTGGTGGGCTCGTGTGCAGAATGCATTGTGCGCCCAAGCATGTATATCACCAATCAGAAGAACAGCCTTAGGTTTATCACGCTACCTTGGCTCCTGCAGAGACATAGTGTCACAGTGCTGTATTTATGTTGATGTACCATCTCTGAACACTGCCATGGAACATGACCAAGAATTCAAACCCCACCCCCCACCCTCTTAAAAAAAAAAAAAAAACAACAGCCTTTATTCAGAAAATTTGGTAAAAGAATGCATTTTTACGCTGGTCAATTAAGACATTATAAAGCTATTCAATTCTTAATATTTCTCACCCCATGAGCTCAAGACAAAACTAAAACACGATGTACTGTATATTAAACTGCAGCATTAACAAAAAGGCAACACTTGTGCATATGTACTAAACAAAAAACCCCCAAAAACATCTAAATCTAAAATGAAAAGAAATCATCATTAGTCGCTTTTCCATTGACCCTCAAATTGTGCGAATATAACTTGCGCATAAAGCGGACCAGACCTCTCTTCTACCCTATTAAAAGGACTGTTGTGCACTTAAATGATACTCTTCAATGTGATTCTCGTACATTGTAAGTCTGACCTACCACCGTCTGTATTAAGCTATGTTTTTGTGATTTTATTTCTCAAGTAAGAGCTGTTGTGTATGTTTTGTTTTGTGTCTAGTCTTTTGAAGACACTGTTTTGTTGAATGAAAAACAAAAAATTGCAATAAAAACAATGAAAAGAAAAAAAAATTGCGCATAAAAATTTGCATAATGGAAAAATGACAATTTCGCCAAAAAATTTTGTTTTTTGATGAAAAGTTTTTGTTCTTGCAAGAGGCGATTTGTCAGGTTTATTCAAATTTGTATATCACACAAAACTGCTGTTGAAAGACGTTACAACAAACGAAGAAGAAGAGTTTTAATAGAAACATGGTGTGTTATGTGTGGACACACCAGGAAACCGAATCTTTTTTTTTTTTTACTTAGTACGGGATAGAGGGGTAATTTAAAATAATAATGAATATTTACATTTACATTTATGCATTTGGCAGACGCTTTTTTCCAAAGCAACTTACTAGGGAAAACCAAAAATTAAAAAATAAATAAATAAATGAATGAATGAATGAATGAATGAATAAAATACAAGAATAGATTAAAGACATAAAGCAGCTGTACAATTAAAAACAGTGTCGTACAGAAGATTAAAAAGCAAATTATAGACTAAAAATACAAGAATAGATTAAGAAGACATAAAAACAGCAGTGCAATTTAAAACAGTGTATATCTGTAAATCAACATCATATTTACGTTCGATGCCATGTTTACGGAATGACTCCTCGTGTCATCTCGCGATAATAAATAAACAAATCATCCGTTTGTGATTTAATTGAAAAATCGATATTATGCACTTCTGTTTTTTTGACATTTAGTAAATATTGGTAAAGTTTTGCGCAGATGTCCAATGGAAAGCAACTACTGATAGTTAATGACTGAAAAAAAATGAACAAAAAACAAACACATTGCAGGCCTTATGCCTGTTGAGTTCAGTGTCACTACTAACACAAAACAATACTTAGGATCCCTATTAATTGTTATGGCAGTAAGATCCATTGTTCCTGGAGTCCAGGAAAGAAAATAATATTATTATGCAGTTACACTGTTTACGTGTCATCACAAATTTACTGTTTAATTCACAGCTTTGTCTATTTTTCTTGGCTGTCCACTTTGGCAAATAAAATCTTCTGCAAAAAAGTTTCCCCTCCTGAAGTCTAACTTTCATAACTATCAAGCCCTCAAAATGTCAACATAAATGGAGAAAGGTTTACTAAATTATACATTTCTTACATCCTCATAACAGAGGAAAAAACAAACCTCATCTTCAATTTCTCTTCATCAAAAGTGACCATGTCCAGGGCAAATAGTAATGTTCTTGAACAGAGGTCCTCTAGAGAAATAAAAGAACTGAAGAAAAATATGCATGAATGATACTTCTATTCACAGCAACAAGTGACAGCGTTTGGAGGCTGCCTCTGTAATAACTTTATATCTGAAATTATAGACTATAACAGCTTCTCTACTGCATATAACACGCTTGAAATGAAAGTGGTTGCATAAGATGACATTTAATTGTTTTGCAAGTCACCTTTTCCTCCCTAGTGATTCAGAGTTATTTTACCCTGACGTTTTCCATTCCCAGACTTTGAGGCTATTTTTGATGTGCTTAACAATAATTGAACTCTGAGAAAAAATATATTGGATAGCTCTCTGAGAACAGCAAAACACACCAAATTGTCTGCTCAATTTATATGGTATGCTGGAAGACATTCAGACTGATATAAGGAAAACATACTTTCAGAAAGCCTGTGAAATTATTGCCATCTTACCATCATTTAGAAGGTGGTATGATGATGGTTGAAGGGCAGTCTCCCTTTTCACTCTCTTTCCTAGCTATAAAAGTGAAATATTGCCTCACATCCCTGACTGCTGTACTGTGCTGTAAGTACACTTATCAGTCTGCATTGAACTACAATCATCAGACCACTGATTTTTCGGTTTGGAATCAATAAATACAACTTCTGCACTTTTAAAATGATTGACTCCTTTGTTGCATGTTCTGACAGTGTATTATCGCAAAAACCTCTGTTTTAGTGCACATGAATTTTAAAGCAAGTCTTTTTTCTGCACATAAAACAAGTAAAATGTATTCATATGACACAGTGTATTTTTGAAAATGCAGTCACAGCAGCTGTAGCAGTAAATAAAAATTGTGAAACATCAAAAACTGTGTTTCATGCTGTATTTTCCCACATAAAAGACCATTTATTTGTAAGGGCTTTAAGGACTGGTTGTGTTTTGTGTGTATTTCTAAAAAAGGACTATACTTTACGCCTCCATGCCACTCTGACCAAGGATAACTGTTGTAGCGATGGTAGTGGTGCGTGCATATTTTGAGTGTGTCCGTTCTGGTATGGAAGCACCACTGCAGCCTGTCACTGTCCTTCAGTGATGCTGATGAAGGATATAAATTCATTACTCCCAGAAGCAGACAGCTCATCGTTCTCAACACAGCAGTTCTGCGTTCACATACTGTTCACATTTTTGTGTGTATGTGAAGCACTACTGCATGAGTAAATGTGTGTATCTGTTTGCACTCTGCAGTCTGGTGTGTGGGTGTCAAAACTGGTGAAGGTCAAGCAGATAGGTGGGGTCAACTGACTGTTATTCAACAGTAACCGTAACAGAAGCTGCCAGGAATATTGATTGACAGCATTTACGGCAGACAGCTCCGCTCAGCATGTCACTGACATAAAATGTAAGACTTCCACCTAGTCAAGAAGCCCATGATTATCTGCCTACATTTGTCACACCTCCAGCATGTTTTCTAGACCATGACCTGACCACACTACACATGTGAGTAGTGTGTATGTGAGTGTCCACTGCTTCTGGAACAATCTTGACCTTCAATGCCAAGAAAATGTATTGTGTGTGGACAGTGTTCCCCATGAGTGATAGGAAATGGAAAAAGTAACAGCCCATCCACCTTAACCTCAGCTTAATGCTACTAGCACAGGTACACACACGTACACACACACACACACACACACACACACCTACACGCACACGTACACACACACACACACACACACACACACGCACACACACACACACATACACACAGACACACACACATACACACACACACACACACACACACACACACACACACACACACACACACACAGTTTCATCAATTGTTTGTATTTAACACATAGCATTGCTGTAACCTTGACCCAAATCTTCACCCTTAACCTTCATCCTACCAAGCGGGGTCATTTATGACCCCAGACGTTGTTTCATGTGTGTCACTGTGTGTTAAACTGAAACATTTATTCATGGTTTCAGGAGTTTGTTCCTTGGTGTCATCCGGTGTTTGTATTGTAAAAAGTTTTGGATCATCACATCAACTGAACTTGTTATGATGGACTGAGTGTCCGGGGTCATGGATGACCCCAACATTTTTTTCCCAAACTGGAAGTATGTGTCTGATGACACATATGTTTTCTAACATACTTACCTGTAATAATCTATCTGTAACATGATATTCTTTTCCTTTACAGTGAAATATGGCTTTGAGAGGTAGACCTGCTCGATATACTGCTGCACAAGCATTTGTCAGATTAGTTGTTTGTTGATTGTTCCATTGACCATTTCACAATAAACATCACTACAGAATGTATTTTTATACTTTGGTTACATTTCTGCATACTATCTATTTGACATATCATGACAATTTTTTTCAATTCATACTGAATTGCATCCAAAATAAGACTGGGGTCATAAAAGACCCCACTTGGTAAGTTTTGTATGTAAACTGTCATGGTAGGATGAAGGTTAAAATGTACTGATTTAAACTATGGCAATGAGCATTTTGACATGTTGAGACTCCTGGTGTTTGGACCCCACAAATACAGAAAAATAACCCCACATACACATAATTTAAAAGGCATTACATCTGAAATTCAATCTTAATAGAGGGCAAAAACCATCTTCTTTTAGGTATTTTGCCGTTATTTGTGCATTCTTTTGTGAGTCTCATTTCCTATTTGCACTGTGGTGATTTATGACTGGCAGAGCTATAAAGGATATCACTTTAAATGCACCAAAATTGCCTTTTCTCATCCACCCAATGAAGTTATTCAATTGCCACCCAATATGGCAGGGACAAATGACAGCCATTAGGGTGCAAAGCTTCCAGTTGCACTTTGGCCCGAGCTTCTCACCTAGTGATTACTCTGGGCATTCATCAGGAGGAAGATGAAACTGACTCAAAGAGGAGCTGATCACAGGCCAGACTCTCTAGAAAGATCATTATTTCCTAATAGAACTACTCAAGCAATATTACATTCTTTGACCCTGGAAATTGCACTTCACTAGAACAAGCATTCTAGTTTATATTTAACCATTACAGGATCTACATGCATGCAAAAATACAAATGCAATTACAGCTCAAGCAAGACTCAAAAGAGCCTACAAAAACATCATTGACAAAGTTTATACAGCTTTGAATTTAAAGGATAATGAGATATATTTTCACGCAAAACATAAATGGGAGAGAGACCTGCAAGAGGATATACCAAATGAGATATGGTCAGAGGGATGGAAATCTCAAAGTTGTACAACAAACTCACTAACCTGGAGGGATTTTTGTTGGAAAAGTCTGGTCCGGTTCTTTATAACGCCAGAACGAAAATCAAATTCTTTGGGTGTTCAATTTTCTTGCTGGAGGGAGTGCAGATCGCTTGAGGCAGATCAAGCACATGTATTCTGGTCTTGTCCTGGTATTGTTGGCTTTTGGGAAAATATGATCAAATTCATGTGTTCAGTTTTCGGTGTCATTGACTACTTTGTTTTTTAGCATTCCCCCAGAGGAATTATGTAAAAATGACATATATCTGTTTAGAAGGCTGCTTACCACAGGCAAAAAAGCCATGACCAAATATTGGCTAACAATATTTAATCACATTTATCTAATGCAGGGGTGTCAAACTCATTTTAGTTCAGGGGCCACATTCAGCTAAATTTGATCTGCAGTGGGCCAAACCAGTAAAATAATAACAGAATAATATATACATAATGTCAACTCCAAACTTTTCTCTGTTTTAGAGCAAAAAAAGTACATTTACCTTATGAGAAGGTTTATATCTATAAACTATCCTTTCAAAAGATGTGAATAACATGAACAAACTGAAAAAAATACATGTAATTTTACCAATATTCCGCCTCAGTTTATCATTTACACATGTACATTATAACTTACAGATCAAAGTGGATCTACAAATACACAAAATATTTAGTAACAGACAGAAATTTGTTAAAATTATACTTAATTCTCTTAAAACATTTCAGGTTGTTCATATTTGTTCAGGTTATTCACATTTTTTGTGAAATTATACTTAGTTTTAGTATAAATACATGAAAATATTTACATTTACAAAGAGAAACATTTGAAGTTATCATTATTTATGTTATTATGATAGTATTTTACTGGTTCTGACCCACTTGAGGTTGAATTGGTCTGAATGTAAAACCTGAACTAAAAGGATTGTTAACATTTTAGTTTAATTTTTGCATTTCACAAATTCATCCCAAGGGCCGGACTGGACCCTTTGGTGGGCCGGATTTGGCCCCCGGGCCATATGTTTGACACCTGTGATCTAATGAAAATAATGACCTACAATCTCTGCCTACAGCAACAAAAGGGTGTAAAATATTGGGAAAAATGAGGACTTTTTCATTCAATCTGTGGACAGTAAACAATATGTAAATGACTGAATGTACTTGTGACCATTTCTTTGTTTGTTAATTTGTGCCTTATATTCTAAAACAAAACAAAAAAAAAAGTTAAAAAAAAATAAAGACTCAAAAGAGCCTGAAGAGGTCAGAGGCCTCAGATAAATCCTAGAAAATGAAACTGGTATTCCTCCAAAATACCATTGTCTTTCATGTCACCTGGAGCTGAAGTTTGGGGGGAAAAGGTAAATGAAGACGGGACGATATTCAGCCTCTCCACCTCTGGAAGTGATGAGAGGAGGTTAAGATAAGAAAGCAACAAAGTTCTAAAAATTCTGACAAAAAAGTATAGCTGAAGAAAAGTTAAGGGGACTCTATCATCCAGATCATCAAACTACACAGTCTCAGAGAAAGGACACTCTAAAATGGTGTATGGCTATATTTTGGGACAATGTATCATGATAAGGGACAACCCTTAGGACAGTCATTTGAGTACAACTGAGTGTAAATTATGGGTATCAGTGCTTTCAGTGCCCACCTGACAGTGTCAATGGCACATGGAGTGTGGTGTTTCATGTCCTATGCTATACTTATGCCTTTATCAAGCTATTCATACATGAACAGATCAAACAAACTCCATAAAAGTTGCCTATGAGACTACTTTCATTGAGATATACTACATAACACCAAAAAGTAAACTTCCAAGTGGCTCAGACTTTTGCCCAGCAAACACTGTTTTTACATACAACATGCTATAAATGCCTTTTAAAATGTTTTTTCAAGACGATTAACTCAACCTAAGCAAAAAATGTGATTATTTTCTGTGTTTGGAGGTTGGTAGGATCATATAGAGATATGTGTTTTCCATGCATTCAACCTGTCTCCTTCATTGCCCAGCGAACACAGGATGCCTTGACTTTAATAAACATGTTAAGCACCTGAAATGTTTTCTCATTCTCATTTCTCATTCCGGTATAAATTGAAACTGCTTTTCCGTATGTAGAAATCTGAAAAACCTTCTATTCACTGACAAACTATGGTACACATGAGCAAAACTGCACAAAAAAGTATGTTAAGATTTGCAGAATCCTTTCAGATGTTGCTTACTAATGGGTAACCTACGCACTCAGGTCAAAGTACACAACTACCTTTAAAGGGAGGACAAATAAGTGGTTTGATGCCAACTCATACCAGAGGCACAAGGTTTGTTTTTCATGAGCCCACACTGTTGCACTGTATCCTTCAGAGACTAGACAAAGAAAAAAAAGATAAATCTGTTTTATTTTCCTAAGTGTGGGTTGGCTTTGTGAGCTCATTTTTGTGTCAGTAATCACCTAAAACACAGCTACAATATTTTTTACAAGAGGGTTGTCATGTACTGAGAAAAAAACATACATACTGTATCAATCACAGGGTTCAAAACTCATCGTCTGAAATGTGAGATGCATGCAAGAGGGTATTTGTAACAGCAGTTTACTCTGGCCTTTTTTCTTACACTCTCCACCCGTGGATGCAGACACTCCACACAGTCTTACATGTACCAACCAATTAGTCTGACACACAACACTGCAAATGCAGTGAAGGAAATTCCTGCCAGGGCATCTGTGAAGACAAGGTTTGAAAGTTTTGTGGGGGACGCATGACAGAAATTCTACAGGTCTGTAAAATTGGCAGTGTGGGAAGTGCATGAAATGATGGCAAAGTGAAAAGGTCAATTAGAGTTCATCAGGAGGCTCCAGACAGCGGCTGTCCGCCAGAATCAGCAGCTTGGCGATGTGTGGCATAACAACCGATCCTCTGGGATCTCAATCTAGGGGCAGGTGGGATGATGTGCTTGGCCGGGCGTGGTTTCCACATATGCCATGGTAAACTGCGAAGCTGCTTTCCAATCCACAACAGAGCTCCAGAAACTCAATACTGAGTACGACACGCAAAAAAAAAAAAAAGAAGCCAGATGTTCATCTTCTTCACTCAGCTCTCAATTAAACAGGCTCAAAGGGGGATTTTAGTTTGAGTTAAGTATAGTTTGCATTAATCAAAGAGATGACACTAAACACATGATAAATGCAGAGAAAATTAAATAGCTGGTTTATTTTCTATATTTTTGTCTCTGACACAATCGCTTTCTACTTCTGGAAGCCATCTTTCATTTGCTCCTAATCTGCACTCTCTATGTCTTTGTATCAAATGCCAGTCCTAAATTGTATTTCTCTATGCTACATTGGCTCAAGCTCTCATAAAAGACAATCAAACTGAGTAAAGAATGCAGACAGTGATATCAGTGCACTACATTACTTGAAAGCAAATATATTTTAGCCTTATGAAGGCAATAAAGCTGACAAAATGTGAGTGAATTAAAAGTCAGTAAAATGAATGAGGAAAGATAGTGAAGATACTGTTACAGCGAAGAATTGAGAACCTTTTTCCCTTTGAGTGATGTTTTCTACAGGCTTTTCTACAGTATAGTGTTGGTGTTTCATTAACTCACTTACAGTTTTTCACACTTTCACACCCCGTGGCTTCTTTCTACTCAGTCAGCCTTTGAGCTTTCTCTTATCAACTTTCCTTTTGTCCATCTTTTCCTTTTAGCTCTGCCTCTTCTTTGAGGAATTGCACAAGCCTTCCCTCTTCCTGACTCTTCCCTTTTCCTTTTACATATCCTCATGCTGATAATGCCCACACTTTTGAAGGGCTTAGCAAGTACTGTGAACAGTAAACATTTTACTGCATTTTTGGGAACCATAAAGATGAGTCGTTTCATCTCGGTCCTAATCTCTCTCTCTCTCTCTCTCTCTCTCTGCTTTTTTTTATTTTTATTTTTATAATGTTAGTGACTCATTGCAAAGAAATACACCTCCTCCGTGGTGGGGGTATTTACAAAGCGGACTTGCTCTCTGCTGCACGCTGCACTGAATAAGGTGTGTGGGTTGGTGCAGGGTTTACAGAGTGGGAGCACTTGATTGCATTTAAGGGTGAGGGGTGAAGTGTGTATGAGTGCATGCACATGCACACTCATTGCATTCAAGGATTGATATTTCACAGGGTTGGCTGTTAATATAGTACTGCAGCTTCCTCAGCTACACAATACTATTATGTTTAATTATTTCATCTTGTAAATTGCATTAGCATTTTGGGTGAAATTTTAACCTTCCTTAATAAATATAAAAGTTGTTTTCAAATTATGCTGCAAATCTGTTTACCTTTTAGCTCACAGTCAGGCTGCTTATATTACTAACCTGAAACCTGAAATCAAATGAAGGAAGTAATATTTTTATGCATTGGTATTCTGTTGCTGTAGAGGAAAGACAGTGGATGAAAAAAGGAAACCTACTTTTTCATAGTTTGTTGATCACCTTCAGCAATGGCAATCAGGTTAATTTGAGTTTTAAAGGTCAGAGGAGGATGCTGTAATGAATTAATACTGCTCTGCTATAATGAAATCAGTGAAGAATAATGATCAACAGATTTGTGCCTTAATTACTGAGACTATTGGTACTGAACTTGTCTCTACATGTGCAAATTACATCACACTATGAAACTAAATTCAAGAACAAGAAATATTAAATATTTACATATATAGATACGCCCTTTTACACAAACAAGCCATGTGCTCTGTACAGTGCATTATATCATCATAAAGTACTTTACCCCAGACTATTGACCCTCAGCGTCTGTTTGTAGTTTTCTTCATCAACACTAATGAAACATCTGTCTGCTGTTTCTCCAACAGAGGCGGCACAGTTAATTGCATATAGATTACCTTACTAATTCTGTCACTTTTCAATGTCCATGTTTGTTTTTGAGGGCTTTTGAATAAAAAAGGGAAGTAATGTGTGTGAGTCCATTTGAATTCTTCTTTTTCACCAACTCTGTAAATATCCTTTTGAAAATGTGCCTTTTGAGAATGTAAAGATCCACTTACAGAAATAGAGTAGCTGTGGTGGTGGTCGCATTCACATCATCTCATCTGTAAGTTTATGTGCTAGATACCTACTGACCTCTATCGATGTAGGCAAGGTATATGTGGACCTTTTGTTTTACATGACAACATTACGTGCTATCTTTCGTGAAATGTTAAAACCTATCTTGAACCTCTGTGCATATCTGGAGTTCAAAGAGAACCACTTTCAACAAGCTGTTGAGTCAACAGTTCAGCCATAATGACCTCCATCTTTTATATTTTCCTCTTTTTTTGTGTCCATCTGTGTACTCCAAATGGGGATTCCAAAGTCTGGAAAAGACATGCAGGATGGTAGACTACATTCAGTACCATTTCCTTTTGCCATTTTTCTCTATACAGCCAAAAAATGAGGGAAACGGTGTACAGTGAAGCAAATAAGGTGCTTTTGATATACCCATTCCTTCTCCTTCAAAGAAGCAAAAGGTGGAGACTGAAGGTGGAACTGAAAGGAAATGGAAGAAACACAAAGAGGTCAGAAGGTTAAGACAGACAAGCGGAGGAAATGAAAGAGAGGACTTGATGAAATTGACAAGGGAGAAACTTATGATGGGAGATTGAGAATTAAGGATGAAAAGGCTTCCCTCAATAACTGGCTGATTTGAGCACAAGCTGCAATAAACAAATGGAACAAGATAAAATAGACTAAATTGTGATGAATACAAATATTTGCTGGAAGGAAGTAAACAAGAAATGGAGGAGTGGAAAGAGAGAAGACAGAAAAAGGAGTAGGAGGTGGAGTGACAAAGAAATGCCAAATTTGACATAATTAGAAGAGAACGTGGTAAGTATTACCATAGGAAGCTATATGATTAAGGTGACCCTGCTGCCCTTCTGGGTATGCAAGTAGTGGGTGTTCATGTAGCAGCCAAGAGGCATTCTGGGAATGCAAAGCTGTTCTGAGGTCAGCTCCAAAGGCACAGGCAAGGGGCCTTTGCATTGAAAAGGGCTGCCAAATCCCCAGGCCTCCAGATCAGATGAAATTAAAAATGCACCAGCAGGAACTATACATCTACGCCCCAGGCTCAGCTTTAGCATTCACAGAACAGTTGGAGCAAGAGGCAAAGAATAAAGGAAAAACATAATAAAAGGCAAAAGTAAATGAAAGAGGAAAGGACACAAAGACAATGACAAAGGGAAAAAAAAAACAACACAATATCGGTGGAACAAAGAGGGATCATATCCTATTATCATATTATCAACTGATCATTTTATGTAAACCAATCTTTTAAATGACAACCATAGAAGCCTTTCACAACAGTGCATACACTGCACTTCCACTGGTCTTAAGGACACTAGGATGCTGATGATGAACAATTCTGTGAAACATTACCATATATTATCACCTCAAGCGTCATCGGTAGGAATGCATTATTAACTGTATTCAAAGAAAAAAGGAGAGACGATTTTCTTAATGATCCATATGATGTTTGAGAAGATCTAATTAATAATATAACAAAGTCCTAAGAGGGAAATAAAGCACTGCAAATTTTCTTTAAATTGGACATATTGTTAGCTTGTTAGGTGATAATATAGTCATCCAGTCAGTGCTCATGGTGTAAATGTTTCTTTTTTTCCTCTCACCTTTAGCCCAACAAGTATGTGAAAATGAATAATTGTCTCTTGATGTTTTCTATGGTACTTGATTGCCCATTATCTCCAGATCTTTACTGTAAGAGCGCTTGCCTCACATTACAGTACAAAACCCCAATTGCGAAGAAAGGAATTTTACTCAAAACCTACAATGAAGTTACACTTGAGGAACAATAGGCTGCTTTTTGTGCAATCAAAGCCTTAAAAACAATATCAACTCACAGTACCAAAGTTGCCCAGTGGTATGACCTAGAAAAGTTGAGAAAGATTCTGTTTTATATTCTGATCAATCATAAACTTGTAATACTGTTGCTTTGACTGTTGTATGTATGGGAGACGGCAAACGCTAGATAGAGATGAAACAACCACACTACCTATACAATGCTATACAAAGAACAAAAGAGACGAAAAAAAAAAAAGTTACAGCTCTGAGACTGAAGATGCCTGTGAAATTCCCCGTGTGATGGTACCAGGTTTGACTCATATACATAAAATCACAGAAAGCCCACAGAATGGAAGTAGTCACAGAAGCTCTGACTCATAAAGTACCTGTATATACAGAGTGACAGTAAAACTCCGCGTCCAGCACACTGTAAGCCTGAAACGAGACATGCAGTAAGCTGCTTAATGTCATTGCAGAACAGAGGAAAGCAGAGCTGGGAGAGGAGAGTAGGATAGAGTCAGGAGGAGAATGGATGGATGGAAAGATGGATGGACTAAGAAAAAGAGAACCAGGGATTTGGGCCTGTGAGCTGATGTCACAAGATGGGTGAGAAGGGTGAGGATGACAAGGAAAGAAGAGATGGGTAGTGTGTTTGAGACAAGAGTGGGGGCGATGCAGACAGACAGTGAAATGAAAAAGCATTTTTAGACAGCTTGGTGACAGGCCTAAGTAACACCCCCCCCCCACACACACACACACACACACACACACACACACACACACACACACACTCCCTCTCCCCAAGTCCGTCAGTACATAATCCAGGTAACGTGGTACGAATAATAGATGAAACATCAAACGGCAACCCACCCACCCTGCCAACCTCCCAACTTCAGCTAACCAACTAAAGCGTTTGCACCCCTGCCTGCCAGCCAGCCCATCCCAACCAAAATCCCCTTTCATGTTACCGCTGTGGAGCACGCTCAAAAAGCTTATCACCGTTGACAAATCCTCTTTTTTTTTTTCCAATATGCTGGGAAAAATGGAACAGAGAAATTTTTTATTGCATAGATATTTGTGACGGCAAAAAAAAAAAAAAAAAACCCCTGATAGGTTCATTATTTATTTCTTTGAGCATGAGGTGTTGTGCATTTGTTTGCTTGGGTGCAGGGTGTTGGTAGCTAACATGCGGTGAAAGATGCGTAGAGTCCCAGAGCGTGGCAGGAAGACAGAGTGATAGTGCTCCCACGGTGAGAATTTGAAGGGATTGTTACATAAACATGGGGCCCATTAAGTATGGGGAATGTAATTTGTGGAAGTGACAGATCATTCTTTCTGTGTTGTCTGGTAATTGCAGACGCTGCATCATTGGGACTGTGAGTGAGACAAACACAGGAATGGCAGCTCAAATGCAGGTGTGGTCAGTGGTTTGCAGGTGATATGTTGCTTATATTTTATTTTTTGTGTGGTTGCATGTGTATGTTTGTGTGTACATCCCATTCAACCAATAGGAGTATGAAACTTTTGCCTTTTCTCGTAAGGGCATTGCACCTTCTGGGCCCTAGTTAGCAGGAGTCACTAACACATAATTGAAAGCGGCAGGGAACTGACTGAGCACAGCTGGAGGCTCAGAGAAGGTGGGGGGTGATTAGAAGTTGGTGGTCACAAAAGGGTGAGGACAGGGGGAAAAAGGTGGATGTTCACCTCCCTGAAGTTACAGTCCATGCTGAGGTGCTTTTGATTGAAAACGATTGTAGCTCAAGGTTCCGTTTCCTTCTTGAGTCCTTTGACTGATACACAACTCGCACACACACAAAAGGGAAAGCACACACACTGTTTTGGAGAGTTGGAATTTACTTCATCAGAGCACAGTCCTCTGGGCCTGAGGGGGGGTCTCCTCTGCCCTCCTTTCCCTATCTCTTCCCCCTCCTTCTCTTTCTCTTTCCCTATCACACTTTCTCTTCTCAGAGCCCCAGAGCCGGGACCTTAATGAAGACGAATGCGAGGAATCAATTTGCGGCATCTTTCCTCCATCTGGCTGGGGCTCGTGTCTGCGCCTCAATTAGCACGGCAGCTGGGGGAGTGCTCCTCCAAAGCAGCCCTATTACACACACCACCGTCTTGCGGAGCAGCTACGGGCTACAGCATTGCTGAGAGGAGAATGCATTAAAATGGGAGGAATGTGCTACTTAAAGCTTAGCAGCGAAAATCTGTTTTTCTTCTGATCCGAGGAATCAAATGATAGCTTTGCCAAACTGCACTCTGCACCATTAAATGTTCTATAACAACCCAATTGATGAACAATAAAGAGAATAACAAGCTCAAATCATATATTTTACTTCCATACACATTGGTGAGTCACTGTGGAGACAAATCTGGACATTTTTTAACTGTTAATTGCAACTGAGAGCTGTTGCGATTACACAAACTAGTATCTGCTTGTTCATGTGATTATTAAATGTATCCCCCCTCTGAAGTAAAACCACTACACCCTTCACATCTAAAAAGATAAACCAGTAGGACTGATTTCCCTAGAAATAAAAGTGGTTGACCATTATGTATTAAATGAGAAAAAAACTGTATTTTTCCCCAACTCAACACTCATAGATATGAATGAAAAATATAGTGACTTTCATTTTGCATGTATTACACAGTACCTCTGTCGGCTCAGTGTTACTGAGTCCAAAATATTAACACACTGGACCTTTAAATTACAGGCTTTTGCAATTATATCATTGCACAGGCTGACACTGCAATTCAATTAATTGCACAGCTTCTGATAAAAAGGTACAAACATGGAGTAGGAGGGCATTGTTATAAGCCAGCAACAGAGACAGTCACAGAGCTAAAGACTATGTTACATGGAAAATCTGCATTGCGGGAAAAGACTGTGATGTTTTAATAATGTTCTCTGTGTGCAACCCAACAGAATCAGCCAACATTATTGAACACTGGTATGCTTGTATTTCCAACATGTATGTTTATGTAACACTGGATGTAAACACTGATCTGTCAGTGCTCTGGCATCATGCTTTCAAAAAACACGCAATGGGGCAGCGTGATATTGATTGTTTGGTTCAGACAAAGCCAGCATAATGAGGAGTCTTCTTAACTGTGATATAGCTAGATCTCTGTTTAACGAGAGCTTGTGATTCCTACAAAGATTGACAGGCCTTTGTTGACTGTCTTGCATAACAAGAGATCTTATTGCACTCTTATCTAACAGCAGGCAAAATGAAACTATCTATAGCTACTTCAAGTAGTGTGCATGACAGTTATGTTGCTCACTGAGCTGAGATTTCCTCTCTGCTCCGTGCTTACTTGTCGATTCAACAGATACTGAATCTGATACTGGCTGCTGCCCAGACACATACATAAATACCAGCATCTATTGTAAATACAATCTGCTGATTCTCTGGATTATAGCAGTGTAAGTCCAATGTTACACACTCACCAAGGCTGACCAAATATTGATATACCACTATCCAACTGTCCCATCATCCTGCATATCAGATTACTGTGCAGATACTAAATAAGGGCAAAGCCGTGTACTGCCAATATCTAGCTTAATCTTGAGCATTTACACTGTAAGCTTGTTAGGATGACAGGCTTGGCAAAGGATGGCTGGGGCAGATTTTAACACCAGACTAAACAGCTCAAGCAGACAGAAGCTTTGTTCCTTGGAGGGACAACTCATTCTGAGTCGGCCCACAGAGGGTGCAAGACTCAAATGGAGGGCACCCGGTGTGGTCTGTTAGTGGAGGTGATCAGAGGACTTCTTGAGGCTATTTGGCAGGAGAAAGCCTAATTAAGTGAGCAAGAAGGCAAGTAAGCTCACTATTTGTTCATTTGTTTGGCAGTAGCTTGCTACACAGTAGATTAATCACTGGACTTTTAAAAAGCCATCCTCCGTTGAAGTAAAGGAAAAGTGTTGCTTTGAAAAAATTACCGATCAGGCAAATTTACTTTTCTAATATACACACAAGATCCAATCTGTGCCATCAAGAGGTCTCTGTTCATCAGTGGAAGCAAGCAGAGCAAGGACAGGTTGACATCTTTCAATGCTAAATGGTCTCTCATCAAACTGTGCTGGGGTGTACAGTCACCTAATTGAGTTTAGCATGTCGGTCACGCGTGTGATTCACAACATGCCAGCTCATTTTCTTTCAGTGCCTCACCCTTCTACTCTACTCTTGTGATAAAGAGATCCTCTAAAGCGAAATAAATCGAATACAGTTTCAGACTTCCATTGACATGACACCATTTTAAACTTAAAGCTGAAGTAGACAGAACTCATTGAAGGAAATAAGTAACAGAAATTGAAAACACACAGCTTCCTCCTGCTCTTGTCTTTTGTGACAAACCACACAATGTGCACAGTCGTGACATGTCTGACAGAGTTTTGACCCTATTTTATCTTCCCCATCACTGAAAAAGAACTGTGATTGGACAGAGTAGTTCTATCACTGGCTAGATTTTCTAAAACCAGAAGACAGAGGAAGGTGTATTTTTACACTCAGACCAGTTGAACGATTATGATTATTATTATTATTATTATTACTTTTTTTGCCCAAGGACAGTGATAAATAATAAAGTCCTTAATTTGAGTAAACTGAGTATTTTTAACGATAAAAAAAAATAATGTTTAAGGAGTAATTGAAGAAAGCAGGGAACATCATCTAGATTTAGAAACATGAATATTGTACATCAAACATCAGCACATGCTCAGGCTCACTCACATGTCATATATATTTAGACTGCCATGCATTGCATCTGCATACAGTTTGGCTTCAAAACTCCCTCCCTTGCAGCATGTGACACACACAGAGTTCCTCTTACAGCATGCCCTGCAGCAATGGATACACACTCTGCTGGATGAGCTGTTATGAGTTCTACAAGGATACGGGATGGGGAAGACCCCCTCATGCCAACATAGCAGTCTCTGACGTCCGTGGTTGTGTGTGTCTGTGAACACGTGCAGATGAGTCAGAGTGAACACTGAGTCCTGCCTCTGGGGCATCACTCCTCCCTGGCAGTGGTTGTGTCAGCATTACAGACATTTCAGCTAAATGTCAAACATACTACCACTACTACACATCTGGTTTTATATTTTCATTGGGTATTTGCATATATGAATGGTTGTATATGGTCTGTGTCCAACTGTATACAGCACTATAAAGTGTAAAGTTTATGGAGCAGATCTACTAAGACCCAAATTATTCTTTTCTGTTATAGTTTGTCTGAGCAACCTGTATTTTTATTTCAGGTATTTATAATTTTCCACATATGTTGTGTAACATTAAATTTGTAAATGAAGTTTACATATAGCAAAAGCCTTGAGGCATGTTTAAATAACCACAAAGCTAAGACTGTGCAGTGAACCATTACGATGCCCTTGATAATGATTAAAAAGGCCTATGAGGAAGAGAAAAAAGCCCCCTCTTACAGACTGTATGATCTTTTCACTGTAGTCCTACTAGGCTTTCTGGCCCTACCACCTCCCACAACCACTCAACCAGTCAGTAGCTACACTCTCTCTGAAGTCAGTCCACACCAATTACCCTTTGCTACAAGCTGTGCTTTCACACTGTCAGTGCACATCACCTGCTAGTTTAACACTGCCTATTAAAGACGGAGACGACTGAACATGTAGGTGGTCAAGGAGGCTCTTTCTCAGGAGTGTGCTTGTGTGCTTGTTTCCTATTTAAGTCATCCCATTTTTTGTGCCACTCCTTTTCCTTTGTTTACCAAATCTAAAGTGTGAAGGGGAAGGGAAGGAGTGTGTGTTATTCAGTGCTTTTTTGTGTGATTGAGAGAAACAATGAGAAAAGGATTATTAGTTTTTGTTGGTCTGTGTAAATAGAGGCTCAGAAAGTGGCTATAGGAAAGCTGCATCTCTGCTGCCCCTCTCAGGCAGTGAAATGTATCTGCTGGGAGTGAAATCTGAAATCTGCTGGGAGTTTGAAAAGGTGTTTTACAGACATACTACCCATTCTTCTTACTTCTCTCACTGTAATACTCTTTTCGCTCCCTTTTCTCCAATACTGTTTCCCTTTGCGTGACCATCATGTTCATGTTGTCCCTTTCGTTTCGTCACTCTCTGGTTCTCTTTGTCGTCCACTCCCTTCCCCTCCCTCTCTCTCTCTCTGCTGCAGTACTGTGTAATGGATGCCCATGGGTTATGCGTACCTGCTGCGTACAGTGAGCTCTTTTGATCTATCAGTAGAGTTAGTGTGTGACATGAACTTGAGTACTGAGTACAAAAATACAAACCAGACTGCTTGTTATAATCTGGATCTAAATATAATCCTAATATAGCCAACAGTGCATTAGTTGTATGTTGCACCCATTAATAATATTGTCAACAAAACTCTGAAAAACAGAATAATTGCATCACATTTCACCGCTACAATGTCTTGACTGTCACTTCTAGTGACCTTGCTAGTGGTACATTTGAAACTATTCCAAAACCTGAATGAAATTACAAAAGAGCTTGTTTGCCACTTAGCATAAAAATGTTAGATGATGCCAAAAGCACCTTTTGAGCACTTTCTGGTCTTAAGGTATAATAGAGTAACTGTTATATTAGCTTTAGAAGTTAAACCTGCTTTGCTTCGAGGCGGTAAGGGGAAAGGGTACTGGTGCTGTCCTTGGTCCTGAAACACATGGTAACGGCTTGCTTTGTTGTGCTTGGGTAGTAGGAGCTTTACAGCAATGCAGTGACAGCACCACAGCTAAGTACAGAGTCTTGGGAAGATGTACTTAGAGCTTTAGTGGCGTATGCTAGACAGCAAAAGCTGACTGCAGAGTACAGAGCACCACAGGGATGCCAAAGGGAGACACGAGAGGGAGCAAGACAGAGGGAGAGGGGAGAGGAGGGGAACCAGAGAGGGGAAGGAGGGGGATGACAGAGGAGCCTCCATTACTAAACAGAGGGAACATTAAGAAGATTTAATTTGCTTAATGACAAAGGCAGATCCCTAAATGGTTGCACACTATATTGTAGTGAAGCATATTCCATTAATGCAATACATCTTTGAATATTTAGGTCTGGCTCCCCTCAGCTTTTCTTCCTCTCCAGCTTTTACTTCTTTCCCTTTTGCTTTTTTTTTTTGCTTACACTTCTTTGTGCCAGTTCTTTTATTACATAATATTGCGGACAAAAAGTACACAGAGGCTGGTGCATGAGCATCCATGCTTCTTTTTTTTTGTTTTTAATGTGTCCCTCTGTTAGCCTGTCCACTTCTGTCTCCTCAGTCCCCTTACTACACCACCAACCCAAACACATACATACATAAACAGCTGGAAAGTAAACTATTTTCAATGTACAGATAAATGCGGAACTGCACCCAAATACCCATAGCTATAACACAAGCAAATGTAAATTCCTGTCTTGTTTTGAAGACACTCAAATCAATGCAGTATGCGATTAACATCAAAGCAAAGTTTAGATACTATGCTCCAGGGTGTGGGTAAAGCCAAAGCATTCATAATGGATGACAAAATAAACACAAACAAAAAGGGCTAACTACAGCACATAGTATAAAAAGTTGCTATTACTTTTGCAACAAGAGAATCTATGTTGGCGAAGCAATATTAATGTAGCAATATAATAATTTACTTCTAATCCGCTTTATGTACACAAGTTTACAGTACATAAAACATTACATGACAAAAAATATGTTTGTTAGAGCTTAGTTGACTTTGTAGGGCTTCATTTGTTTTAAGTGGTGCTCTAATTTGTAACACGTAAGTAGCTCATTTTTCTTTGTTAGCGGGCAAATAATGGTATGAGTCAGAGGACTTTGTTTTGCGAGGCCAGAAAGGCATTTGAGGGCTGTAACTCTTTTTTTCCTCATCTTCTTTGCTGTGTAGCTACACTTGCCGTCTTTCCGGGGTGTCCCATATGACCTTGTTTTCTGCAGCTGAGTTAGAGATTAGAGATTAGATGGGGGAGAATACAACTGGGGGGATTTAGATTTTTAAAGAGAATCTTTGGTTCTAAGAAGGCATGCCAAAGAGAAAAGAAAGGTCTTAAAAGATACATTAAAGCTGAGCTGCAATAGCATTGGGAGATGAGAATAAAAGGAAAGGGAAGGGCCTAGTGTATATGTAAGTGCATGTGTGTGCATGCTTATGCCTCTGGGTAGAAGTGGTGGGAGGTCTTTCATTTTTATTTAAACATAGCTGTTAATGCCCTGATTGTGCTTAATTACCTGATGACTCTAATTAGGGCCCTTGATAGTATGAAAGTATCAACCCTCTTGAATCAGTGTTAAAAAAGGCCCCTGCCTGACTGAGGCCCACTCAGGAATGTGTGCCAATAGCACTGTGGATTTTACATGGACAAAGAGGGGAAAAGTGTGCTTAAGTGATGGTCACAGTGGTAGGCGACTGAAAACAAGCAAGAATGTGATGGATAGATTTCAGTTAGTGAGCATATGTTCACTTCATTTCTGTTCCTCTCCTCTACCATCCCTTCTTCTTTTCACTCATTTTTTCTCCTAATAATGATGAGGGGTTGACATGACAGTGGGCCTGCTCTGTTAACCAGCTTATGTAACCGTGCCCTGGCGGCTTGGAGGATGTGCTGACAGCATGCTTTCCCAGCGTCATTAGCAGAGTTACACAGCTGGCTCTAAAATAGGGGAGGAGCAAGAGAGACAGAGAACTAAAGTAGAGGAAAACAGGGAAAACAGAGGGAAAACTGCAATGAGGGAAGTGGAGATCAGAGCAGATGCATCAGTGAGATGGAGCAGAGAGAAATGGAAGAAGACGGAACAAGGGGTGTGGAAGGGGGAAAAAAAGAGGATGGGTGCGGAGTTTACAAGAGCGACAGAACCTTCAGAAGGTCTATCCCATCTCACCCACATGAGCATCTAGCTCAAACACTATTCACACACCTCAATCATCACAATTCCCTTTTTCTTTTTACCCTTTTTGTACACTAAATCAATTTATGCTGCAGCAGTGCAGCAAGAGTGTCTCTGTTCCCCCTATTGTTTTTTACCTCAAAGGAGATAGACATGAAAGAAGAAAAAAAAAAGAATTGCTTCTCTCCCATCGGGCACTCATACAGCATGCTATCGTGCCCCACATCAGAAGCAATAGAAAAGCAATTCACATGCAAATGCCAATTTCTCTGTGTACTGAACACAGATTAGAAAAACAGCAACCTTGCATCACAGACCCCGAACAATGTTGAGGGAGACGCGTCAGATAACACAGATACGACACGTTGAAAACATCAAACAGAGCTGGAAACTACATGACAGGGGAAACTGTCAATCAAAATGACTGAACTCTAGCACCCTATGAGGATCAAATGTAGCAGCACGCCACATGTCTTTTTTTTTTTTTTCTTGTATTCACTTTCAAGAGTATGAACAACTTGTGGAGAGTGGTTAGTGCAATCAACAAACCCTTTTGATTTGGCTGTAAAGCTGCCATGAACCATCACAACAGGAGTTGAATCAGCAGCCAAAACAACTCTGAGGCTGTTATGAGCAATTTAAATTAAGCTACAGCAGCTATCATTTCTTGGCTACAGAGCAGGATGATTATATGAGGTACCAAAAAAAAAGAAAACACCATAATGAGCGGGTCTACTGATTAACTCACAAGAAGTTGTCAGGGCTATAATAAAACATATGTACAAAGAGTTAAGACAGATTTTTCACTTGTTTGATCCATCATTCATAACCCAATACTCACATAAAATGCATAGAGGCACACCCACATGCTGTCTGTCTCTCTTGCGTGGTTTAGCACAAGCAGCTTGGCAGCTTCTTTCTGTTTACGTGTTGGTATTCAAGCTGAGTATGATTGGTGGAAGGCCCAGTCCACTGAGAGCTGCGAGCTCAGGGCCTGGATAAACATCCGCTGGGCACAGCACACAGACAGACAGAGAGGGAGAGAGGTGGAGATAGTCTACACATCTCCAATACCCTCGCCACCAGCAGCAGCAGAAGCTGAAGCTGAACAAAATCCCTTTGCTTTAAAACTTTGATGCTAAGGGAAGATGGTGCAGCAATCCGAGGCCCCTCGTCTTCAAGTGTTGACAAGACAGAGCTGAGTCTAGAGGAAGATTTTGGTAAGACAAGCTTAAGGAAGTGGGAATGGTTAAAGATTCTCAAGATGTTTTTTTTAAGGGTTTAAGAAGTAGTGTCAACAAGGGAGGCTGTTGCATGCTAAAGGAATAAAAGAACAACTGTGAATGAGTACGATGTGGTGAAATGCTAAGAAGGACACAGAAAGATAACACTATATTCTAAAGTGTGTGTGTTGTGGGGTGAGTCAGTCTTTAGAGCCTTCATCAGTCAACAAATACATCAAGTTCTGACAGCCTGCAGCTCTCCTACCTTAACATCCTCCCTTTTTTTTTTTTTTTTTTTTTAACTCCTCCATACACCCTCTTGCCTGAGGCAGACACAATAACACACCCTGTTGTTACATACTAATTCTACCTCCCTCTCTTTTACTCTCAGTCCATTTCCTACAGTCTCTGTCTTTATTTTTCCTTTCTGTTGCCTCTTCTGTAGTTGCTCCTTTCTTTTCTCTCCAGAGGCGGATTTCTGCGGGACAAGTGCCATGTCATGGTTTGTGGTTATATAACGTCTGTTTTTTTATGGCTGGATGTCTGTTCTCCATGCTACAGTGACGTCAGGCGGATAACAGGCTTAACTTTGACAAGACCCCCAAACGCCTTGGGGCACTTCAGTGACATGGTTTCACCTCTAAACCACAGAGACAACCCACACCAGCTCTTAACACAGAGAGCATTGGCTCTGGGTTGATGGAGAATCTGACATATCCACAAAGACAGAGAGGAGGTGGAGGTAAAAACAGAAGACAAAATAGGCAAAAAAAATAAGAAGATGAACTTGCTACAAACATTTCAAAGACAAAAATATTACTCTTTCTAAATAAGAACCATCTCTTTTGCAGTACACTACACTGTGCTGTTTGTTAACTCAATATCGAAATGTCAACAGTGACCTTAACCCATAAAGACCCACACAGCCACCGGTGACCAAAACCATCTGATGTAAAGTGTTTAATACCTGTTGATGCACCAATACTGTCAATACATGTAAATAAATGGTGGAAAATGTTGTTTCTAAGCTTTAAATCATCGTCAGATATAACCCATTTGGATGTTCAGAGGCTCTGTAGTTACCATGGAAACACTGTCTTCTTCTACAACACTGATTCAAGAGTAAAACCAATGGAGTTGGATCAATGACAGTGGATGGAGACACTGGGTTTATGTTCAGTTAACGATATATTTTGCTGAAAAAGTGACTTTTTCTTCAGTTTTCTCTGTTTTTAATTAATAACCTTTGATTCCACTCTGAGTTTTCACAAACATCTACATGGCCAATTAATTAAATATAGGATAAAATACATTACTTACACCGAATAATGTAAAATACATAGGATAATATCATAAAAAAGTTGAAAGATCACTTAAGAAAGGTTAAAAGGAGAGACAAATCCATCTAGCAGCTGCCATAAAAGTTGCACTGGGTCTTTGTGCAGTGCACTCTCATGAATACGATATACTTTAGTCATAACCCATTAGAATAATGTCTAGGCCATTTATCACTGTCACTTTATGAGTTTGAATCACTATGTATCTCTGAACTTTTTCTTCGTGTTACTCTTTTCAAATGCCTTCACGACCAATGTTATTGCTCTTGCAGAGTTTTTTTTTTTTTTCCAAGTCTTTGTTTTTAGTTTAGTTTTTGTAAGTACTACAAGTGCATGAGTAGTTTTAGTTTTACTTTGAAGCATTGCATAGTTTTGTTTGCATTTAGGAAAGTCTTGACTTATATAAGCTGATAAAAGGTAGAATGAAAGAATATATGACATCAAGTATGATTTACAAAATACTGTTTTAGCAAGCTTCAATATTGTACAAAGGAAATGTATTCCTCACAACTTAACACTAGGGCAAAATAAAGTTGATCTTTACCAGAAATTCTATTTCATTTGAATGTGTGCTGTGTTCTGCAGTTTTATTTGGCTTTCGTGTTTTTACTACTTGTAAAGAAAATAATTCTACAGGGTGGGGAAGCAAAATTTACAATGAACATTTAGTTGTTTTTTCCTCAGCAGGCACTACGTCAATTCTTTTGAAACCAAACATATATTGATGTCATAATCATACCTAACACTATTATCCATACCTTTTCAGAAACTTTTGCCCATATGAGTAATCAGGAACGCAAACGTCAAAGAGTGTGTGATTTGCTGAATGCACTCGTCACACCAAAGGAGATTTCAAAAATAGTTGGAGTGTCCATAAAGACTGTTTATAATCGAAAGAAGAGAATGACTATGAGCAAAACTATTACAAGAAAGTCTGGAAGATACTATTAAAGAAGAATGGGAGAAGTCGTCACCCGAATATTTGAGGAACACTTGCGCAAGTTTCAGGAAGCGTGTGAAGGCAGTTATTGAGAAAGAAGGACACATAGAATACAAACATTTTCTATTATGTCAATTTTCTTGTGGCAAATAAATTCTCATGACTTTCAATAAACTAACTGGTCATACACTGTCTTTCAATCCCTGCCTCAAAATATTGTAAATTTTGCTTCCCCACCCTGTACAATTGAGTTTTAGCCTCAGTTTTTGTTACCTATAACAACTGTGGCTTGAGCAAGTTAAACTATTTGGTATTTAACAATAGAGTGATGCCTGTGAGACTCCTGGGAACCACTGGTTTACACTCAGGTGAAGTCGACCCACTGACAACTGTCACTGTTAGTAAAATTCATATTCTTGACCCTCCTCTCCATTGCCAGAAGTAGGAGGCTTTGATTGTAAATGGGTCTCTCAAAGTGACTTGAAAAGTGGACAATGGAGTGATGCAGCTTTGCCTTAGGGCCACAATATTTCCAAGAGTGAGGCTCACTGTGCTATGGCCAGTGAAAGAACATCCCTTGAAGAGGGAGACAGAGAGGCAGAATGATAGATGTGAGAAATACTACTGATTTTCTATTCTGTGTGAGGTACACCGCCTGTGCGCGCGTGCCTTCTGCAAATTTTCATTTTTCAGGGCTTCTTTTAAGTAGCACACTGCGGGCAAACACAAATATGCCTGAGGCTTGGGTGGAGGGAGGGCTTGAAGATGGCACAGAGAGAATCGATTAGGACATTCACACAGGGTCCCAGACACATCCTGGCTCATATGTGCTCGTGTCAACACTCCCATACACACATGCACCAAACAGACGTTACACAACATCTACTCATTCCCTTCCTTTTCAGAACTCACCCTTTCTCCATTTATCATTCACAGTTTTCTCATTATATCTCATTTTTGCTGGCCTTGGTTCTGTCGCTTTTCTCTACATCCCAAACCCCTTGTTTCATCATTATTTTTCACAATACATGGGAGCGGAAAAGACTTTTCCCTGTTCTTCCACTCATCCCAGAATGGATCTGCTCCCTCTGTTTGACTTTGATGAATCATTCTCTCCCCCTGAGACTGAAATTATATCCAGTGGAACAGCATCCTGGCCACTGATGTTTACCGAGTTAACTATCCAATACCAGGTGTGTGCTACTGGTTACAACGTGGCTGTAACTGACTGGGCTGAAACAACAGTTTGAAAAGCTTCAGTAGAGTTCTAGTAAATAAAAGCCAAAATGACAGAGATGTCATTCCTGAGAGAGTAGAAACAGTGTCAACGCTCCTTTTACAATAATTTTGATGTTTCGTCTTAGAGAAAGTCTGAAAACTAAATAACATTAGACATTTCTGACAAACTGTAGCAAATTACAAAAACATTGATTTGTCTGATTTTTATTTAATGAGAATTTTCACTTTGCCAACTCACCTCCCAAGATGGCAGGAAAATAAACAGATTAATACAGATACTTTGAACACTGGCTCTGAGTGGCTGTGCTGGTAAAAAGATTTGATTGGGTTTGTTGCCAAGCTGCACTTGCCATGTTTTGTAGGGCCACGTTTTAGTGCACTCTGTTTTGTAAATCACTTTGGATAAAAGCAGCCATTAAATTATAGATTAAGCACAAACTAGAATTGCACTCGTGATGAAATTACTTCTTTTTAAGAGACGCTGGCAGAAACACAATTGATGTCGGCTGGCTCACAACTGGGTGCAGGTGGTCAGAGCTCAGCAGTGTTTGATTAGGATTTCTACATAATGAGTTGATACATGTGCTTGCATACAGCCAGAAATACAAACAGATAGACATACAAACTAAGCTATTTATGTAACCTCGAACAGACTCACTGCATTGATTACAAGTGTTTCTTTTCATTGAATTAACCATACAATTAAAGAACAACAGGAGGTTTTTTGTCTCCAGAAGATACAACCACTACAACAAAGAGCATGATAAAGTTTACTCTCACAGGATGATACAAGCCAGAGTACAGATACACATTCTATATTTGGCATAAAATCCACCCATTGATATTCAAGTCAGTGAAGACTTTCTTTGATCTGTGTCCCACTCATGTTCTTGTTTGCCTGTCTTTGGCACATCTTCTCCCTATCAAGCTAAGAAAATTTGTCCATATTTTATCCTGATCTACATGATGCCTTTACTCATGTTGTCCTCTATGTCAAGGTGGAAAACAGGTGTTTTGACAACTTGATAATATTTAATAGGAACAAGGGCCTGTTCCACAAAGCCATATTATCAAGTTAGCGAAGCTCATTAAAGGGGTCGTATTTTGCTTTTTTTTAAATGGAATTATGCATTTTAAACATTCCCCTGTGGTCTACATAAACTGGAAATGCTATGCTTGGGTCTGAATTCTTCATTAATTCAACTCCACAGGTCCATCTTCAACCCTATTTCTGAGTAATGACACCAGAAAGGTTGTTTTGTGCACTGGCCCTTTAAGTGCAAATGAGCCAATTCACGCCCCGCCCCCTACAAGTTGTTGACTGTGCTGCTCTGTCCCATTTCTCTGTACTCAGAGGAATGTTCGTCAGAAGTCTTGACCTTATATGTGAAAATGTTGTGACGTAACTAGATATAAATTCAACAAATTAAGCAGGAATTAAAACAGGTTGTAGAAATCCACTTGATTTTTTCCAAAATGAATATAAAGATAGCTTTGTAACACCTGGAGGATTCAAATTCAAACTTTATGAACTATTAGAGTCCAAATACACAAATAAATGTACCAAAGACTAATAAAAGTGGGTTTAGCAAAATATGACTCCTTTAAGTCAGTTTATTCAGCACCATAAAGCAAATCTAATGTAGTTCAACTTATCTAACATACTGTAGCTCAGCTGCTCCCGCAGCTCTGGGAAATTACAATTTTCTGAGACTACCTGTCTCATCTCTCTACCTGTTACTGGATCAATGGAAAAATAAAGATTTTTCCAGAGTCTGTCTGCGTAAGTGCTATAGCTTAACTGACATTGATAATCATTCTAAATTCAATAACTGAAACATACAAATGATAACATTCTAAAATAAGCAATAAATTATACAGTTAAAAACAGCAAAGGACACAAGAAATACATGCAAATATAGGAAATTACTTTTATGTTGTGCTCTGGCAACACAATGTCAAAATAATAAATCAAATTATTATTCTACAATTTCCCAGTTTGGGATCAATAAAGTCTGTCTGTCTGTCTGTCTATCTATCTAGGTGGATGAAGCAGACATACACTAGACACAATAGCATAAGACATCACTCACATAACTGATAAACTGCAAATTTGTTGAAAACATATCTAAGAGTTTTTTGTTTTTTTGTTTTTTTTTCCAGATTGACATATATACTGAGAGACAGACATGCCAATCACTTTAATAGATGATATAAAGAGATGACACAGACCTGCATGTTTTTAATTATAAGGCAGCCTATTGAATATCAAATGTTAAGGTTTTTACTGAATAAAACATACAATTTTCAAAAGAATGATAATAGCAGTATTGAAAAAAAAAGCAAAAAGAATTGTGTCCTTATCCATATTCCTTTATCACCTGTATTTCCCACAGGTGGTCAAGTTTAAAAAATGTACTTGTCAACATATGGGTTAATACTAAAAACAATGCCAGTGGTGTTTAATGTGTTAAGTAAAATGTCCATAAATAAGAACCTCAAACCATGTGTAATTTTATTTATTTATTTATTTTTTATATCAATGATGATGTGACTTCATTGATGAGGAGGTGGATGAGGGAATTGTCATAGAACCTGGAGTATCTTATAGGGCAGCTGATTAGAAACACTGTCAAGTATTTGATTTCTTTTCTCACAGGAAAACCTGATGGAACAGGCTCTAAGAAGAATATCAACAAAAGACAGAGGTGGCAAACAGTGGTTCATACGTTGAGTAAACTGAGACATTCAGAGAAACTCAACATACATTATTTGAGCTTTTCAGTTTTGAACTTCTTGTCACTTTTACATCTGTTTTCACTTTTGTACTGCCAAGATTTAATAGCAGGGATAGAACCTTGAAGATTTTCTGAATCACAGTAAGACAGATTTGTGTACTCTGTCCAAGTACACACATAAATGTATGAGCCACCAGACAAGGTACCGGTGGGACAAATTAGACTGTGAAGAAATGTTATCATCAATCCAACACAATCAAGTTCAGAGAGAAATTTGTGTACTTTTCTTATCCTTTCCCTACTTTGGTGGCTGCTATGATAGCATATGGTCTTTTCATGTGAATGAAGGGTGCATCAATCATGAAATTCAGTACCAAAGTCAGTACCAATGTTTAATAAGACAATTTGGCTGAGAGACAATATCTTTGTCTGTTTATTTTTGCTTTTGCTGTAACCTGAGAAAACAAAGAAATACAAAATGGTAAAAAAAAAGACCTTATACAGGGTGGGGAAGCAAAATTTACAATGAACATTTAGTTTTTTTTCTCAGCAGGCACTATGTAAGACTGTTTATAATGTAAAGAAGAGAATGACTATGAGCAAAACTATTACGAGCAAGTCTGGAAGATACTATTAAAGAAGAATGGGAGAAGTCGTCACCCGAATATTTGAGGAACACTTGCGCAAGTTTCAGGAAGCATGTGAAGGCAGTTATTGAGAAAGAAGGAGGACACATAGAATAAAAACATTTTCCATTATGTCAATTTTCTTGTGGCAAATAAATTCTCATGACTTTCAATAAACTAATTGGTCATACACTGTCTTTCAATCCCTGCCTCAAAATATTGTAAATTTTGCTTCCCCACCCTGTATTTTAATTAAATGACCTTTAATATAAACATAAACAAAGAAACACTGCCCCCAGTCAACATATGCAAATCTGATAATGACATCCTGCTCATCAGAGGAAGTGTTCTCACAAGGGGCTGGTGTGTGCTGTAAAGTATTTGATGAAAGTAAAGGTAAAGATAACACGGAGTGCTCTTCATCCATATGTACAAAGCTGTGGGGTCTTTTCCTTTCATCTACAACAATAAAAAGGCAATTTTGAAGTTTGCCTAAGGGCACTGATATGGCCTTGCGAAATCAGTTACACCTCCAGGCAGCCTCTTGGTTGGTCAAGTCATGAGGTGTGTATGTGTGTGTGTGCACGTTCAGGTAAGTGAGCATGTGCAGTGTGAACCGTGCAGTGCTAGGTTATCTAATAAAAGTGGGATTATGTGCATAAGAAGGAAAGTAAAGTGATGTCAGCTCTCTTTGCTTAAACATTAGTGTCGAACTGAGGCAATCTTTTGGCAGAGTGCTCATGATGCAAACTCTGACAACCCTGCCCCTGAGTCGCTCGTGCCTGGGGAAATGTGCTGACTTAGAAGTGCTTCATTAAACCCTCACACACACATATACACATAATCACACACACACACACACACACACACACACACACACACACACACCTCTTTCTCCAGTCCTAGTAAATGTTCAGGTGCAAAAACACACTTGCAGTACCGTTGCACACACAAGCGTAGAGATGGACTCCTCGTCGCCTGCACTGACTATGTTGACATACTTCCACATAACAGTTATTGCATTAGCTGTGTAATGTAATGATGGGCAAGGTTTTGACTGTTTGCCATCCTCGAGGGCCTACACTGCAGGCAGCAGAGAGAGGGACAAACCAAGGACAAGAATGAGACTGACACACGACTGGCAAACAAAGTTTAGAGGTATGCACAAAAAATACAATGGGTTTGAAAGGAGGAATGGGTTGCATGAAGTGGCAGAAAATCTTAACTCTCTAATTATGTTGCATAAAAATTACAGATACAAATAAGAATTGTTCCCAGAGCCCAAAAAAAAATACAATTTGTTATCACCAAAATGGAACTAAATGCAATGATTGAAAACAGACAAAAGGGTTGTTACAGTATTTTTCATCAGTAGCTGAAACACAGAATATTGTTAAACAAAAGTGTTCTAGCTCCTTCAGAAATCAAACTCCCAGGCCATAACAAGGCTGAGCACTTCAAGCAAAAATACCATTTGATGTTCACAAGGAATAATTTGACCAAACTGAACACATTCACACATTAAAGGAGAGGAGAGAAAGGCACAGACATTGAGATATGCTTTGAACATGCACTACATATTCATTTGTGTTTATTTGGCTCCACACAGATCTGATTATGACAGAATCTTCAGTTTTACATATTTCCACAGTTTGTATAGTGGCATCTAATCTCACTGCACCATACATTTTACTGGTGCCTGGTAATTATCTAAACTCCAAAAAACAACAACAACAAAAAAAATACATGGTCTGGTATGACGTGAGACAGGCCTCTGCTCTGACAATATTTAAGTCCAGGCTGAAAACGGCTCTGTTCAACTGTGCATAGAACAACTGAAAGGGTTCTATCTGAACTCTTCTCTTTTACTTTATTTTAATTGATTATTATTTTATGATTTATTGATTATGTTTCAATTGTAATTGTGTGTTTTTAACCTGTTTCTCTTCCATTTTTGTAAAGCATTGTGAATTGCCCAGTGTATGAATAGTGCTATACAAATAAATTTGCTTTGCCTTGCCATGGTCGATCCCTACTCCACAAATTGCAAAACATCAAAGAGATAAAGTTAGAAAAGTTGAACTTCTTCTTTACCTGAGAAAACAAAACACTGAGTGACAAGAAGCGATGTACAAGGAACAATGTCTTATTCCTAATTAGAAAGCACTCAGAATGCAAACCTCTGCCAAGGTCAGCTACATTCCCCATGACAGCGTAACATCCCCAACAGATTTTTACCGGAAATTGTTTGTATTTTTGTCTGTCTGTGACAAATCATCGTAACAAAGGATTGTACTTGTGTGACTTCCTGATGACAGTAACTACCAATGAATATGGTAGTTAAAGGTTAAGGTAATTTTTTGAAGCAAATGTGTAAAAAGTAAGGATGGGAATCGAGAACTGGTTCTTTTTGAGAACCGGTTCCCAGTAGCTCAATTCCTTGGAATCGTTTGCCTGCCTGCTTAATGATTCTGCTTATCAATTCTACCTTCATTGTGCATGTGCGATGATGTCACACATACGCTGCATTGTTTTGGTCAGAACGTAACCAACATGGCGTTGAGGCAGAAACGGTCTAAAAAGACGACACCAGGTCCACTTACTTGGAACACTGTCAAAGCTTCTATGTCTTCAAAAAGGTGGAATCCCTCCAATATCCTCAAACATTTGTCAGCATGTGAATCATTTACAGGAATGTCATGTATTTGATACGCTACTTAGCGGCGATTGTGAATGTAGCGGCAGAGTGAACGCTGGGCCGGTTCTGGTGCGGACAACAAACGTCGTAACTCCTCAAATACAAGTTTCCGAAGGTAAGAAGGGAAAGGAAATGAGGTGCACAACAATGGGAGACAAGCCGAGCTGAGTCGAACCAGTTCCACGTCGTAGAAATCTGGCAATAGAGGAATTAGTAAAACGTCTTTAGTTTCACTTTCACTGTAACCCCCACCCCCCACCTCCCCGAACCGGGCCCGGCGTCATCTGTTATTATTATTTGTACATACTGTATGTGTTATATTTTCTGTGCAGAGATGGAAATATAAAAGACAGTTAATGCAAACACACCTGTTTGTACTCTTTTATTCCCTCACCCAATGAGAATCAATAAGAGAATCGATAAGGAATCGGATCGATAAGCAATATCAATAATGGAATCGGAATCGTTAAATTCTTAACGATTCCCATCCCTAGTAAAAAGTCATATCTCAGTCAACACTATTGATTTGATTCTGTAATATATTACATGCATGTATAGTATCAAGACATAGAACCACATAGCTCAGGGTCAATGTAGATTTTCCTACAAAGAAGTGCTCCAAATGAAAACAAGTAAAACAAGTGGTGCCAGGCACAACAAACCCCACCCCTTGCACATATTGTAGCTTATTTTGGCATCGATCCAGCTGATGTCATCATGTCTATGCTTGTGCTGATGTCAGCATATCAACTGCCTCTATATATGTGCCAAATTTGAGGTAAATTGAAACAAAATTCATGTTTTTTTATAGACATTTGAAATTTCACCAATTAGGGTGAAATACTGGGGCAACCATGGCTCATGAGGTAGAGCAGGTCATCCAATAACGACTGGTGGTTCGAATCCCGCTCTGTCCTAGTCAGTCCATTGTGTCCTTGGGCAAGACACTTCACCCTCCTTGCCTCCAGTGCCACTCACACTGGCGTATAAATGCGTATGAATGTTCTGTGGCGGTTGAAGGGACCGTTTGGCGCAGATTGGCAGCCACGCTTCCATCAGTCTGCCCCAGAGCCACCACCACCAGCGTGAATGTGAGAGCAAATGAATAATGGACCAATCATGTAAAGCACTTTGAGTGCCTTGAAAAGCGCTCTAGAAATCTAATCCATTATTATTATTATTATTATTATTATTATTATTATTATTATTATTATTATTATTATTATTATTAAGTAAATGGGAGAGAAAAAGAATTGAAAAAATTCATAACAAATTTTAACTTTGACCTACTTTTCCCAAAATGTAACCACATCTATTCTTGGTCACTAGTAATCTATAAACCCAATTTGGTATGAATTCAAGCGATAGTTTTGCTGCTAAAGACACTTGAAATTTGGCCCATTATATGTAAATGGGGAAAAAACAACCAAAGTAAAAACAATAAACAATCACCAAACCAAAAACAATAAACAACAACCAAACCAAAAACAATAAACAACAACCAAACCAAAAACAATACCCCTTGCCTCCCCTTCGGGGGGCGGGGTAACAAAATGACCTGAAACACATACATAACAGAAGAAGCAATGACGTTTAATGATAACGACAGTGGTTATAATCAGAAGGTAAGCGATGCTGACACATTACTGCTGTATATTACTCTTATCTCTCATCCTCAAGGGACCATATTGATCTTTTAAGCACCAAAGTTGAAAGAAAGAACTCTCCTCTTCTTCCACCTGTCCTCAGAAAGGTTTAATGTGTCAGAACAGGGGGGTGCAAATCAAGTTATATTGCTCTTTATTTCACCTCTCCTGTTTTTCCTAATGAAAGAAACTGCAAAAGAGTGATGACGGTCAAAAGACGACAAGGATAAAACTCTGAAAGGAGGAGAAACCAGAATGCTAATGTGTTTCAACATTGCACCTTGAGATGTAGTGACCACCATTAATGTTTTTTAATGGAATATAAATCAAATTCCAATAAAGGTTAATTAAATCAGCTCACGTTGTTGCGTTGTTGACAATAAAAAAGGCAGGAAATTTCCAGTAAAAAGAAAACAAAAAAATCCTTGTTCTGCACAGCTCACACCATAATGTGAAAAGATGTAGCTTAGTCAAAAAAGGAGTAAACCAACAAGCATAAAAGTCTTTACAAATATGTTTAATATATGATAATAGGGCTTAACTTGGCATATGATGTACTTTTTAGAGTGGCCATAAAACTTGCATCATTAAAACCATAGACAGCTGAAGGTTTTTTTAAATAGCCCATTCATCAGTGTAATTACAGTATAGTGCAGAGATCATTGCACTGATCCCAGAACAGGTCAGTACATTTTATTTCAGTCCATTTATTGTGATACTTCTAGCATCTCTTTGCACTAAAGTGTTCAGTTTCAGTGCATATTAACTTGCAGAGTTTGTGTAAACATGTTATTTTGCCACTTTTAAAGAAATAATGACAAAAAAATTCCCATAAGTCTGTCAGCTGCAGGTCCAGCTTCAGAACTTTTATGTGCAGTGAGTCTGATTTACACAGAAGCTTTAGAGTTATGCTAGAGTGAAAACATTGTTGATTCATTCTAAAACTCTGACAGGACAAAATAGGCTGCCAAAATCTGAGTAATTAAGGGAAACCTGCAGCTATTTGTACCAGAAAATGTGGACATGTTTATCTGCTTTACCGAGTAAATAATGTAATAATTTTGATCCACAATTATGCAAAAATGCAACATTTCTAGTCAAGTAACAACAAAAAGCCACTGCATACACTGTAAGACTCCAGAAAACATGACAAGACTAGAGGAAAACTTAGTTTGGTTGTGACTTATCTGTATTTCACAGGAGAATATTGTCATTCAGATCTATTGAGATTTTACCTAAAAGGATCACCATATGATCTTTTGACCAGATCGCTTCAGCAGATATTCTTATTCTGACTTTTAGAATTGAAGCCTGATGAGCAACCCCACATAGAAACCACACCAACAGAAAATATTTAAGATTTTCTGCAGAATTTTAGCCAGTCATCTGAACACATTTGGCCTATGTGTTTGACAGGTGTATGCTGTAACCTTAACTTTAAAAGTCCTGAACAGAGAATTTGTTTAAAGTGGATTGCAGCTACACCTTCGGCCTGAATCAGTGGTGTTTTTAAAGGGACAAAGACTCTGTTTCCCATGAGCACTAGTACCTACTCTCGTAAGGGCATAACTTTGGCCAAGGCGTGTGTTTGAGGCTAATGACTGAAGAGCAGATCCTCTTTACAACTCTGCATTTCTTTTTTCCAAACACCAACTTGCAGGTGCAAAGTGATGTTTGAAACAAGACAATAAGCAAACTTCATAAAGTCTGTTTGTGCCGCAGTTTAGTGACTGGTGTGAAAACGAAAGTGAAACCTAACCTTGAAAGTCCGACTCCTGCTTCTATGTCTGTTTTACTCCGGAGCTCCAGAGTGTTACTCACAGACCAGTGTTTAAGACGTGTCCCAATAATATGCATCTGCACTAGCTTTTCCACAAAGTATTCAAGCATTTTCATAAGTGACTTCAGTCATTCAACATCTTCATCATTCTGTATTAGCAGGTCAGCACCAGCTGCTTCAGCCTTCTACATTCACAGTACAGTTGTCCCTCACTATAACACAGTTCACCTTTTGCGGCCTCACTGTTTTGCGAATTTTTTTAGTGTAATTTTGCATGCTTTTTTTTACAGTGTATGAACGCACATTGAGTTCTGTGTCCTGATGACTGTAGACCGCTGTCAATCAATCTCCTCCGTGCCATGTCTCCTGTACAATACAGAATGCATTCGGCTTGCCAAATTTACATAAATGTTCGATCGCTACCCATAACTATGTTATTCACTCAGAAAAAGACACCTGCAATAAGGCCTTCAGTGGAAAAAGACACTACAGCGGAGCGGTGCCAGGACGAAGAGGCACGGTCAGAGGAACTGTGAAATACGCTTGAGTCACTATGAATAATTTCTTATGTGTCCAACCTCGTAGGTTGATCATTAAAATTAAATTTGTTATTTCTAAAAGCTATCATATTTATTTACAGGAAAACGTTTATATTTTTATTTCTCAAACAAATGTTTGGGCCTGAAAACAGGTTTTGATCATTGGTTTCACTGTATAATACTGTACTTATTTTTTAAAATCTACGAAGGTTTGAACTTTGAGAGTGTTTAAACAGGAGAGAAATGTGAGAAAATGTTAATGCCTGTCTGAGAAAAGTGTATAAAGTGTGTGGTGAGGGGTTTTACAGCCTTAAAACATATATAATAATTGTAAAAACTAAAGCTGACTACTTCACGGATTTCGCCTATTGCAGGTTATTTTTAGAACGTAACCCCCGCGATAAACAAGGGACCACTGTATTCTACTTGTACAACTGTCTTGTTCCTGAAGGACAGTTTAGTATCCAGGCCCTGGCATGAACATTTAACTCCATACAGAACCATTTCAGTCTCACCTTCCAAAACCCTTAGTTTGTGGCTGAAACAATGCTCCAAATAAAACAGGTTACCCACATCACAGAGCTAGCCCTGTGGCTAACACACAAGTGTTTACTAAGTGTTTGACTGAGCTACCAACAGACACTGTAGTCAGATCCAATGCTCCAATGCATATGTTTAAAGAACAGAGACATTCTATACCTGTGGAGAAGGAAGAGGGACAACTCCAGCTCTGTTTTCATTCCTTTTAACTCCCTTAGTTCTATCCATCCATTCAATGCACAGGTTTACAGGTGTTTTAGTCTGTGCTCTTTCACTCTCCTGTTTAACTTTCTTTTTCTTTCTGCCAGTTCAGCTCCAGTTCCAGTGTCCACCATTACAACAAAATAAATCCAAGAAATCCATTTCTGTAGGAAAAAGGACAGATCTTACTCTTCACTCGTTCATTTTACTTCTCGCTGTTAACTACTGCTGGTCGGTGTGTTGTTGTCACAGTGACGTAAGTCTGCTGTAAATCACTCCAGTCTCGTCCGACCCATCCAGGAAAGCTGGAAATAGCATTTGGAAATAACCTATTTTGGTGCTGATAATCTCATTTTAAATTGCAGACGACAATCAGGCTTTATATTTATAAATGAGACTTTTTGAAGATCACGCAGAAAGTCTGTACGGCACCTTTAAACAAGACGCATATGCTCATTCAGATGCATTCACTATCTTTACTTCAAAATCTGTGCATTCATTTCTCTGTTACATGTGGTAATGGCCAAAAAAAAAAAATGGTTTTGTGAGGTCAAAGTGACCTTGACCTGTCGCCACCAAAACCATTGAGTCCAAAAGGTCTAACAGGGAGAACTTTCTGATCTGAACAAAACATTAAGTGATTGTCTACATCGCATCTTTCCACAATCTGATTCACGGTTTTTTCAGCTCCTGTAAAACATGAGTCAGAACCAAACTATTGATGGTTTTCCTCTGGTTTCTTAAGGCTTAGGCTGTGTGGTGGATTTTTGTTGTCCCAATATTTTTTACAATATTTGAATGAAGTAAACTGAAGTCAACATTTTCCTGTACATGCAGCTGTAGTTTTTTATTTATTTTTTTTTAATCAGTTACCTTGACTGTGGCAGCCCAATTTCTGCAACTAGACTTTTATAAAGAATAAAAAATGCTTTTAGACTCTAACATAACTCTCTAGTGTCTGTATAAATGAAACCACTGAACGCTGGAGTTCAGAAGCCAGACCTAAAGTTGACCGTAATTCTTATTCATTATTTCTTCCGCAGCAAAACAGGGTGCACAAACTCTGCCTCAGACTAAATCCCCAACCTGTCTTTAGTGTAGACAGACACTGAGGGATTTCTATAAATGGACTGAAATAAGCTCACTAGCAACCTATGCTATTGACATTAATGGTACAAACCTATAGGTTAGTCCAATGTTCTCTGTAAAAGACAGTAATTACAGTGACTATTTCCATGCTATTTAAAACAAATGCCAGTTCGGGTGGAAAGTTTTGACAGTGCTGATATTTATAATTTTAATGACAGAATCTTTATAATCCCTCTGAAAAGCAGCTCAAAAGCTAAATTAAGATTAATCGTGACCTAAGATTGTGAGATCACCAGATGCAGTAATTACACAACCCAAAAAATAATGTATTATTTCCACAGTCTTGTGGCTTTCTGTCCTGTTTTCTTGTACAAAACTGAGGAGAAAAATCCAAATGATAAAAAAAAATAAAAATAAATCGGCAGAATCTATTTGGCCCTGTCGATGAGTGAGGGTGAAAATAAACTAAAACACTTCACATATTCTGCAATGTAGAGGACAGGATTGGGTTATAGCGGTGTCCAATAAAACGATGCAGGGTGGCAGCGTTGGCAGTCTGCAACACTATTCATGGGGCAATTAGGGTACTTCATCTAAGCTTTCAAACAACACAGAGATTGACAGCCAGTGGGTAGACTCAGTAGGCACCAAATCCTTGGGGACCAGAAAGACCATTAGGGCTCTCCAGGAGCAGGAAGAAGCAGCTATCTCAGCAGACATGTTGCATATAGTGTTGCAAAACTCTTAGTTTTAGTTGGGCCACAGTTGTTGTTTTGGTCGGTTGCTTGGACAAAAGTGTCGAGGCCTTTTGAGGCATTGGGCTGAGGTCCTGCAAGCAGTTTTAAAGGAAAGAAAAAAACTTTAGGGCCCTTAGATGTTATGACTAAAAAGACTGTAGGAGGACAAGCACAGGACAGCTTTGATAGACTCACTAATGGAAAGTTCTCCAGAGAGAGTTCCGGTAAATCCTGCAGATGTGCTTTGACAGGTTTTGGTCCACACACTCACTCAGATCCTGTCCTGTCTCTGTCCCAGCACTCTTAATGCATAAAGGTGTAAGTGAGAGAGCAAGAGAGGTGAAATGGCCAGAGCTCTGGTTGCAAAAGTAGGGAAAAGTCAACCTCAAATACTGCACATAGTTGTGTGTATGCTACTGTGTATGCGTGTGTCACAGCAGTTTGTTTGTGTACGTGCCCACTCAGGAGTCTTGACAATGACAATGTATGGCACTGAGAGCCTGCAGCCACGTTCCTGCTAGAGCGGCATCCTGCATCACCCTACTTTCCTCATGGAGAGCACAGTTAGAGGACATGGCCACACACACACACACACACACACACACACACACACACACACACACACACACACACTTACAGACACACAGCCGCACTGTACAAACATTGTCACAGGAAGTTGTGCTAAAAGTGTAGAGGACAGACGCATACTCTGCTGGGGAGAGTAGAGAGAAGCTAAAAGCATTGAAGGGCATGCAGAAAAATAAAATGGACAACTAATGGCAAGTGAATCAGGTACCAGAAAACAAAGCAAAAACATTGAGTTCAACCTTGATGATCTGCCACTCACAATAACAACATTGCAAAAACATCCAAAAAGTCCAAGTTAAAACAAGATTAAACCATCTTTAGTGTTTTCCTTGTTGGAACAAGCAACTAAAAACAAAATGTAATTAGTGCTTACCTAATTATTTTCTGTTGGTTAAGAAAGTAAGGTGGGTTAAGACTGAGGAGGGTTGTTTAAAGAGCTGATGTTAAATCATCTTGGAGGAAGAAAGGGCAGGTGTTTGCTTCTGTGGGTGGATGTCTGAGTGTGACTTTGGATATCACAGAAATCTGTCTTGACATTTTCTTTGAGTGGTCAAGTGCTGGTGCATCACATATAAAAAATTTAAATACTGATGTTGTCTTCCCACCTTTTTTTTTGCCTCTGCAGTTTATATTTAATTCAATATGATGAAACCTTTAGTGTTTTCCCGGCAGAGAATCTTGTTCTGCATGTGGCCTAATGAATGGATTCATGTGTTAACCTAAACCAGTCCAGTAGGAGTACACCCCATAGAAAACACATGGTCATACTTTGTTTCCTCCAGCTAACTCCTGTTTCCTTTATCCAAATAAAAAAACATTGTATTTTTTTTTTAAAGAAAAGGGCAAACTGTACATTTTGTCAAAGGCCTGAACAGCAAACAGTGAGTAATGACAGGAGTCTACCCAATGCTGTACTCCCCTGTGTGCTAACAGGAGACAGGGACAACAAAGTCCACCAGTGTTCACACAATTGGCCTTATCCAAGCTTGTGTGTATTGACTTTGTGGCCTTCTTATCCATTGTTCACACACTTTCAGTACTGACCTGATCCACAGATCCATTCAAAGACATTGATTATTTTGTTTGTCACGACTGAACGGGGAATTAAACCCAAAAGCACAAGTGAGACCAAACCCAAATATTAAGAGTCTTTATTTCAAAAAGTGAAAAAAGAATCACTCATAAGAGCCAAAAAGCCTAGAAAGCAAAAGACTGCAAAAACACAACATCACTCCCAATGGAGGCAAAGGCTAGAAAAATGAATGACAATCAAAAAACTCAAGAAGAGGGGAAAAAACAGTCCGAATTGTCCACTTGGTCAAAGTTACAGATAAATCCAAACAAGGACATGGAGCAAACAATTTACATGACCTGACATAGTGAGGAGACAGTGACACTGGTTCTTCTGACATGAGACAGGATGAACCGACAAAGAATAAAGGGAGACATGGGCAATATATACACAGTGGGTAATGAGGAACAGGTGGAAACAAACAGGGTGGGAGGGGACGATCAGACTGACAGGAAACATGAGGGGGAGGGCAAGTTATCAGAAACAGAGGAAAGCGGAAAGCATGAGACAAAAATGGACACAAGACAAAAACAGAACTAATGATTTTATATATATTTCCTATCACTCCTGTTCATGCGGCTCACTCTTGATGTCAGAGCACAGGTGAGAGTGTGGGCAGAAGGTCAGTCAGATCAGACATGGGTTTCCTGGTTTTCTTCGAGGGTTGAAGGAATCGTGAGCCTGCTATTTGAGTGCAGACACACACTCTACTTTTGCTAGCTGCTCATAGTCCCTAGTGAAACGACCCTCACTTTTCCTGCCCAGATTCTTAATTAACATTCTGGAAAGCAATGGCAAAAACCTCTGCATCACCACAGAAAAGTATCCACCAACAGCAGACAGGAGAAAGTATAGTTGTTTGTATATTTCCACTGACAAGGAAACCTGAAGAAGGCTGTGAAACACCATGTTAGCACTGCTCCACATTATATGTAAACTTATGAGTCAGAGGACACCCACACTTTCAGAATATAACGGTTTACTGCAGACACATGTGTCTGGGTATCATCAGACCAAATGCTAATGCACAAACAATACTGCCAAGACGATCTAGTTATTTCAGAAACTGTCAGAGATCTTTATACTAATTTAACATCACCTCAACCCTAACTGTTATTCTGTTTGGGCTATCCTCTGCCTTCTAGAACAACCCATCACCCAACAAATTGTGTTGTGTAAACATTATGATAACATTAATTTTCTAAGAAGAATTTACAGCATTATAGTGTGAATAATATACTTTATGTCACGGGTGTCAAACTCATTTCATTTCAGGGGCCACATTCAGCCCAATATAATCTCGAGTGAGCCAGACCAGTGAAATAATAACAATGAAAAAAAATTTAAATCTATTATGATCAGGTTTACATCTACAAAGTTTCCTTAAAAATCTGAATACCATGAACAACTTGAATTGTCTTAAGAAAAACAAGTGCAAGTTTAACAATATTCTGCCTCAGTTTATCAGTTTATCATTTGCACATGTGCATTACAATCACAAAAAACATTTAGTAACAGGCAGAATATTGGTAAAATAGCATTCACTTTTCTTAAAACATTTCCGTTTGTTCATATTTGTTCAGGCTATTCACATTTTTTGTAAAAGTATAGTTTGGCAATATAAACATTTTCATGTAATTTAACTTTTTTACACCAAAAAACGGAGAAAATTTGGGGTTGTCATTATTTATAAGTTATTATGATAATATATTACTGCTTCTGACCCACTTGAAATCTAATTTGACTGTACGTGTCTGTATGTGAAACCTGTATTAAAATGATTTTGACACCATTGATTGTTAATATCGTCAGTGTAATTTTTGCGTTTTACAAATTCATCCTGCAGGCCAGATTAGACCCTTTGGCGGGCCAGATTTGGCCCCCGGGCCGTATGTTTGATATCTGTGCTTTATGTGAAGACTATACTTATACAGTCCCACTGTGTTGGCATCTCCAAGCACACCTGCTATTTTGGCTCTTATAGGTGTAGCTGTGTATGGTGTGACAGGGCTGGGTAAAGCAGAATATAGACTGAAGGTGTTAATACATTTTTAGTTTTAGCCAGCCACTCTCTCATCTCACAGCTCATCAACAGCTGAGCTGATAGATTTTTTATATTTAGTCAAAGTTGCCACTCCACTCTGGGAAATATGATTTAATAAATATTCTTTAACTTAGATATACTCACTGCCTAGGGCTTCCACAATGATGGGATGTGGATATATACACCAGCAGGGCTTAACACTGGTTGGCTGCTATGTGAGGAAATGAGGGGATGAACCTACCTTAATGGCTTCATGTCCCTGTACTGACAGCGTCCCTTCACTTGCTCCCGGCTATGAAGCTCAGCCAAACTGGACAAATTCCCATGCATCAAAAGGCTCAAGTCCCCTCCCTGCATCATGCTGCCAACTCCCTGCATGTTAAATTGCTCCTGCATCATTGTCAGCAGCGATCTCTGGATTACACTTCTCCATCCTGTGCATCTGTACTGGCTTCTGATTCATGCCAAGCTTATTCCCAGATATCACTACCAGTGTGTTTTTCAGGTTTTTTCAAATCTCTAACTTTTTTTTTATTAATGCAGATTTCTCTACTCATATGTTCTCTCTGCTGGTTATAAATAAATTCACATCTTACTGATTTTAGGTGTTGCTTAGTCAGGTATGCTATAATTTATAGGGACAACTTTTCTCAATACATGCAACTCCCAGCTAATACAATTACTTTGCAGGGTGAAGCTCCTTTGGGGTCTAAGGCCCAAAGTCTATTGCTTGTTCATGATATTTCAATGTACATACAGTACAGAGCAAACTTTCTCAATTTCTCTACATTCTACTTTAAGTCTCTCCTGACTGAAATTAAGCATAGTTAAAGCTAAATCACACTTAACATATTAGTTGTCATACGCTTAAAGTGATCCCTCACTTTTGTGGCTGTTTTGCAGCAATTTAGTTGTCAAGTCTCAGTTTAATTCTCATCATCACATGCTCAAATCTATTCATCTTCATAACTCTAACTCGTAACTTTAAAAAAATAATAATAATAATGATCTTAAATATAATATTTCTTTGGAATGTCCTTAGATAAGAAAAGCCAGCTTAATTTACCTCCTACCTTAATTTTTTGTTTTGAACTTGAGAAAAAAAAAGCTCTTTTCTTCATTTCACTTCTAACTCTATGTCAGTTTTTTTTTTGTTTTTGTTTTTGTTTTGTTTTTTTACTTTCAGAGACTGTGCCCTCTGCCTGTACTTTCTATTTTCCTCTTGTTTTGCTGCTGGGGATGTTTCTAGTTGTCGACTTTAAGGCACTGTGAGTTTCATTAAATAACAGCATCGCACAGCATGTAAGTGTGGGCGAAACAATATAAAAACAAAGTAAATCCAATTATATGGCTCTCTCTTCTTTGTGCCCTTCTGACTTGCTGCACAGTTCTGTCTGAGATGTAAAACTCTGAGTAAAGCACACAGACCTTCCAGACTATCACCTGTACAGGTCAATTATTTGCTCATGCTCAGTTTGCGCCAGTTACGGCAGTTAAATAATGCATCCCCACATGTATATACCCCCGGCATTGTTTCATGAAGATAGTCTGTTTTGTTTGTGTTCTTTTACAAAACTTGAAAGCTTTTGCCTGCTGATCAGACTTAATTTAAGCTTAACAAAAATAGTGATTTGATTTATATTGTGATACATATCGATATTGTCTGATAGAAAAAAAAATTATTGTGATATAATTTTTTTCCATATCGCCCACCCCCAAATTTATGTATATCATATCTTCTATGCTAAGCAGTTTGCACAAGGGTGCTTGTTACAGCTTCATTTCACTAGGAGTGTACCTGTGCATCCACATGTGACAAATAAAAATCTTGAATTTTGAATCTTAATGCACAACACTAGCCTGATGTGATTTATATATGCAAAAATGTTATATCAAGGTGAACGCTGTACATGTGCTAACTAAAATAGCACATAAAGGCACTAAGCAGATTTCAAGTTGAGAAAAACACTGAATATTGTACCACTTGTACTGATCTTTGCAGAGCCCCAAGTCGGACAACATAATGTACTCTTATATGAATGCCTTTTTGGCAAGCATGTTTGTTCACAAATCACCCACATTTCCTTGCCTGGTGTAATAACAGTGCTTGGTAGTGTTGTCCATAATTTCCACCTTCATATAACACACAATGCAATTTAATCTGATCCCAATTTTTTGTGAAAGTTTGACATAAAAAGAACTGACAACATGCAAGTGCTGTGGTTCACAAATGTATTAAAATCTTAAGGGCTGAAGCTCCATCGGGCTCACAAGGACAGCAACAAAAGATGTCTCACCTTCTATACAACACACTAAACACACACATCAAAATAACAAACAACATTGATTTATTTACGTATACAAGCTGGCACTGAAAACACACCTACACGTCAGCTACTCACACACAATGTCAATTCTGTGGCATGGAAGGGAGGATCAATGTGTCAACACAACAAAGCCAGGGTGGTGGCCTCCTCACTGCATGACAAGGTGGGAGATATTGAGTGCCTGGCCCCTGATCCTGGTGGTGGAGACAGACCCTCCAGGGAGGAGAGAGAAAGCACAGTCAAGGAGATGGAGAGACAAGAGAGCTTGCAAAAAGTAATGGCAAAAAGTATTCAGAGGCAGAGGAATGATGGGAAAAGAATGAGACAGGAAAGACAAAAGGTCTTTGAGGGCTAGTGTAAGAGGTGGAGGAAAAGAGGGAGAGACAGCTGAGAAAGGAGGGAGAGCTAGTTAAACACTAATGTATAATGTGTAATGTGCATGACAGGCACTGTGCAGCTTATGTGTTGTCAGTGGTAAAGGTATATTCAATCAACAAATTCTATAGGGTCTTTCAAAAGAAAAAAAACTGACAGTTTAAAAAAAAAAAAATTCTTTCCGTTACTTGTGACTGTACAGAAAGGGACACCCAAATGTGACCCCTGCTCCCTCTCCCAAATGTGCACTGCTAGTGATGCTGCATTTCAGGATTCTGTGCCCCATTTCAACCCTGTTTTTTGGTCAACCTGCCAAACATACTATGCTTGCTCAGTCCTTTTCAAGCACTCTGTTTACTGGAATGTCAGGACCTTCCCTGTCCTGATTCACCCGAGCCACTGCTGGGCTACGGCTAGGTGGAATATGCTAACCATAAGACATTTTCAGTACTCGACCTACAAAATAGGAATGTTAAAGGTTTTTCTTTTATATGCCTGATAGTCAATGTCTCTCACCATTTAATCAGGAAATAACAAATACTGCAATCAAAAAACATTTTAGAGAATGTAATTAATTGGGTGTTGGGGGGGTCATTATGATGCCTTCTTTTGTATAGAGGTGACAGGAAACACCTGAGATGCATAGTGTATTTTCCATGTATGTTGACATATTGCTATATTTCTCACTCCGCAGCCAATAAAAATTGGAATGTTGGATTTTTAAAAAAAATAATTTTAGCACTTTTTAAATTATTGGTTGTGTTCTATACGTATGTTTTTAGCATGGTGTTTTACGTATGGGTTTAGCACTGAGTTTTATTCTGTGTTTATGTCCATTTTTAGAGTGGATATATAGCTGAAGTTTCTATTTTTTGTAGCTGCTGCTGCTGCTGCTGCTGCCTTGGCCAAGACACTCTTGCAAAAGAGATCCTAATCTCAACGACTCATTTTTTGCTGATTAAATAAAAGTTAATTTAAAAAAATCTGAGACTGATGGACATTTACTAATGTTTAATAATAAATATATCATGTGTGACTGATACTGTATGCAAACACAGTTAAGTATATGTGTTATTAAATTTTAGACTGATTTTTACCCCTCAGCCAACTCTGGCCAGAGGGGTATTATAATCATTTTTTTCATCTGTCCATCTGTCCATTCAACGATGTGGTTACATTATCTGAAGAATGCATTGAGATAAATGCACCAAATTTATACTGTGGATGTATCTTGGTATGGAGTAGGACACCTATTGAAAATAAGTCACCTTGACGTACTTTTTCAAGGTCAAATGGCGACATGTATTTTCAACGACATAATTGCTATATTTGGCTGAGGCCTATTAAAAATGTACAGCACGTTATGTTACATTAAACAGTCCTCTGATTCTTTGAGGGAATACCTCACAACATTTTGGTTTTCTGATTTATGAATTTCAAGTCATACCTTTATTATACATAATAATTTATGTCATTTTCATGGGAGGTGTGTTCAGGCTGCAGTCAAAGAATGCTGTTGGATTATACTCAGATATCTACTGGCACAAGACTTTGCATCTGAAGGCTACGGGGGTTTACTCCCCACTACAATACTGCATTGCGGAGGGTTCCCCTGGACTCTCTAAACTGTGTAGTAAGTGCAGAGACATAAAGATGCAACTCCTCTCTGTCCAACACCCTCTGGCTCGATATTTCACACACAGTACACTCACTCACTTTATGTATGTCTTGTGCACGCTGACAGAGAGTTGTGTGGCTGAATGAATCTTTCAGACTGCATGACCTTGGACTCATAAAAAGTGTTTTATCTGTGTATGATTTAGGAATTAGGATGAATATAAATGGAGGTGGCATCTACGAAACAGCCTGCACGAAATTTGATAAAATGTATGAATGAGTTACAACTGCCTGCACTGTCAAAATGTGTAGGAACGTGTGTTTGTTCTGCGCATCTGTGTTGTTCGATTCACTTTGCAAACATTTGTGTGTATTAGTCGGTACAAAAAGCGTGTATGCTATAGTTTTGCTGTGCAATTTTGTTTTATGTACAGTACAGTGTGTTGTGTTGTGTTGTGTATGTATACACTATTTGACTGTTTGCTCTTCTGAGAGTAAATATGTGTGTGTACGCCTGTGTTTGTGTGTACACGCATTTGTGTGTTTATTGAATGCGGCTGGCTTCAGATCCTGGTGGCCTGGCTTTGGGAAAAGAGAGAGAGGGAATCAGGGATGAAAACGAACGGGTCCAATCCCTATGAAGCTGATGACTGTGTGTTTGTCAGAGTGAATTTATTTATCACAGATGCCAGGGAAATTAGCATTGAAATGATTCTGGTGACAGACTCACGCTGGATATCTCAGATGGCAGGCACCCAAAATGTTTATGTTTACAGAACTTGAGGGGAGAGCAGAAAGGGATGGTGGTGTGAGAAAGAGCGAGGGAGGCAGAAAAGAAGAGAGTGGGACTATGAGGTATGGAGAGATAATAAAAGAGGTAAGATTAGGTACAGTAAAAAAGCCAAAGTAAGAATATTCGAGGGAATGCTGAAAAGAGATTTTTAAAAAAAATGTAAAATGTAAGAAGACACAAAAAAAGAGTGAGACTCTAGGGGACAAGCTCCACTGTAGAAATAGTTGAATTGTGAGTCACGGTTGATAAGGACTTCGGCTGAAAAAGAGTGTGCTCCTCCTACACAGCAAAAGGCAAGACTAAGACAGGATACAAAAAGAATAACAGAGAAATAGACTTCTCTATGTATGGCACAGATAGTGACCACAGACAAAATACCCCAACATGAAAAATAAGCATAGGAACCATAAATAAAGTAGGTAAAATAAAGTTTTGAGAAGGCTCAGGTCATTGCAGAGGAAGATGTCAAGATGAAAACTTGATGCGGAGGAGCAGAGAGAAGGAGAAGGGCACAAAAAAAGGCAGAGATGTAGGGGGGAAAGAAGTAATGCAGCTGAATGCCCTGGCAGGTATGCATGGGCCCCTCCCTGTATGAGCATGATAATTTAATTCCAACTGTGAGCCTTTTTATTATTAACTAGTCTTGAAAATCCTGCTACAGTGGAGGCTAAAGCAGCAGACTGAGAGAATGAAAGGAATAATGGAAAAGAATAGCAGTGTTAGAGAAAATAATGGATGGAGAGAAGAAGAAAATGGTTGGGATGAAAAGAGGACGTTTGCAAATCACTTCTGGAGAGCGCAGTGAGTTACAGCGTGTTGCCACGGTAACAGATACACCAGTGGCTAAGTGTGACTGCACGCATATAAATTCATGTCAATTTCTGCAATCTATTACACATAAATGGGTCCATAGAATTTCCACACTTATTACACCTAAGCTTAATGTCAGAGTCTAACAGTAAGAAATCTATTTCTCATCTGCATTCAGAACATTTACTATGTATAGAGGCATCCCATCAAGGCAATCTGATTACTAAATGCAATGTCTGCTTAAAAGAAAATGAATCAAGTCAAAGATTCTCTTAAGCCTCAAAAAGTTTCAGAGAATTCAGTAGAAAGTTGAAGTCAGGTGTACGAGTGTCAGCATATGTTATCTGATATGTAATGGAATGAAAACTTTTTTACAGAACAGTCTGACAAAAAAAAGTCAAAAAAACAAAAAACTAGAAGCACTCAGTGAGCGCAGACCTCCGCCAAGGCCGATCAGTGGGCCCCCCCATGGGCCCCCCATCCCTCACCCCCGATCACCACCAAAATTTAAGAATTAGTTTCTTGTGCCAGTATCAACATTTCCTGAAATTTTCATCCAAATCCATCCATAACTTTCTGAGTTATCTTGCACACAAACAGACAGACAGACAAACAAACAGACAGACAGTAAAAACCAACACCGACAAAAACATAACCTCCTTGGCGGAGGTAACAAAACAAAACTAGAAAAGCACTCGGAGAGCGCAGACCTCCGCCAAGGCAGATCAGTGCCTGCCCCCCCCCCCCCCCCCCCCCGATCACCACCAAAATTTCATCATTTGTTCCTTGTGCCAGTATCAACACTTCCTGAAATTTTCATCCAAATCCGTCCATAACTTTCTGAGTTATCTTGCACACAGACAGGCAGACAGACAAACCAACACCAGCAAAAACATAACCTCCTTGGTGGAGGTAACAAAACTCTTTACATCTCTCTATATGGGCAGCACACTAGTACAGTGGTTAGGACTGTCGCCTATCACAGCAAAAAGGTCCTGGCTTTGGTTCCAACACCAGCTGACCTTTCTGATCTGAACATGATCCATGCTCTCCTCCTGTTTGCATGGGTTGTTGTCGGGTACTCCGGCTTCTTCCTAAAGACATAATAGGTTACTTGGTTAAACTATTTTGCCCATATGTGGGAGTGATTGGTTGTCTCTATAGGTCAGGAGGATAAAGCAGGTGAGAAGATGAATGAATATCTGTATATATTCCTCTGGACCATCTTTAGCTTTGAATGCAGTATCCATTCACTGTCATTTTTTATATAGGCTTATACAGTGTCATAGCATTTATTTCCATTATTGTTTGGACACATAATGTTGCTGAACCTAGACCTGACCAAATGAAGTAACACCTGATCATAACACTGTCCCCACAGGCTTGTACTGTAGGCACTAGGCATGATGGGTAATCATTTCGCCTGCCTCTCTCCTCAAAGTGATGCACCCATCACTCTGGAACAGGGTCAAAGTGGACTCAGACTAAATGACCTCTCTGTTGCTCCACAATCAAATCTTGACCTGTGCTGTAATATCCCTGGTATAGACAAGCTTGTGATATACATACTGGAAAGTTAGCAAACAATGACACCATCATTTTCACTTTCAAGACACTAATGTAATTCCCAAGTACTTATCTTGCTACAGTGTCACTACAAACAGTTAACTTACCAGATAGAATGGTCATGGTGCAGTGGTGGACTGAGTCTGATGAGCACTGACTTCACTCCGTACTGTTACCAAGCTGGTTAGACAAAGATGGAAAAGCTAAAAAAAAAAAAAAAAGTGTCAATTATTTTTTCTTTTGTCATTCCAAAAATGTTCACACAAGGGTGAAAAATGTGTTTTCTGCATCTTATTTCATCATTTCAGTGTCTCCTTCTTGCAACAATACCCACTTCCATGTGTGCACAATTACGCATACAGACCGTTTGCACCTCCTTTGAGACGTGTTAAATATAGACACAGTTTCTATCAGTAAAAGTGCTTTCGGGTTTGATAAACCACTTTGCGTGTGCTCAATCAATATATTTACATTTTCTCCTCCCAGCACATGCACAATTGCGTGTAAACGCTCCATATTGCATATTCATTGTGGCAAATGTACTAACTGGATGCAGACGCACTATTTTGCACCTTTGAAAGAAGCAATTTTTAGTGCGCGCTCTTAGTAAATCAGTTTGTACATTTTTTTGGTTATGCAATAAGTTTGCACACATTTTTATACACGCAAACCTTTAGTAGATCCGGCCCATGGTCTCGCCACCCTGACGATTCCAGTTGTTGCTTTTGCAGAACATAAAAAAATGTAACTTCTGGTTCTCTACCACATATGGTAAAAGTTCCCGCTTAATATATGCAACAGGTGTTGTGGTTAATGTCTTCACTCCCCAGCAGCTAGTATTCACAATTGCACCTTGAGTATATTTCCACAGAATTTTCTGCTACTTTATATTTCCAATCCACTAGAGAGGGAAACATAATTTCTATTCAGCTGCATTTATTTCATAGCCATGGTTACAAGATACTTTTTGCTTCCATATTTTACACATTGTCATACTGTGCAAGGATTGACAATTCAACTGATTCACTATTGTTGACAATAGCTCCACCTTGACCAAATTACAATGCTGCCTAGATGCGAATGTAAATTAAACAAAATTCCAATAATTTATGAATGATAAATAAATCGTGCCATTTTGTATAATGAATACTGTTTCTTCCCATTTAAACAGAACATAAATAAATAAAACCAGTATTGCTGGGCTTTATTAATAAGAAATGAAATACCACTCTGCAGATAAAATTCACTTCGACCTGAGTTGCTATGATATCTGACTGTCTGGGTTTGACTGAACAGAAAAAGACTGCAAAACACTATTCATTAAGGAGCTACACTGTAAGCAAATCCATAAGGGATCTGTGAAAACCTTATTAAATCATGCAATATAGCTTCAAATCAGCTACTTAGCCTCTTCATTTGAGTTTATTATTCAAGATATCAAAAGCTTCAGCTAATGTTGTTTTGGCCTGAACAATCAGACTCGAAATTGTTTGCTGTACACATGGCCAATGTTATCTAAATAGAACATAATCAGTGCAGTTGCTTAAGCAGGATTACACAAAACACAGACTAAAATGAATAAATAAAAGCCCAAAAAAACTAAATGCATGTGCATTACTGCATTAAAAGTGTGACGTTTTACAAATCAAATCTGCTATGTCGTCTTTATCTCATTTAAGTACAACCTAAGGTAAATGTAGCTAAGTAAACAATCCTGGCGTATAATCTCCTAATGCTGCGAAGCTACAATGTAAATCCCTCAGAGGCTCAGACATACAATTTATTTTTCTGTTTACCTCTGATTTTGCAATTAAGTAGCATATTAAAAGAAAAAAACTTGCATCCTTTCAAATGAAAACATGCATAAATAAAATACTACAATAAATAAACAGCTTAGGGGGCTATAGTCCGCACTGCTGCAACTTTGTAGTGTTTTTCCCCTCATTGCCTAAGATGGTTGTGTATACTTAGGATACTGGGACATACAGTGGTTGCATAGTCACAGAGGGATCTAAACACTTTAGTCTTTGGCTGTTTTTTTGTTTATATGTGTTTCATTATGGTAATTAACTATATCTTATGAGCTGATGCTAAATTCGTAGTGCCTCTCATCGGCTCTCTCACTGCAGTGATTGCACCAGTGCTTGGGTGTTGGGAAGAGAAGAGGATGTTTCTGGGTCACCAGCTGCCTACGTTTCTGCAAACACAGCACTGCTAGACCTCACCAGCTGTTTTCTCTCACCATCTTTACCCGTTCGAACTTCCTCTCGGTCTCTCTCGTTTTCTCGCTACATGTTTCTCTATGCCGTTTCCAGATGCTTGCCTGCGGCTAGAGGAAAATTAACTGTCTCCTCTTACTACTGTGCAACTTCTGTGTGCAATTTTGTTTGCATATTAATAGAACAGAGATAAGAGACTTTTAAACAAGTCTGAAACATTAGGACATATTGATCATTAACGCGAGAGAGAGAGAGAAGGAAGGACAAACCAAGAAGATAGAACTACTAGATTTTTTTTCTTTGATTTTTGCTATCAGGAGGAAGTGTTGATCATACAGCTTGGAGAAAGATGTGATTAAACTCTATCCTCCAATTCATTTAATTATCATTCCATAACCTTGCAAATGAGGGGGGTATAGAAAGGATAAAGGGAGGACGAAGAGAGGGGGAGATAGCAAGAATGCAAATGGGACTGGGAAAAGAGTAATTGGACAAGAGTGATAATTCTAATCCTACAGCAGTTAAATATGCATAAATGGGATTTAATCCACAGGGCGGCAAATGTGTACTGCCACAGTGGTGGTAACTGTAAGTGTGGTAGTGTTTCAATGCATATCCCATAATATGTATCGGTCATTTAGCCTGCATGTAGCCAGTTTGTGTTTGTGCCAACTTTTCTTTAAATGTATAAGTACAGGCCCACCGGTGGTTAGCTAGATATTTGGGTTTCTAAGTGTGTTTAACTCTGGATGTCTATCTGTTTCAATACAAAAGATGTCCAAAGGGAATCTAAGTGCAACTCTGTCTCCACTCATAAATATGGAAGGTGCTGTAAATTCAGGTACGGAGGGGATATAGTAGAAGGCAGCGTTGGAATAGGAGCCGCCACTGTTGAGTAATTACAATTTAACTGCATCTTTCATAACTGATGAATGTGTATTGCCAGTTTGCAGGCCTGCACTCCAAATATAATCTTGATCAATATGTTCTAGGCTCTGAGCTAATCTCTTCATAGTGCGAACGTACAGTGCTTTTCAGTCTTTGTGTTTTGGAGATAAAAGATCAAACACAGTCAAGTAGGAGGATTTATGCTTGGAGGTCACTGGCATCCACAGACATTTAGACCTCTACTAAGTTCACTCATGGTCATGTAAAGCCTCACAGAAGTCAAACACAAACTTCACTAACACATACACAGCAAAAAAAAAAAAAAAAAAAAAAAATTTATACTATCTTTTCTGGACATGTGAAGCACCTACCATTATAGACAGTATATGGACACTGATACAATACATGCACTTGAAAGAAAAGATAACACAAAAAGGCAAAGCTAGCAGCGGAGATTTGAATTTAAAAACAAGAGATCAATCACGTTACGCAGAGATTATCATTTCACACACGTGCTTTGAACTGAGGCTGGTAGAAAATGTTAAGTACTCTGACAGCAGCCAATATGCCCTTGAACACACTTCACACTGCGCCACAGTTCAGTTAAGCCTATTGGGAACAGTTAGTGCAAGTTACTAACGCACTACCTTTCCGACGCACATTTCGACACATCAGTGCAGATTTTTGGTCCTAAATAAATCAATATCAGATGGAATTCAAAATATGCGATGATATGTGACCCTGAGGGGAAATATTTTTATCAGATTAAGAATTAATGTTGGTATTTTCAGCAGGGAGACCACAGCAGTACTATGGCAAATTGATGGTGCACCTGTATTCATTTATGAACTAGTAAAAACTGTAGAAAGATGCTTTAAAAACAGAAGAAAACCTTAAACGTTGCACATATTGTACTAAAGCACTACGTGTCTGGATGTCACTACTATGGTGGTATGGTATAAAACACAGAGGACTATATAAAACCTATCCAACTACCATGAAAACAAGTACACTGTGGCCCATAAAGCTGGAAAAAATATATTTTTACTTCTTCTTGTGAAATGATTATAACAATGTTTTTACTCTTGATAGATAAACTGTAACTGGGATTCAATAGTGTAATCATTGCGCCTGGTCAAAGGTGATTAGTAGTGCTGTCCAACAATTACAATTTTTAATCAGATTAATCACAGGGTTGCTGTGGATTAATTTCAATTAATCACAATTAAATATCATTCATTTTTAATCTATATAAATCACGTTTCATTTTGCATGAGCAAATAAACTCAAGAAAGAAGGGAATATACAGTCATGGAAAAAGTGATTAGACCACCCCTTGTTTTCTTCTGTTTCTTGTTCATTTTAATGCCTGGTACAACTAAAGGTACATTTGTTTGGACAAATATAATGATAACAATAAAAATAGCTCATAAGTGTTTAATTTAATAGCCAATATCTAGCCATCTTCCATGGTTTTCTTGATAATAACCAAAATCACTTAAGTTCTTATATAGACAAAGACAGACTTTATTTGTCCTTAGATTTGCATCAAAATGAAATTATGATGCAATGGCTCAGTGCATAACAGGAAAAATGACAGTATTATATTCAGAAAGATAAATATACATATTAAAAACAGAAATATAAAAACTTTTGAATAAAAAGATAAATAAGAATAAACATCTAAATATATTGCACAGTCCAAAAACATGAGACAGTGCCTCACAGCAATAATAAGGCACAGAGGTCGTAGTGTAGCATCAAAATCTATGTCATTGTACTGTCAAAAACAGTGCTTTTAGGCATTCCATGTTTTCTTTTCTGTCTGTCTTAGTCACATGATACACACAGGAGTTAGTACTTGATTACATAACTATTGTTTTTGATGACTGTTGATGAGCTAATAATTTTTTTCCATGACTGTACAGGGTAGGGAAGCAAAATTTACAATGAACATTTAGTTGTTTTTTCTCAGCAGGCACTACGTCAGTTGTTTTGAAACCAAACATATATTGATGTCATAATCATACCTAACACTATTATCCATACCTTTTCAGAAACTTTTGCCCATATGAGTAATCAGGAAAGCAAACGTCAAAGAGTGTGTGATTTGCTGAATGCACTCGTCACACCAAAGGAGATTTCAAAAATAGTTGGAGTGTCCATAAAGACTGTTTATAATGGAAAGAAGAGAATGACTATGAGCAAAACTATTACGAGAAAGTCTGGAAGATACTATTAAAGAAGAATGGGAGAAGTTGTCACCCGAATATTTGGGGAACACTTGCGCAAGTTTCAGGAAGCGTGTGAAGGCAGTTATTGAGAAAGAAGGAGGACACAGAATAAAAACATTTTCTATTATGTAAATTTTCTTGTGGCAAATAAATTCTCATGACTTTCAATGAACTAATTGGTCATACACTGTCTTTCAATCCCTGCCTCAAAATATTGTAAATTTTGCTTCCCCACCCTGTATATGCACTTAACTTCTTTATTAAACACCTTTAACAGTTTCAACAAAACAACTTGAAACAGCTGTTTCATCTTGGGGTTTTTTTTGTCCTCATATTTCCATCCAGAGGGCCAACGTGCTGTTTAGTATCTTCCATCTTTATGGGTTGGTTCTGCTGCCTGTCACTACTGGATCAACTGCACATTTGTTCATGCGTGACGCTAACTCTACTTGGACAAACTGACCCAAATCCTTTGGCAGAGACCTTCAGTCATTCTGTGCTGCAGATGGGTTAATTGCATTAACATTTTTAATCAGGTTAATCATGATGATGGATAAATCTGTGTTAATACATTAATTCGAGATTAGTAATATGTATAAATTGGAATAAAAAAGAGGAATGTGTCTGAAAACAAAGTTATTCCAACTTTATGGGCAACAGTGTGTTTTATAAAGAAGTGATGGCATTACACGACTAAACCTGAACCTCCTGTAAGTGCTATTGTAATGTTTAAGTAAAAAAGACAGCAAAAAAGGAAAGTACAAATCAATAAATGTGATAGCAGCATGAGGAGAAGAAGACATGACATGAGCATGGTGATGAAAAATAAGAGTATGAAAAGGGTCTGGCATAACAGGAAGGATCGGGGAAGGTTAGAATTAAGGGAAGACACGGAGGATGAACTGTCAAAACCACATAAGCTCTGTCACCATGAAATCCACACTTTCACTAGCTCACTTCACTGCTTAATCAAAGTCTAGCCTGAGTGATTACATGGCCTTTTTTTCATAGAAGTGCCACTATTTTAAAAAAGCTCCTAATACTGTGCTCTAGGAATCATTTCTAATTTATTCTCACTAGTCCCGATCTGCCAACCAAAGCTATTATAGGAAAGTCAGGATGATGTGCTGTCAGAAACCAGAGAAATAGATGTCATCCACAGCAATAAGCCTGTAATAACTACCGTCAAATTATTTTCAGGGCCTAAGTAACTTTTCCTTCATCTTCCTATTTGGCCTCTGGCGCCTCTTTTGCAACTTATAAAATGCTTATTATCATAATTGCATAACACTATGATATTGAATTGAAGCAATATATGCCTCATTTTGCCATTAAAATACAAGGAGATTACAGAACGTCACTGGTGAACAAAATTCATCCTCTAGAGTGGTCTTATATTCTTTATCAGTTGTGACTAATACAATCCTAGTGCGTGTAGTAGTGCAAGTACTGCACATGGAGACACATAATCTGGATTACATGTACTGTACAGAACCCATTTAATTACTGTACATCAAAGTTTGCCAGGCTTTACGAGCATTACTCAGGTGTGTGTGTGTGTGTGTGTGCAGGAGTAAAGTATTAAATATGCAAAGAACGACAAGAGTCAGAGTGGGAGGAGAGTAAAAAGAGAGAGCACTTGTTTGTGTTTAAGGTAGCTCAGTATAGTTAAAGTGACATTTTGGTGAGATGTGCACTTTCCAAAAGCCCTGTGGGGGTGCAGGGGGTATGCCCAGCCATGCCAGACTCCTCTATGTAGTTGCACTGTATTCTGACACTAAACACAACAGGCAGGCCAGACCACGCTCCCATACACGTTATACTCTTCTCTATCTAGCACTCAAATAAATTCACTATTTTTTTTAATCATACCTGACATGAACACAATACTGTCACTTTAATAATCTGACACTAAAATGTGTTCAGATGCATACATATACCTATATCTGCCACACTGCAAGATTACAGATATGTATCTTTTTATCTTTACTAGTCTATTTTATGGGCTTTGAGTTTAGTAGTTTATTAGTTTTAATCCCCATTAGCTGCTGAACACCACAGCAGCTACTCTTCCTGGGGTCATTAGTCGCTTTTCCATTGGATATCTGCGCAAAACTTTAACGATATTTACTAAATGTCGAAAAAACAGAAGTGCGTATTGTCGGTTTTTCCATTAAATCACAAATGCGATGATTTTTTTATTTATTATCGAGTGATGACACAAGAAGTCATTCCATACACATAGTGACGAACGTAAATATGGTGTTGATTTACAGATATATTCATTATTATTACATTTTACCCCTCTATCTTGTACTAAATTAAAAAATTATTGGGTTTCCTGGTGTGTCCACACATACTGCGACATGTTTCTTCTTCTTCGCTTGTTGTAACGTACGTCAACAGCCGTTTTTTTTAATTCACCTGACTCTAGTTGTGAAAAAAAAGTCTTTCCATTGTAGTTTTGCATGATATACCATTTGCGCTACGCCCAAAAAACCACCTCTTGCCAGCGCAAAAACCTTTAAATGAGACTTTTGGCGAAATTGTTGTTTTTCCATTAGGTCAGTTTTTATGCGCAAGTTATAATTGCATGATTTGAAGGTCAATGGAAAAGCGACTAATAACAACATAAAAACAAAACACCACAATTTCCCACAACTTGCTCAACAAACAGGATGTACATACACTCAGCTCAACGCAAAAACCAAAATTCAACAAGCACATAATGCAAAACAAGTGCAATAACAATAATACTGCCAACAACAACAGAAAAAAAAACAATAAACTCAAAAAACAGAAACAAAAAACAGCTCCAAAACAAACAAAAGAAGAAAAACAAACCGTCTAGATGATGTCACTATAGGATGTGCAATAGCTCAGTTATTCTTGGGTAAATATGAAAATTCAAGGGCTGGGCAAGTTAATGCATTATTACTGCGTTAACGCATTCATTAAATAACGCCGACATTTTTTTTTTTTTTTTTATCCCTCGTTAATACCATTTTATTATTTATTTTGGGGGCGGCTGTGGCTCAGGTGGTAGAGTGGGTCGTCCAATCCTGCTCTGTCCTAGTCAGTCCGTTGTGTCCTTGGGCAAGACACTTCACCCTCCCTGCCTCCAGTGCCACCCACACTGCTGTATGAATGTTTGGTGGTGGTCGGAGGGGCCGTAGGCGCAAATTGGCAGCCACGCTTCTGTCAGTCTGCCCCAGGGCAACTGTGGCTACAAATGTAGTTTCCCACCATCAGAGTATGAATGTGAGAGCGAATGAATAATGGGTCAATAATGTAAAGTGCTTTGGGTGTCTAGAAAAGCACTATATAAATCCAATCCATTATTATTATTATTATTATTATTATTATTATTATAACTCATATTATTCTGCCCCTGCCTGTGTGTGTGTAGTGATTAGCTTGGCAGATAGACAACAGGTTTCCCAAGAAAAGCTGGACGCTGAAAACTTCTCTCCAAATCTTTTACTTGAGACTCACTGCAAAACTGCAACATACATAGAAAATATATCTCAGTTATGTTCATTGCCTTAGTACATTTACATGGTATTACACATTTAAATGAATGGGAAAAAGATCACTAGCTTGATGCTAACTTGAATGGGAAAATCCATAGACACGCTAATGATTAGCATTTACAGATTAATTTGAGATTTACAATGTCTTTTTATCCAGCAACAAAGGTTCACATCAGAGATATTTTATACTATTCATTCTTACAACAACTGAACATAAAATACTCAGAGGCAAACATTTTTTGGGCCATACAAACAGAGTGAAAGAAATGTGTCTTCTTATGTCTGAACTGGCTACGGTAACACTGCAAGTACAAAACATACATTAGTGCAACTTATTCCGACCACTAGAGGGCCCCCTTTGCTTGCTTTTAACAACTGAACATCACATATTATTTTGAAAGTCCGTTGCTCTCGCTCTGTGAATATACGTAGGTAAATCATGGGTCACAGGAAGAGGGGGATGTTGATCAGGGTTGGTTTGCCAATCGGCGTCATCATGTGTTTCAACCAATGACAGTATTTGGGGTGGGCTTAAGACTCCTGTTAGTCACTCACAACTGGAAATAAACTGGTGGGGACATAAACATGGAGAAAAGTATCAGTCTTTTACATGGACATTTTCATTTTAAATGTCTTCAGATGGTGGGGTTGAGAAGGACAAAGTTGTTTGGAAGCACTGCAATGTGAAATTATTTTTATCATTGGAGTACTTCGAGTCTGAAATATCACTTAAAGGCAATACATGCTGTTGATGCCGGCAATGCTCCCCTGCATATAACTATGCGATTAATCATGATAAATCACAGAAATCCAGGCGATTAATTGCGATTAAGAATTTCAATTGTTGCCCAGCGCTAGAAAATTCTTAACCTTTTAGAAAAACTAACTGCTTGAATTTCTGAAATTTAACATTGTGGCAGTGTATTCAACTGTACAAAGCTCCATGTGTGCTGGACAATCCCACAGCCTGCATCCAGTGTTTGGTACATGAGCTTTAGTAGAGGCTTAAGTGTCAGAGAATGAATTGCTGCAAAGTGATGTGACTGAGAGGAGATATTGTATATTTTGAACTTTGTCACTGTGTTATAAAATCATCTGGGTTGGGCTTGGAGTAGCTAAAAGGTGGCATGGTGTTTTATTTCCAATGATGTACAGCAACTATAATATCACTGGGTGCAGAGGAAACACAAAGCATACACACACACACACACACACACCAATCAGACAGTGTGCTATCCCAGGGCGCTAAGAGGGACAGTATGGGTTGAGTCTTTCACACTCTGACAGAACCACTAATGCTAAAATGTCAGCACACTGTTAGGGGAGCAACCAGAAAAGAATGTAGAAAACGAGAGAGACAAAGAGGGGAGTGGAGAGCACACCAAACAAACATCACAACTCCCCTGAGCACAGTATGGGGTTAATGCAGCTACGCTTTAGCAGAAATACACAAACTGCACACACAGGTTATGACCTAAAAATGTCAAAAATTAATACTGAGTGAAAAGCATCTTCCTCTCTTTTTTGGCATAGTCTCCTCTGTGACTTATTAAGACAGCACTGACTCTACTACACTAGTCATTAAAGCTGCAGGAGAGGATATTACTGGGGGAAAAAATACCAGAATGTGAAAATTCATGCCATCTTTCTGCTGCTATCTCTTGGTCCAAATAAAAAGACTAATTATTAATATAGATGACCTGACATTGCAATGCATTATAGAAACATCAAACCATTTTTTCAATCTTCCATGTCAAGACACAGAAGAGTTTTAAAGTCATATCTATGTCACATCTGACAAAATGAATTATAGCTGTCAATCACTTATCTAACCCTGTATCTGTCTGTAAATGCCTGTGATTAGACAAATATGGGACATCACAGAGTACATTTACATCAACCCAAAAACACAGGCAAGGAGTTGATGTCTCAGGTTCCTGGAACACTTGCATCACAAAATGAGGATTCCTTTTTGCCAGAGACGCCAAAGGCTATCAAGTACTGCAGCTATAAAGAATAATAAAAATGATCTCATCAGTATACCTACCAAACACCAAAGTGTCCTTTCTTTTATCTGCTACAGATAATTATTGGTTCTGGCTTATTTTAACGTGGGCTTAACCCTATAACACCAAACATATCATATTTGATACATTAGATTTGAAGCTCTCTACAAGATCAGTGTGATTTTTTTTTCTCGAAAAACCTGATATATACAATCAGGCTACGTTCAGACAACAGGTTTTAATGCACAATTCGGATTTTTTTGTGAAATCCGATTTCTTGTGTGCTCGTTCATATTATAAATTAAATGTGAATTCTATCAGTACTCAGTATGAACTAAATGCGACACTGTAGTGACCCGCATGCACAAAAGAGGTCCTGACGTAATACGTGACCACACAGCATGTGCTGTGTTTACAGAAGTAAATATGGAGGCATCTCGTATCGGTGTGTGTGTGGCACCGATAAAGTTTCTCTACAACCGAAGTCAGCACCATTACAGTCAAATAATTTTAAGTAGAAGGTTAAAAATGAGGAGAGCCAGGTTTTTTGCTCTGGCCTTTTGTGGCGCAGTGGCTGCTACGTCTGTACAACGGAGTATTTGGATGCGGAGTCGGGGTCAGGAGCGGTGGGATAGTAATGTTAGTGGCTTCACTGACACAGACTTCATTCATAATTTTCGAATGACAAGAACGTTTAAATATATGTGATCACCTCTCCGTAACACCCTCACGACCAGACACTCATTTCCAGCGACATATATCTGTTCGCAAGCGTGTTGCAGTCGGGCTTTACTGGCATTTCAATGACGTAAAGGTGGGATAAATGTAGCCTGGCCATTCAGACTGACGTCGCATTGCAAAATATCCAATATGTATCAGATTTCGGACCACATATGAAAGTGGCCTGGATCGGATTTGAAAAAAATCAGATTTGTGCCGTTCAAACTGTCTTTAACAGGTCAGACACAGGTCAAATAGGGGCAAAAAATTGTGTTCGGGCCACATTTGGCTGCAGTCTGAACGTAAACTTAGATACATGCAATACACGGCTAATCCACCAGGGGGGAGGAATTCATTCACCAGAGGCCTTTCCAGCGACACTACAAGACTGTCATTAATGAGGAAGGAGGAAGAACTTCGTTTGTTTTTGTTTGTTCAAAAATAATAACATTTGAGCATTGAGACCTGATGTATCAATTATGATACAAAATTGAAAGTTATACATGAATTGATATTTGAAAAAAAAAATATGTTGGTTGTTTAGAAGGACCAATAAAGGCTCCAATTTCAAAGAACTGGAATTTTCTGTCAATGTTTTAATGGTGCTTTAGGGTTAACTTATTTATCATTTTATTTATTTATTTATTATCCATTGTATTATATGATTATATCATGAAGTTTTTTTCATGCTTTTAATAGGTTTTATATTAGCATGTTTAGTGATATCCGACGACTTTTATTTTAGTCTGTTTTTTTTAACCTTTTTATTTGTAGTCTGTTTTAACCATGATCAGTGAGCTGCTAGGAGGACCTGTCCATGTCTTTTGTCTGTGCTGTTCTTTTGTCTGTCCCCTGGATGTGTCCTGTGGTTTTAATGTTTGTTGTGTATAATGTTTGAGATGCCCTCTCCAGACTGCAGAGCAAATCTACCTACGGGTTTTGATAATGTCAGCTTGAAATTTGAACAGGAACGAATATCAGTATCTAAAATTAATCTAATAAATTAGCTACAATGACAGTAAATTTTAGTGTCAATCAGATGATGCCAGTGGAAGTACATTAGCATTTCTGTTGCACTTTTAATGACTGCACTGTACTTGAACATATAAAGCATCAGGTGAACTGTGAAACACAAGACCAAGAAATCAGATTCATCCATCATAGCAAGGTCACTTTTTTTTTTCTCTATAACCATGCCATGGGACCTGGTCTGGAGCCAATTAGATGTACTGCACTGACAACAACTTTGTTAGAAACTGATGAGAAATAAAGTCTTGATATTTGAAAGGCAGACAGCTGACAGGGTAATTTAATTCCACATATGATTAAAGATACGGTCACAATAGGCAGTACTAATGAAAAGGGGATTTTAATTTCATCATCTCTTCCTTCATATATGGAGCTCTTGTGAAGGTACCAAGGCAACTGGGTGCCTTAGTACATCAACAAGCTGCATGCATCTGCACAGCCAATCAGAATGGATCCAGGTATCTAAGAACATTCAGCTGGGAGCCTTTCACCTGTTTAATATGAGAAGTAAAGTCAGCAGGGTGGACGTACACAGGCTCTGTTTGATGAACTGATACTATGCCCAAAAGTGCAATGTTATAGAGTGGTCTGTCCTACTGGTGTAAAATAAATGATCAGTGGAGAGAGAGCCATGTGATGTTGCATAAAATGACCTGTTCAGGCTTAGCTTTAACATGCATTTCTCACAATCTGATCAAAAGTGACAACTGTAAGTATGTCTATTCACACTACGCATTAGAATGCATCTCCACATTTGTCTTGAGTGATCACTTGTGATTGGATCTTACTTCCCCGCTCTAAATGCAAATAAACAAGCTCATCTAATAGCCTAAAATGTAGCGCATTCATTTCCTGCAGGCATTCGGGATGCAACACAAACTGTAACGTTTAACAGCCTGGGTTAGGAATGTTTGCAAATGCACAACAAATGAAGAAACAATCAAAGATTATTAATGAATGAAAGCTTGATTTCCTGCATTTGTATCTTTACTAGTTAAGTAATGAAGTAGAAAAAATGTAGTTAATTTACTATTACGTTACAAGGCTGCTGGCAATTTTGGATGTGGAATGTTTTCTTGCCTGTTACTCATTAGATGAGAAAAGGTTGTGAACCAAAACAGTCAACACATATTGATTGTCAATACGACAACTTATGTAACATAAACATTGGTAAAGACTGGACCTTTAAAAATGTACAAATTTTCCCACCAGATTACAGAAACTGTGAATACTATACTATATACTATATTCCTTGCTCAAAGAAAAAAGTGTCAGAGTGCTGCAGTGAGTCTGCACAGGACAGACATTTCAGAATGAGCATTGAGAATAAAATATTTTTTAATAAGAAAAGAAAAGAAAAGAAAAGAAAAGAAAAGAAAAGAAAAGAAAAGAAAAGAAAAGAAAAGAAAAGAAAAGAAAGCCAGAGCTGTAAGAAAGTAGAAGCTCACATGTCTGGCCCTTCATAAAAATACATGAAGAGAAAGTCCCTGACCAGAAAAAGGCAAGAGATTTTCTCCTGTCCTCTGTCGTAGTACTTCACAACTGGCAAAAGTGATATGCCATGACAGCCTTGTGGTATGCAGTGATGATAAATGTTTTTGCAGCAAGGCCCGGGAAAATTCTTCAGTATTGGTGAGCACTGTTGTTGGCAAGTAATCCTCTAGGCACAGTGCCCAGTCTGGTCCAGCCTCTCAAGTTTGGCTTCTAAGAGAGACAGTGTGATACGACTGGGATTGTCTCTCACTGTTGTGCAGATTATCATACCATAGACGCAACAGAGCAATACATCACTTGATGGTTTAGAAAAAGGGGCGTTTCCAAAGAGTACTTATACACCACTAAATAAAAATGGAAATATGCCCCTTAAGTGTACGAACAACATCAAGGTGCAACAATTAAATTTTGCAAACTCACTCTAATCTCAATGACATGCATTTTTTTGCATCATGGTTATTGGTTTTTTCCTCCCAGTCGCAATATAATGTGAATGAAATTCAAATAACTTTACTTGTGATAAGTATCAAAGCCTAGGATCTGGAGCACAGATTAAAGAGAAAATTAAAAGTATGGTGAGGTTTCAGATGCTGTCACATATATTAAACAAATGCTACCACTTTGCTCTGAATATGATAAAGAAAAAGTACTTTAATTAAAATTTTTGGACTGTGTTTTAAGTAAATCTGAGAGTAAGAGTCAGAGGGAAATTAATAAAAAAAAAAAACAAAAAAAAAAAAAACTAAACAAGTAAGAACACTCATACAGCACAGGCACAGAAAAAACAAACCTACAGTAACTCAATCACCTCCAATGTTAATCATTGTACAAGGACATTGCTGGGCTATGACCATCTCCTTAAATTTAATAGAAATTGTTCTATGGTTCAACAAGCACAATCAACGAAAACGAGTGCTAACAACCTTGCTGACCAAGAAAGTTCAATTTGTGCTTCTTCCCGTTGTTCTTTTCTTTATATAAGGCCCAGAAGTGTATATGTAGACATACTGCATACGCACGTACAAGACACACACACAATCAGTGGTCTAAGACTCCAGAGACTCACAGCGCCCTTTCACTCTCCCTCTTTTTCTAATCCTGGCAATTAGAGAGAAATAATTAATGATAAAAAATGAAAAAGTTGAAGGCAGAGAGCCTTGAAGATAGAGTTCTGCACCGTAAGCATTCAATTCCCCCTCTCAAGGTCCTCAAGGTCCACTGCTCTCTGGCTCTGATCCTCATACAGCTACTGGGGAAGGCTTGAACAAAGGCCTCTTTGAGACCCACCCACACCCCCTCTCTGTATTGTACCTTCACTCTACATCTTAAATATACAGTCTTTGTGTTTTTCTCTTCCTGTTTTTCTAAATATCTACACATACCACCTAATTGCTCTCACCCTCTTTCTGTCCATCTCTCTTTCTTTTCTTTGTTCCTCTCATCCTTCCAAAACCAAGGTTGTGGCCTGCTTGCTAAGGGTCTGCTTGAAAATTATTTGAAGGTTAGAATAGACATCTGCTGTAGCCCCTAGAGTAAAGCGTTGTTTGATTGCCTCCCTGTGAAATTAATAAAAGCAGCCATTAACAAGCTGGTATAAATAGGACATCAGTCAACATGTAGCTGTGAAGGGAAGTGAGATGCTTCTGAATGTTGTTCATGCAGGGCAGTGATGGAGCTGTGAGTGGTGGAGGAATGGAGAGGTCACGACCTTGTGAAGTCACTTTGGGGCCAAAAATGTGGTCATGTGAACAGAGAAGCTGCAATGTCATTCCAAGCTCTGGAGCCCATTATGATGTGATGTTTCTACGGGTATTTCTCTTAATATGTACAAATGCATATTTAAGTTTATATTTTCCCTGAGGAGAGAAATGTTTGTATCAATCCAGTATTTGTTGTCGTGAATGTTTATTTGTTTGTGCATTCATGTGTGCATCTATAATTACTCAGAACAGACAGAAAAACAGGAACTAAGAAGAGTATATAATGGGTGGGTGGAAGGAAAGAGAAAAAAGCCTGAGCACTCCTGCCCCCTGGTGGTAGTTTGCAATTGTACTTGTGTGTCTGCGACTGGGATACAGTAGATGGTGGAACTGCTGTTTGACTAGTGTGTGGGTTTCTGGTTATTGCACCACCTCTGCTTCCTGAAGGGTAGCTTTGATCTTTGCATACATTTAAATTCCAAAGAGGCAAAAATACCAAGGGGTGGTGAAGCACATTCATTCATAAATGCAGTGACTGGCATTTAGATCTTGAATTACACAAAGAGTAGCATCATTTCATAATATTCTTGGAGCAAATTGTGTTTCATTTGCTAGTTATTTCAGAAGCATGGTGTCAGACTTTGAATACTGCCATTTTAGATTTTTTCCCCCCTTTTTGCCAGTAGCAGTTAAAGTCAGCAGTGCACCAGTCTTGTCAATCACATGCAAGATTTCTATTCTTAGTTCCAATCTTTGTGTTTCTGCTGTTTTGTCTTTGTCTGCTACACTCTGTTTAAAATAGAGGACTTTTATACAGGATTTTTCCTGCAGCACATGTGTGCTTAAAATACTAAACTAAAATAACATAAGGAGGCTGGTGGAAGATTATCCCAATATTAGCAATGCTTGAATAGCCTGCAGAAAGGTAGTTCATCTTGCAGATTCAGATGAACCAAATGAGAGAACACTGTGTCTGTAGTGTATACTTGTGACCAGCAGATGGCATCAGCAGTTAGTGCAGTGAACGTTAATGTACAGTGCGATGGACAAGGCCTGTTCCTGAAATCAGTGTCTTTTGAGAAGTAACTACATAATGACAATGTGTTTACAGCAAACATCAAGTTTTCTCATCCTGGGGTGCTCTAACTGAAAGATAAAGAAAAAATAAACATCTTTTATAATTAACCCACACACACACTCACCCTCACACACATACATGTCTGTCAAAATGCCATCAATCGTGCATTACACCAGATACTAGAATGTGTGTGACAGAAATGAAGTGGGAGATCATTAATACACATGCTAAGCAGCATGGTGAAACCTGTCTCTTAGATCAATAGAAATATCAGAGGGAGGAAGAGGAAGATTAGATATTGACTGAGGTAATGGGGTGAGATCAGAAAAAAAATGCATTCAGCTAACTGGTGTTTTCATCTAGCAGTCCTCATACAGGCAGGACAAAGAGTGTGCATCTGTTCTCTAATCTATAACATACAAATATCATCATGAGAATGTAAAGAGTAAAGTAACGTCATTGAGCATCGGACATAATGCAATGACATGCCTTTTAGCTATTTTCTTTCTTTTTCTTTTTCATTTTCTTTTATAAAAAGGTAGGGTTTTTTTCACCTAAAAAGGTACTTTTTAAGGTTAATCCCACCATGATTATTTAAATGTTGGGTGTGAAAAGGTATAGTTCACAACATGGCGTGTATGTTGTATTCTCTCCACTTCACTTGAACCCATAAAGACCCAAATAGCCACCGGCAACACAAACCACCTACTGATATAACCTGTTTAATACCTGTTGATCCATTAATCTTATCAATACAAGTAAATAATTGGTGTAAAGTGCAGTTGTCATCTTTTCATGGTCATCAGATATGATCCATGTGGACGTTCAGAGGCTCTGTAGCGAACATGGAAACACTGTCATCTTCTGCAACATTGATTCACCAGTAAAACCCATGGAGTTGGATCAATGACAGAGGATGGACACTTGTTTTTACAATCATTTAGCAATATCTTTGCTGAAAAAGTAACTTTTCCTTAATTTTTTTTCTGTTTTGATATAATTAACTTTGAATTTACTTCGAGTTTTTATGAACATCTACATGATCTGTGAATTAAATATAGGAAAATACATGATTTACACCAAATAATGCAAAATACAAAGGACAATATTTTTTAAAGAACTGGTGATAAATCAGATAAGAAAGGTAGAAATAGAGAAAAATTAATTTGGGAACTGCCACAAAAGTTGCTCTGAGTTTTTATGTGTTAAGAAAGACTTTAACATACATAATAGTAGTAATAATGACTAGTGAATAGTAATAATGAAAAATGTGTAATTCCATGCTTTACAGATTAATGTATTGTTTTTTGTATTTGGCAGTTTGGGGATTTTGTTTTTCTTTTACAATCATGATCATTCACTTTGTTTTACATGTACTGACTGAAACTATTTACTTCATAAATTGTCCATTTAAGTATATAAGAGGATTATTTAGTTGCTAAGCACTTCTCTGATGTAGAGCAGTGTGTACACACCACTCATTGTGGCTCACTTGAACAATTACAACTGTTGGGACCAGACCACAGCTATAAACTCAAAAATTAACTCCATTGGACAGATAGGATTTCACAGAGGTCATGAGACTACACATCAATAATCCACTGTCCTTTGTATTATTTTCAGCACCACAAGGTTTAAACATCAGCATTTGAGGAATTAAGATTGTATTCAAATGATACTTACAAAAAAATAACCACTGCTTTCAAAAATAGCAGTGTGGTCTATATAAATTGACTTTTTGACTACAATTTATTTTAAAAATTTTAATGTTAAAATGAAAACAAATTTCTTCAAAGTAATCTGAAAATTTGAAAAAGGTAATTTTCCACTGAGTTTTAGCTGTTTGGCAAAGAGGAATGGAGTAAAACGGTCGTGTCCAGATGTGCAAATTCAGTGCTGTGATTACAGCTAAAGGTACTTTTACTAAATAACGACTTGAAAGAAGAGAATATTTATGTAATCACCTACTTTACATTATATATGTTTAATGAAGTGACAATAGTGTGCAGACATTTGTTTCCTCTTTTGCATTAAATAGGCCTACCTGTACAGTCTTGGCAAAAAAATAGCCAAATTATGTTGTACCGTGATTCCATTTATAACAGTAATAACAGGGGAAATCATCCAAGGGCTATTTATAACAGAAATCTAAAAAGAGCAAAGGGTATCCACTTCATAATGAAAGTATTATTCACTCACTTTGCAGGATCTATCCACCGGTAGAGTCATTACAAACATCTAGAGCATGGATGCTCTTAATCACCTCATCCTGTTGAATTATGACCAATTCTTAAAGTCTTATAAGAACTTCACTGTACTGTAAGCAGGTTTGGGCTCCCTAATGAAGAACATCAGCTGTTTAGATGTGAATATGCCTCTAGTCCACCAGCCACCTGGGTGCTCAAGCCACACGGGAAAAACAAAACACAACCTCAACAACACAAGACTGACAACAATTTGGTAATACCCTTTGGATATTCCAATATTTTATGCAATATTTAATTGGGCCCATAGTTACAAGCAGCAGAACGTTTGAAATAATGAGACAAAAACCCATTCACACAAGAGGACTAAGTGTCGTATTCAGTTCTCCAATGAACCTTCCAAATACCTACATCCCAATAAGCCAGCTGCCAAATATTTACCAATGCAGTCGTAAATGTCAGTATCAAGAACACACCCGTACTATTCACAGAATCATTACAAAAGTTATCCATAATGACCATTAAGTCTAAAGTCTCCTACACTCGCTACAAAATGCAGATATCTGCCCTGTTCAGGGTCACTGTAATGAAAATAAAAACATTTACACACAAGAAACAGGGACGACCACGTGAGCACCTCATGGATATCAAAACAATGCACTTTAAATACATACATACATACATACATACATACATACATACATACATACATACATACATGTATGTTTTGGCTAAATTTGCATTGCTTGTGACACATGCATACAACTTCCTGTCCAAAAACAGAAACATTGCACATTTTTCTTTTCTGCTCAAATCCTTGTCCATTCTCCAAACCTAGTCTTTGTCTAGTCTAGTGACAGATCACCATGACAGTAGATTAGTTTGTTGTGTAGTCCAGGATGCTCAAACGCTTAAACATTAGTTCCATCTGCTACATGTTCTAACCTGAAGAAGAAGAGAAAACAAAAAACAACAACAAAATAAAAAAAACTCCCTAGTCTACTTCTAGTCACTTCTACATGAAGATACAGACAGAAAGATTTAGAGGAAAAAAGGGATGATCCGATTGGATAAACAGAACTTGCACAGCTGTAGTGAATTAATAAACTGAGCTAGCTGGATCCTATCATGTTTCACTTGTACAAAACTTGACTTTAAACTGTCTGATTCGATATTTCATTGCAGATGTTCCTACCTTTTCAAACAGTTTACTACCATCCTGTAGTCAATCCACTACGAACTTCATGTGTCGTGTTAAAGCATCACAACAACTGCGCCAACCATTTCCAATGCAAGCCACAGGTGAGCTCAACTAGTGGGAGGAGCCAAGACCTTTCTTTTTATTTATTTATTTATTTTTGCATGAGAGAGACATTAAAGGGGCCACGGAAATATGTAGGCTACATTTTATGTCCAGAGAGGTAAATGAGATGAAATATATTTTTCAAGAGTGCTTTAATAGCCTGGATGGGAGCACGTCCTATGTACATACTCTGCTAATATTAGAAGATATGGTAAGAAAATCCAAACAGATCTTGTGATGCGGACATGAAGGAGACTCACTGTGTGGTGGAGCAGACAGACTTTCCCATACAGGAACATTTGTAAGAGCCCACTTTGACAGAGGAAAGAGGGAAAAAGCAGTCTGTGTACTCCCAACTAAAGTAAGAGGGCATTTTAGAAGAAGAAGAAGAAAAAAAAAAGTATCTCTTCAAGTCAACACAAGGTGTCACCAAAAGCGGACTCGTCTTTCCGAACAGGTGAGACAATAATTTACGACAGAATCTGAACACGTCACCTGTATAAGCAAACACAAGACTAATCCAAGTCTAGCCTATAATAATCGAATAATTGGAAATAGAAACTCTGCTTGTTGAGTGCGTGAATGATTTGTGAAGGAAATCACCTTGGTAACGACTAGCAGTTTGCCATTAGTAAGCATCATGTCGCGGTGCTGATGCTACCGGCATTTTATTTTCTTTAAGGCCACGGCGTAAGTGCAGCATCACCACTCGTACCAGGGCGCGTGCCTCTTGTGTAGGGTCACGAGGCTCGGGCGCGTGCGTTCAAGCACGTTCATGTACGTGTGTGAGTGAGATGCACGTTGGGAGCGCACCGGAAAGGGGAGGGAGCGCACGCGGCGCCGAATGTCACTTGATCTCGAGCATCAGAGCAGATAGATGAAGCTAAAGCGATTAAATGGGACAGCGACTGTGCGTCACCGGCAAGGTGGCTGGATGTATGAATGGATTAGGAGAAGTACATGAATGACCGGATGAATGTGAGACCAATGAATGAATGAATGAATGAATGAATGAATGAATGAATGCTACTGCAAATTCAGTAGATCTGCAAGGAAGGCATTACTTGAATTCCGTGGAGAAAATTGAGCACTAGTGCCTTTACTTTCTAAACCAGAGGACATCAGGATTTTAGCTCCCCCAGATTCCAACAAAAAAAAATAAATAAATAAAAAATAAAGAAAGAAAGCGAACTACACAAAGCAGCTCCCTCCCCAGTTACTATAAGTAACTATAACACTCACCAGTTCTGTCATATTGAAAGGTGAAACAGTAAGTTATATCCATATAACATTATTCTCACTAAGGACCTGTGAAAACACTGACCCCTACCAACTGTTTGTTTACGAGTCTGCTGATAACTGATGGAAGATTAGTTTGTTTAAAACTCATTTAAAATGGATCAAGAGTGAATGTGGGGTTCTGTAGCTACCACCACATTACTGTTTGTGAACACTGCATGTATATTCAGGCATGGGCCCACTGTGATAGACTGGTGCTGAAGCTTCCTGGGTGTCAGTGATGGCCATCAGACTCTTCCTCCTCTCTTGTGTGTTCCCTGGTGCCAGTGTCCCAGGCTTTATTCACTTCCTGGTTAGATGATGACAACCAAACCCACCCATGGTCTGGATTCAGACCTGGAGCAACACATAGCAATTTAGGAAAAGGTTTAACCAAGGTGCAAAAGAATTATTTTCATATTCTAAAAATTCCTTTTCTGTATTAATATTACAATAAAAATGTCTTTAAATGTACCCTAAAACTATAAATATATCACTATAGGCTCTAGAAGAGTTGGCTATGGCAAAGGGTTGTAGAAGGAAAACTACTGTAAAATCATTTCATTCTAATTGTTGACCACTTTGTATTGTTTTGATTACACTGAGCCCATAAATTCACAGGAACACTATAATTTAAGATATCACAAGAGGGCTTAAATGACAACCTGTGTATAAATAGATCTACTTACACTTTACGCCTTACAGAATCACAACTCAACTCAATATTCTACGTTAAGGTAGAAAATATCCCACTCTAATCTGCCACTGGAGTACCTCAGTGACACGAGACGGTGTAATATAAATATGCAAGAATCAAAGGACGGTAAGGTCAACACAAACTCCATAAGAAATATGACAAAGCGACATTTCCTTACGGTTGCAGTGTGTGTGTGTGTGTGTGTGTGTCTGTGTGTGTGTGTGTGTGTGTGTGTGTGTGTGTGTGTGTGTGTGTGTGTGTGTGTGTGTGTGTGATTGCTGAGACAGAGCACAGTGTGAGCACCAAAGGGAAGCCAAAGAAAACAGGGTGTGTTTATGTGTGTGCATGCGTGCGTCTGTGTGTCGGGGTGGTGTGGATAGGGAGGGAGTGTGTGTGTGTGTGTGTGTGTGTGTGTGTGGGGGGGGGGGGGGGGGGTCCGAAGATTATGGATTAATAGAAAGAAATAGTCGCCAAAAACAGCCCCCAAGTAGCCCCTACCCCAACCCCACCCCCCAGCCCGGGGTTTGAATTAATGTGTTTCTATTTTTGGATCTCCCGTGTTTCCAGGGGAAACCTAATGACGCAATGACGTCAATGCAGGTCACCAGCAAGAAGCAGACTGGAGGAATTGAGTGGCTTCCATTAGAGGTTTTGCAGCATTTTCCAGAGAGGAGGGATGAGGACAAAATGGATTAAGATTAAGAAATGCACAGAAATAAAATAAATATAGACCGAAATGAATGGGAGGCAATGCGACTGACGTCTGGGAAGAGAGGATGGAGGGAGGGTGGGAGGGTGGAGGAGGGGGAGGGGGGGACCCTACTGCTGCATATCAATGGGTGCCGTTCAAATTCCCAGGGATTATTGGAGGGAAAAAGGGGGGAAGAGAAAAATGATGCACGCTTCCTCGGATCGGTGATGACTGGGTGAGCCCATTCTATTTTTATTATTTCCTCTTTGCTTGTTGTTGAAGTGAGTAAAACAACAACCTGCCATTCTGTTTTCGTGGTTATAGACAGTGTTGCCATATAGAGAGCCATTGAGAAATTCATCCCTGAGTTTGACGGCGAAGCGTCAGTGGCCAGTGTTTTCTCCGGAGAGACGTGTTGATGTGTGATGATAGAGGAAAACATATTCAACTAAAAGTGAAATCGCGTTGACTTCCACTGAGTTGATTGCAATTCTTTATCATTAACCGCAGCGGTGGACGTGCTCCGTCTAGAGCCCTACTGTTCCGATGCAATACAAATTCTGCAGCCATCGGTATATATATTAACACTCAGCCTTTACGGAAAGTGTTCAGCGACGGAAAATGCATTTTACAGTTCGGATGGCCGGTCGTAATCTTTGAAAAATAAGAAAACACTATGACAGAACCGAGGCAATACTTGCAAGGAGTGTCGTCTAATTGCAATGCCAATCACTCTACATCTCACACCATCTTGAAGAGTAAAATGTAAACGATTCCGGGAGTTTCATTAAGACCTGACACCCTATATGTAGTCTAAATGAAACTGGTTAAATACCGTTTGCCGAGAGTCTACTTTTCATAGTCGGGTGCGTATGTTTGTGTGTATGTGAGGGAGGAGGGGGGGGGGGGGGGGGGGGGGGGGGGCAGTCGTGCGCGTGGAACCTAGAAAAGAAGTAACGTTACTTCTTTTAGTGTGGATTAGCGAAAATAAGACCTTTCTACTGGTGCGCACGCACACATGCACGAACACATAGAAACACGTTGCCAGGCTTCAATGCGTTATGGCAACAAGTGCCAATTCATGCACGATCAAATCATCTTAAGGCTGCACATCCTATCGTGATGCCCCAAATGCCAGATTTATATGAGACAGGAAAAAAAAAGACAGATTTATTGTGCTTGTATCAGTTTTTCCATTTTATTTTGCTTTAGTTTTGATGTTTCACTGTTTTGTGTCATCTTATTATTCCACCATTTGCCGTTTTTACCACATTCACTTTCCCATTTTCCACAAACTGGGCTCCTGTGCAGGGCGTTCACCATGATGCGAGTTCTGATTTCAGAACCATGGACAGCTCGACATGGATTTCAGAACCATGGAGAGCTCTCTCCCACAGTCTACGGTTTAAGGCCGATGGGCAGGTGCCATGCAGTCGTCACTGCTCTGCTCAAAAGGTGGACTTAACTCAGCAACTTCTAAGGGGCCTACAGACCTGACACTGCGAAATTAAGATAATTGAAGCTCGTTTGAACCAGGATTCATGCGCCACGTTATTCCAGAAGAAATCTAACAAAAAAATATACTGTCTTCCTTCTTTCAAGTGCAGGGCTGAATATGGGACATGGTAGGATACATTTAGAGAAAGACCAGTAGGGGATGTGACACTTTTTTTCCACAAATGACGCATGTGGTGAGGTAAGTGTGGCAGATGCCTACGTGTACAGATGGTCCAGTCTGCTAGTCCCCATCCGCCCTGGGCTTGACGTAACACCTATACTGGCGTAGGCCTCCTAGCCCAGATGTGGTCGTGTGCCGTGCGCCTCTCCTCAATACACACTGCAAAGCCCCCTTTAAACCCCTTTTATGAACTTGTTCTTTACTAGGGCATGAAATTTCATAATGTAGGCCAGAATGGACTTACACTCACGGTTTGACTTGCGTTTAATCCTATAGTGTAAGATTTTTTCTCCTTTTGAGTCGTCAGAGCTCATCTGGATTCCAAATTAACATAAAATGTTTTATTATTATTATTATTATTATTATTATTATTATTATTATTATTATTATTATTATTATTATTTTAGGTACAACAATAATCTGTGGTTGAATATGCAAGAATGGTGACATAATGGTAACTGCATGTGCAATGTTACTGTCTGAAAAATCCCTTCTTTCGTTCATTATTACACAATACATGTAAAATTTCATTTATATATGTATTTCTTTTCTTTTTTTTTCATTAAAATTGCCATTAAAGTCAATTTTAGGGAACTATTTAATTGCCCAGATTAGAAATGATCAAATATGGTCCTGTTTCTGGTCTGTGTGTAGCTTCTGACAACTGGTAAATGAAAACATGTTTGGGAAAAATCATCTCCATGTGAATTATTTTTTTTCCCAGAGTACATTTCTTTCTAAAGCAGCTACTACTGTCCAACACTAACCTAGTGAAATAGTGTTCTGCATTAGAACAAATGGGACATCAATACAATAGATCAACCAGGATACAAGACCCACTGGAGACATTTCTGAAATCATAAGTGATTAAACATGTCCACAAAAATGCTACAACATTAATATCACTGTAAACAATGACAATGATAAGATGCCGTAAGACAACTCAATCCCATTTTTGTACTTCAACATTGAATGTGACTGTAGTAAAGCACACCTGATGAGTTAGGATAAAAACGTAATGTGACATTCACAGTTACACCATGGCATTTACAGTTCTCTCTGACTGATGATGCTTATCCACACTTTCAGAGGATGACTTTACTTTGATATGATAAGGATGTGGCATGATAGGCAATTACAGTAAGTATCAGCATTACTCAGTTCTCACCATATGAAAATATAGTTATCATTTGCGTTTCTAGTATTTTACTAGAGTATAATGCATGTTTAGTTGTAGTTACGTTCGTAATCTGACTGATTTCTGCAAACTTAGAATAGTAGGAAAAATGTGGTCTGCGGTCACTTATTTGCCACAACATTAACATAAGACGAGAAGATTGTACAACTGTATGGTAGTGTTGGGGAAAAGATTCTAATTAAGACATTGTGTATATAGTTTAATTATTACATTAGTTTGTTACCTCTTCTATAGATTTTATTTTCAAGAAATGTACATTGAAGTGTACATTTTTTCTGAATCTAATGACAAGTCAAGAAAGGTGTACAATAGTGTAATTCTATTCTGAGATCAGATCCCAGTTTGTCCAGTTCACATAAAGTCACAGTTGAGGAGCTTGAACCTAGTGATGGTGGCTTGTATGTAAAACACTGGGTTTCCACTGAAAAAAATGAGCGCCTTCTGCTTTTCAGGACTGAAAAAACTTATGGATTTAGATCATTTCAGACTTAAAAAGGACTACATAGAACTCATCACGTCTCATTTAGTGACCAGACCAGATGATAATGAGGAATACATCTGGTATATCCTTCATCTATCCACAGGTCACTGGAAGTGAGCCGGAGACAGAAAAAAACAAGCTGGTTCTGCAGTGTCCAGTTCTGTCCTGTGTAATGTCTCTGTGGATGACATCTTATTTTTCAACCATTTCACACGTTCACTTTTTTCACAGGGTGGCTTCCAGTACAGGCTGTTCAGTTAGATTGTGTGGAACAGAAGTAGAGAAGTCCTCACATCTTTCCTAAAATGTAAGGAACCGCAGTCCATGTCATTTCTTCTAATATAAAATTTGAACACAACTCTGAAGTTTGCATGTTAGATGGATAGAGTTCTTTATGTAAAAATGTGCTGAAAGATCCCTCATGATGGTGAATCTTATTTCCAGAAGGAAGATGGAGGCCTGTTGTTCCTCAGGTGAACAGCTGATTCTGCTGCATCAGATCTTTATATCCCTTCAGTATAAAAGTCTTAAGCACATGGGGACAAAAAATAATCCATGTACAATTAAGAAAATTGTTGCAAAGAATTTTTACATAACAACATGAACACCAAATGAAACAGGAACATTTTGGAACATCTCTCTCTCTCTCTTTTTTTTTTTTTTACATTAGCCCTAAATATGTATTAGCACTTAATATGCTTGTTTAACCACTGACACCAATTAAAATCTCCAACACAACTATCACCTCTATCACCTCTGCTGGACAGAGTCACATCTGAAGAACAAGCATGTTGTGTCTTTTGTGGAAGTTATCATGTTTGTTAATTCAGATCTGCAATGAATATTTTTTTAATGAAATGAGGTCTTGTTAAGACTAACAGTTAACACTTTATAGGTCACTCATAGAAATACTCTGAAATTCAAAAATTCAACCATAGTGTGTTATTGGAGGATATAACAACAATGCATTAGTTTTGTGAATTTTTTTCTAAATTCTTTATTGTTATATAGAAAATCAAGGTCGGTGAAGTTACCATATTTAGTTCCTTGGCCGCGAGTAACAAAAAAAAAAAAAAAATCCAACAAGTGTATATAAAAAATACAAGAAAAATACATGTAAAGTGAAAGGAACACCACTTTTAGAACATTTAAAAACATCATAAGTGCTGATCCAGACCCCTGTCCACATCCACATTATCCCTTTGAACATCATTCCTTACATTAGTACCATTACTTCATGGTGCCTGAAAAAGCAGGTACACTCACTGTTCATGCAGAGGTGGACCTTACAGACCCTGTAGACCACATTAGACCTGATGTTATTGACTCACTGTCCTCACTGTAACTGTTGCTGTCACTGTCTTGTAAAGTATATGGAAATGACCAAAAATAGTCACTTGCCTGATAAAGGGTTCGGCATCAAGACATTAAGCAGCCTGAAGTCTCAATTTACACATTTCAGTTGATACCTGAAGTCTACCGTCTGTTTCTGTAAATGACTGCAGAACAGACAATATAGGATTTCTGATAATAGATTAAATGGTTATGAATTTTGGGAATTGTAAATCCTCAATTCTTGTTTCACTGAAGTGACATGGCTAAAGGCTCCTCTGATGTTTTGTCATATCTGCACATCTATGAGTGCATCTACCAGTGCTGCTCCAAAATGCATAGCAGATCATTAAATCCATAGTGGAAACAAAAGATTCCGATCCATCACTGTACAGGTCAGTCAGAATGATACTATGGAAGCACTGGAGCGGTAACTTGTAGATTCAGTTCAGGGATCCTGACCTTGGCATGATGACATTGTTTTTACTCATCTAGACTTGATTAAAGATCGGGGGCTCAGTGCTGATGCTCTCAAATTCATCATTCTTTCTCACAACCTAATGTAATATACATTTAAGTAAAATTATAATCATTGCAACATCAGTGAGTGTGACTGTCTTTTCACAGACTGGTGGAGATTTAATGATGTGTGGTTTGTGTTTAGAGGTTTCAATAGCAGGGAGTGTGTTAATGAAAGCAAAAACCCAAGCACAAGTTTAAGATTTATCAGGAGGAGTTGTCCAGTCTAACTGCTTTAGAAATTTCGATGCTACATATTTGATTATGTTGTTTTTTCTTTCTACAGTTGCTGATAAGAACACCACAACATCATGAGGTCACATTTTTTTTGTCCTTTGTGGGTCTTTTTGCGGTCTGGGCTTGCTGTTCCTAAGGCAGTAGCCAGGAAGCCCTTACCCCAAAAAGTATCTGCACTGGATTCTGGCATCTGAATACAGCAACACCTTCCTGCCGGATAGTGCAGTGAGTATCTCTCATTTCCATGTCAGAGTGAGGCCACGAATCATTTATGACATGTAGAATGTACTTGGAGTTGCTTCAAGATCCTTCACAAGTGTGAGTGTGTCAAAGGCTTGGCCAAAGTTAGGTATGGATTTCAATCAGTGGTGAAACACAAGAATATGATGTTAAAATAGGAGGCATTCGAGAATACAGGATGGTGCAGAAGAACAAATGTCCTAATCAGAGAAGGCAACCTGAGAGAAATCCAATTGCAAAGAGTCGTCTTTCAGTAAGAAATAGACTGCAGCCTCATTTGCCTTGATTCCAGATTGTAACTTCAAAGTTAATAATAACATCAGGACATTTTAATAAATCATTATGGACAATATGTTCATTTAGAATTTTCCAACTCTATCGCTTATATACATTTACTACAGTACATAGTGAGATGAGAATCATTAGGCTGCAGAAGAATATATGACATCTGTTCATTTCATGAATACAAAGAACATAAAAGAAAATGAGTCTTAACAAGGAAGTGAAATATATAGTAGATAATAATAAATTAGAGGAGATGGAGATAAAAAGAGGAGCATGTGTAAGGGAGTCTTAAGAAGTGAGACCTGGAAAGGCTTTTAGTTTGTCTACATGTCACCATTTTTACTGGTGTAACGTTAGAACCTGCATGGCATGAATTCTTTTAATTTCAGTTGCTCTTATGTATCTTATTTGCATAAAAAAAAATGCAAATAAAAAAAAAAACAACAGCATTATCACTTGTGTGTTGTACATTTCAGATGATTATGTGTTTTCTGTAAAGATCCTGTTGAGGGTGTAATGCATTTTATATTTTTATTATTCATATTCATCAATTTCATTATGTACTATTTTAGAGTTAATAAATGATGCAAACTGACATCTTATTGTACATTCAAATATGATCATTTATTATGAAAATTCATTATATATCACACAGAAACAGTTGCTTTATATTGTTTTGTAAAATACAACATATTTACCATCTGAATATAAGCACAACTCAGCTTTATTAAATGACCCCTAGAAAAGACTAAAATAGAGCAAACACAGTGAACATATTAACTGAGAGAAAATGAAGCTTCAAGCCTTTGACGTACTATGTGTTATATAAACATGATTATTTTTCCAAACCCATGAGCATACACAATGTGGTTTTTGTGCGTCAAAACCTTAGGCAGTTTTTGCTTCTTCTGCACTGACTAGAACATGTGTCTTACACTGACTTTAGTGTGTAATAGTACTGGATGCAGTGAGCAAACACAATGGAAGCATATGAAGCCAAAATGTGTGCAGATGTGTCCAGTTTTTTTGCTTTTACTGTATTTTATACTTTCAAAACATTTTCCATCAGTCTTTCAGTGCGCTGTTATTTCTCTTGTCAAATTAAATCAAATAAAGATCAATTAAAATTAAGATAAAACATGAAGTTATTGTCTTGTCTTGTTTTGTGTATGTGCTAAAATCCTAAATCATACCAGTAAAAACACTTAAATTAGCAAAAGGCCGAAAGGGGGGAAAAAGGGAAAAGGAAAAAAAAAAAAACACTGTTGACTTATTTCTAAAGGTGAAACATATTTAACAATACAACGGCAGCACAACGTAAATGTAAAGCACCACCTCTTTGTGCTTTGCGGGTGAAATCACACAGTGTAATATAGGTGAAATATTTTCCAGTAATCAGGCTCGTGCATTCTTTTACTGGCCTAACAGATCTGTGACTGACCTTCAGATCAGAGCTAGAGTTTCCCAGTTAAATCACGACTGTGGCCCACAATTTGTGTGTCACACATCGCCCTGGGAAATAGGGCAGTGCCTCATCCATGTCATCAGATAGGAACGTGGGTTGGTGGATGCACTTTTGCTCCTCTTACTTGTAATGGACTAAATTAAGTTGGTAACCACAGGCAAAAGACAGCACAAAGGGACATTTTTTTTTTATATCCTGTATGATTACATCTATTTTTATTGTCTGTATCTCAGCTTACTTTAATAGGAATTCAAATATTTAGACTAAAATAATCATTGTAGGAGTCAGTTTTGTATTTTCAGTTGTCGGTTTTAACAGCAGTTTTTGATGCATTAAAATGAAAAATAGAAAACAAGAAAAGACCAGGTAATAAAAGCCCAAAAGTGTAGAGACCCTGATAATTTTGAAGAGAAAAAAGACTTGTGTGATGACTTTAAGAGTAGTACTTATAATAGAAATAGATAAAAAAAGTATTTTCAGATTTTCAGATTTTTCATTCAGAGACAATAAGACTGAACAAAAGGGAAAGATAAATAATTTTCTTGCAAATCACTGTACAAGATCAAAACTACTTTAAAATCCAAAGACATAAAATCATTCAAAGGGATGCACATAATTCAGTAAGGAGAAGAAGAGAAAAAAAGAAGGAAATAAACAAAGGAGGAAATGGTTGAAACCTACTCAGCACCAACTGTGGAGCTGCTCCTCTGGAAATCTCTGGGTAAGTATAGCCCTCCATTGGAGAATTTGTGAACTGCAGCCAAAAACACAGTGCAGCTCCATCATGAAGTCAAAGCCCAAAAAAAAAAAAAAAGGAAAGAAAATCTAGTTTAAAAAGTTTCCCATCAAAGTTTTCGCAAGCCCCAGCTGGACAGAGACTAGTTTTGGTTTAATCCATCCAGTAGGGGTGATATACTGGTAGTCTCCGCCCCATTACGCACTCACACCATAGTTACAGTAAAAGGTGTTTCATGAATTATCCAGTGCCTTTTTTGGTGAAACTAAACCTGCAGACCGAAGATAGGTTTGTTATTGTTGGCTGTCAGCTTTTCACAGATCCATGCTCCATGTTCTGGCCTTCAGTTGTGGTGGTTCTTTGTTGTCTGAGAACGTATGTCAAGAGGGTGATTAAATATAGATTCCAAGAGGTTACTCATAAAACAGACTTCTCTTGACGTGAGTTGACTCAGCATGTTCCAGTCAATCATGCTGATAGGACTGTTAGTCTTATTGTGTTTTTTCTTTTTTTTTTTTCCCCAGACCACAGGAAATGACGCAAAAATATGAAGTGTTATGGTTTCATTGCTGTCAAGATCAACTTATATAGAAGTTGTGACTTAAACAGGATCTGAATCACTTTGGTTGGAATCCTCTTTTAAAGTCACAGCAACGTTTAATTAACTTTAATGTAATGAATAGTACTTGATCTAAATAGAACTGGGATGATTATTACAAAATATGGCACAATACAGATTTATACAGACAGTGTGTCTAAAGTAAGTTGGAAATCTGCTTTCACTCACACATATGCACAAACACACACGATACTCAGTGTTTCTTCTTTTCCTTTCTCAGTATCTTTATAGCTATGATTGTAGTTCTTAGATTCTCATGTTATCCCTAGCTTTTTTTAGTTCATAGTTTTATGTAGCTAGCTAGCTAGCTAGCTAGCTAGATATAGATATAGATATAGATATAGATATAGATATAGATATAGATATAGATATAATAGCTTTATTTATATAGCACCTTTTAAAAACAAAGTTTACCAAGTGCTTTTGACAGACAAGTAAAGGGCACAACAGCAGGATACAAGATGTAAGTAAAAACACTAAAACAGAAGCAACACAATAGAAGAGGTGTGTACAACAATGCAGAAACATGACACTTCGAATAAATTAAATGAATTGGAATAAAGAGTGCAGGGATAACGTAACATGATGCTGTCAAATCAATGCAAAAATAAAGGAGTGAGATAAAACAGCATCATGTATGAGAATATAAACCAACAATCAAACAGGATAAGATTCAAATTTTTTAAAAAAATGAAAATTTAAAATTAAAAGGGACCAACATCACATAAAAGCAAGTCTATAAAAATGTATTTTAAGAAGTGAATTAAAAGACGTCACTGATTCCGCAAGCCTTATCTCCTCGGGCAGGCAGTTCCAAAGTCGAGGGGCCCTCATGAAAAAAAAAAAAAAAAAAAAAAAAAAAAAAAAAAAAATATATATATATATATATATATATATATATATATATATATATATATATATATATATATATATATATATATACACACACATATATATATACACACATATATATATACACACACACACACACACACACACACACACAATCAAATGTTCTTTCTTTCTTTCTTTCTTTCTTTCTTTCCTACACTATTTCCTCATTCTTTTTTGATCTGTTTGATTTTATGGATTCCTATTGATTCATGTGCTGGTATAGTAATTGTTGTTTCATATGATAGCCTTTGTATGACTATATTGTAGTACACTATATATATTATGTAAAGTTCCTGCTAAGTAAACAATAAAACATAGATCAATATATAAACTTCAGTAAACTAAAACCATACGTGATTGATTAGGAGAGGAAATACACTGGCTGGCCATTATATTAGGTACACCCCACGTGCACCTAATAAAGTGACCAGTGACTGTATCCTTCTCATTCCTCAGTGATGTGTATTCAACCACAACTATTTCCTGAGCCGAAAACTTATCTTCAATATGTGCTCCTCAAAACAGTGGAAACGGTGCTTTCATAAGAAATGGGTCAAAAAAAGGGGGAGGGTCATACTAAGTTGGCCCCGTGAGACATCAGCTTACTGGAAATGACCAAAGCAGGGATTCCAATAAATCACCCCCCACCCTCAGCTCCTTTTTTGTCCTCCCATCACCATCTGCATCTCGCCCTCACTCCCGCATAAAAGAGCAATGTGTTTTGTGTTGGCGCAACTGAATAGACAACACAATACCTTTATTTTCTTTTTTGGCAAGCTCCGTCACATGATGCCTGCTCCTTCAACAAAATAATTAAGATTAATTAAATTTCTGGAAATGTTTTTCCACTGATGAACACCTACAGGAACTGGGCTCAATTAGAGCTGAGAAGTGATGGCTCCACTGTAGATAGGACACGAAAACAAAGCCTGTTAAAAATCAGATGATCAGTTTGTTTTTTACTTACAGGAAAGAGGGGGTGCAGAATGCCACTAAACGTCTAATAGTGAGAATAATTTTCATCTCATCTCCTGGATAACAATCATAAACCAGCGTAGCAGGGATTACCTCTGTTGAAAGAGCTGTGGGATTGTTCATCGTCTACAAGTTGTAACTCAAACTATAAATTGTTGGCAGTAGTTGACAGAGAAATTCTACATGTACCAGTCTGTTTTGAAGTATAAGCAAGGAATTCAAAACACTGTTTTTGTGATTTTGTGCTGTTTTTATTATTTTTCTGAAACTCCAGTTAATTTAGCTTTTTTGTGCCAAGTTTATTCGGCAAAGGTCAGTATAAGTTTGCTGTCTTTCAGCTGCTGGTCTTTGCATCTTCATTTCATTTCATTTTTCTGCTAATCCCCATGTCCTAAAAAAATCAGTTTGTGTGGTTTGACAGAGGTGATCTTTGGGAACACTGGGCACTAATTATTTGTTATTTGAAAATACCATAACTTTGGATTTGTCTGAATTCAACACCAAACTCATGTCAAACAGAACATCAGCATTAAAAGCAGTTCGCAAAAGTGCAGAAGCCGAGAAGAGAAGAGAAGAGAAGAGAAGAGAAGAGAAGAGAAGAGAAGAGAAGAGAAGAGAAGAGAAGAGAAGAGAAGAGAAGAGAAGAGAAGAGAAGAGAAGAGAAGAGAAGAGAAGAGAAGAGAAGAGAAGAGAAGAGAAGAGAAGATATCCCTTATTGATCCCCCAAGGGATACATCCAAATGTGTACAGCAGCACAAGAAAGTATGCATCAATACAATAGAAAAATAAAGAGATAAAAAATATTAAGTTTTTTTTAAAGTGGCTAAAGTGACAAAAAATAGCAATAATAATGAGGATAAAGTAGTGTGCAGTAGGTGACTTTTTACAAGTGTGCAAGTGAGTGACATTGACAGATGCAACAATATTAGATGAGCAACAAATTGACATAATTGGCACAAAAGTGGAAAGTGGCACTGGACAAATTATCACAGTTACTACTGGCATATATGAGAACAACAGTGGATCTAGAAGGGTACTGTGGAGGACACACTCTGATACAAAGAGGAAAGAAAAGAATGACTGAGTAAAATCAAAACACTGTGTTGTACCTTACGACTGGCCAATGTTATGAAATGTTTTGATGTTACAGAGTGTGTCCATCAAGATGATGTGGTCAGCTGCATTAGAAGCCATCTCCAGTATTTTTGAAGGTTCAATGACCCATTCATGCCACTTTGATAGCAGAAGTTTTTTGTGCTTCTTTGTTTTCTAAAACATGACTAGGATCAAGGGAATTGATATTAACCCATAAAAACCCAGTGAGACTTTTGAAATTTTTAACCTTTTAACTGATTCATCACCATTTATTCTAATATTATGCTTGTGTTTTGCATTTTTAAGTATAAATCAGGTATTTTCCTATATTTAAAGTACTGATCATGTAGATGTTCATGAAAGATCAGATTAAAGTTGAGGCTTATTATTTTAAAAAGAGAAAAAATGAAATAAAACATGACTTTTTTGGAAAATCTACCATTAACTGAACATAAACCAAGTGTCTCCATCCACTGTCATTGATCCAACTCCATGGGTTTTACTGGTGAATCAGTGTTGTAGAAGATGACAGTGTTTCCACCGTAACTACAGAGCCTCTGAACGTCCAAATAGGTCATATCTGATGACCATGAAAAGATGACAAACTGTATTTTACACCAATTATTTACATGTATTGATAGGATTAGGGATTCAGAAGTTATTAAACATTTTAGATCAGTGGATGGTTTGGGTCACTGTTGGATGTTTGGGTCTTAATGGGTTAAAGCTGTCTTAACACATGCAGGTCAACAAGAGAAGTTGGGGTGCATTAAAGGCCAGTTTGAGAATGTTAGGACTGTCTCTCAGTATGTAGTGTCTTATGCTTTCAGCTTGGTGTGTTTGTGTTCACACTACCAGCCTTAAAGCTCAATCCTCAATTTCTTTGTTAGGCTTTTCACATTATTACCCCGCCTCCCGAAAGGGGAGGAAGGGGGTATTGTTTTTGGTTCGATCTGTTTGTTTGTTTCTTTGTATGTTAACACTCTAGCAGCAAAACTATTAGTTGAATTCATACCAGATTGGGTTTATAGATTACTAGTGACTCAGAATAGATGTGGTTACATTTTGGGAAAAGTAGGTTAAAGCTCAAATCTTTTATGAAATTTTTAAATCTTTTTTTTTTTTCTCCCATTTACTTTTAATGAGCAAAATTTCAAATGTCTATAAAAAACATCAATTTTGTTTCATTTTACTTCAAACTTGTCACATATATAGAGGCAGTTGATATACGGACATCACCACACACATAGACATGATGACATCAGCTGGATCGGTGCCAAAATAAGCTACAACATGTGCAAGGGGCGGGGTTTATTGTGCCTGGCAACAATTCTGTTTAAAATCAGATTCCAGTGTGAACTGGACATAGTCGCAAAATAATCCACACGAACAAATGCAATAGAGTTGGAAGTGATCTGAACATTTCCTTCAGTATTAATTGTGTATTCATACACAATGTGAATGTAAATGTTGTGCACTCAAAACCTTGCTCTTAAGCTAAAAAATCAAAATATTATCAATATTAACTGTGTGGTAACAAGGTCCCTTTTAGTGTTTTACTGTTATATATGGTGTTTTGGATTCATTTCACTGCTGTGTTCATGCATATGTTGCATTTTAACTACTTTATGGCATGTGAATGACTCCCTCCAGTGCACAGTAGTGATGAGTCTCTTATTTAAATTATGTCCAGTCTTTTTCAATCATTATGCCAATCACATAATGATTGAAAAAGAGGAAAAATTACACATGTATCACAACACATTAAGATGATGAATATTTTGTGAACTGATCAAGTTAATGGAATGCCAGAATGAGAGAATGCAGCTAATGCTAGCAAACACTGAGATGAAAGGAACCAACTGCACACAAAAATCCTAATACAAGTAAGACATTTCATTTAATAGAGGTTTATGTAAATGTGTGTACTGATATGGTATACTCTGAAAAACATATATGTTTTTCAGTGCTTAGGCAGTGCAAAAAGAGACATCATCTACCATGAAATGAAGGTTCATGCTGCTGCATCTCTGCATTCTCCCCCAAGGGGAATTCCTTAAGGGGAAACACTGTGTTAAGTTACAAAAAGTACATTTCTGCAGAAAGTTGTAAAATGGAGATGGTGGTGGGAGGCCTTCAGACAGATTTGGAAAACACCTCTGGAAACCGCATAATCCACAAAGTGCGTTTTAGTTTCGACTTTGTACCTTTCTGTTGCTATTGTTGCCCTCAGCAACGATGAATAAAAGATACAAATGTAATTGTTACCACATTTCATAGATTTCAGTTTTGTAAAAACAAGGTGAATACATTGAAATGCACACAAAAATCATCTGTACAGCACCGCAAACTCCTTTTTTCATGTATTGTGTATTGACTAGGATTCACGTGTACATTTCAAACACCATTTCCTTTTCTAAGTGACTGCTCCTTATTACTACTATCTAACTTTATCTATACAACCTCATCTATCATAGCTACTCAAATGATGTTTTTTCCGTAGTTGAAAAGTTAAGAAGAACATCTGCAGACATGCACAGATTTCACAGGAAAACAAAACTCAGAAGACGTAGTATATGTTGAATCCAAATGAGTCAGATGCGTCTGAAGTTTTTAAGGATTTTAGTAGATAACTGATAATAATATCAGTACCAGTACGAGGGCCGTTCAATAAGTTCATAGCCTCACCCAGAAATACTGGTTGTTATAATACAGGATGTTACATTCTTTCGTGATGGGATAGTGATGCTTGAACATCGATGGACCAAGTGCATTGCTGTAAATGGAGATTATGTTGAAAAATAAAATATAAATTATCAGTCTGTGTTGTTCTGTTCTGGGTGAGGCCATGAACTTATTGAACGGCCCTCGTACTTCCCCCTGGAACTGATAAAGTTTAATAAAGTGGCATAAAATGGAGCTAGGGGAGGAGAGAGGAGGGGGATGGAGGCAAGAATTAGTCTCAGAGCAGACTATTTAAACGGGGAAAATATTCAAGAGGCTTGTGTCATCTCTCTGTCACTGGGTTTACCAGAAAACAGCCACAAATCCAAAACCACAGGTAAGACGATATCAGTGATTGTATTATATATATATACACACACACACACACACACACACACACACACACACACACACACATATAGATATAGATATATATATATATATATATATATATATATATAGATATAGATATTTATTTATTTATTTATTTATTTTTAATTAAATGCAATTATTTGCGGACCAGCAAAATAAAGTTTACCTCACTTATTTTTTCATTGTGTTATTCATTTATATAATGTATTTTTTCCCATCAGGATGTCCATCCTTCTGGCTATTCTCTACATTTCTGTTGCTTTGCCTCCCGACTGCACTGTTCTGTCCACAAATGGAGATTCCATAGACAGCATACTGACCATAGCTCAAACAACACTGGTCCACATTGAGAAACTAAGGATGACGGTATGACCATTGTCTCATGCAAGCATAGTTTAACATTTTTGCTTTTAGTGCAATGAGCCAATGTGCTTTAGGAATATGGTTTTATTGTTTTTGTTCTTTTCCATGAAAAATGGAAGATGTAACTTGTTAAATCTCTGCAGATTACTCACAACACAGTGATGTAAAATCTGGAAATGTATTCATTTTAAGTAATTGTATATGTGTATTTTTGTAACATTTTAAATCATCTCCGTCATAGCTCTTAATAACGTTAAAGTAACTCACATGTTCTTCTCTTTAGCTGCCAGTGACTCAACCTAAAGTGCCAGTGAGTCCTCCCATTAAAGGTCTAACTAGTATCACCCAATACCTTGCAGTCTTGGATAATGACCTGAAAAACCCTTCAACAGATCATCTCATCCAGATTCAGTCTGATGTCTCCAGCTTGGAGGGAAGAGTGCGCTCCCTCGCTGTTACAATGAACTGTCCCGTCCAGGACAGACCAGCACCACAGACCCATGGGAATATATTCCCTGAGACCCACTTCCATCTGACTCTGGCAAAGGCGCAGCTCTACTTGGAGAAGTTTCTCCGCAACAAGGACAAGCTTAAGGTCTGCTGAGAAGTTTACTTATATCACACATATGCTAGTTCTTACCAAAATGCACAAACAGCTCAGTGTAATCTACACTCCTATCTACAGTGTAAATTTGCACATTATTTACCTTGACTTTTGTCACTTGCTGCTGTTAAGTATTTGCCACATTATCAAAGTAGTTAAGAAAATGTATAATATGTATGAAGCAATAATTATGTTGTGGTTTAAAAATTGTTTGGCAGTGTTTACCAGTATATACTTTTATTTTCTATGCAAATATGTATATATATTTAACCTAATATATATATTTTAATCTGTTCACATTTTAAAACCTAAATAGATGAAGCATGTTTTTCTAAGCTGTGGTTATGGACACATTAGGCTGCACGATTTTAATGTATGAACGATTTTATGTGAAAATGTGTGTAAACTATATAAAAAGTATTTGTTTGAGTTGTACTGACTGACCAGAACAATACCAGCACTTTTAGTAATAAAGTATTTTTTCATACAAAAACCTGTAATAAAGAGTAAAAAATCATATGTACTGGATGTGTTTAGTGCACTTACCGTCACTGTCTGTAAATATAATAACATCAAGTGAATGTAGTATTTTATCAATTGCATGTCTGGAAAATGAAAAATATCAAATGATTCTCAAATCTAGGTAACTGCAGGGAAATAAACAATATGCAATATAGCACATGTAACGGATTTTATTTCAGAATCGCAATTTAGAATGCATTGGAAATGCAGTTTAATTTTATTAGGGTTAACCAAAATAACAAAAATGTATATTAAGTAAAAAATGTACATCAAATTACATATACTAGTGTTAATACATTATAATATGAATTATATTATATTATATTATATTATATTATATTATATTATATTATATTATATTATATTATATTATATTATATTATTGATTTTGTAATGAAAAAAGACTAAGCTGACTACTAAATATATATGTATATATAGCATTGTAGCACTTTTTGCAACGTTTCAAATAAAAATCAAAATTTTAGGTGTTGTAATTACAAAAAACACACATGGATGTAAATAACTCATGCATGTCAGCATGTCTTTGGTTAAAGATTTAGTAGGAAACATATACTTATAAAGACAGCCTCAAGATAACTGTCAAAATATGTCACACACACACACGCATTAATGCGCTAACATCATCATTCAGTTACATTGTCACACATTACACCACTGTTTAGTATAAAAACACTGAGTAATACACATACCTCAGTGCTGAAACAATATACTGTAAAGTAATAGTTTACGGTAATATGCATGACACACATACAGTAAAAAGAAAACAATTCCAAGTCAAACTCAGAGTCAGAGTCTACTCTGGCATTAACCAAGTCAATACACAAAAACATTTCAGCACAGAAGAAAATAAATAACAAAAGAACTTATGTTTTTAAAGTGTGTGTTTATTTGAGAAATTAGTGTAAAAGTGGTTCACTCTTTTGACAGAACTAGATCCATGAGACCAGATCTGTTCTGCCTTTGAGTTTAAGACAACTGAATACTAGTTAAACAGAAATCATTTCCATACAGATATGGAAAGGCAATGAATGAGTAGTACGGCACTGATATTAGCTCTGTGTCAAGGTCTGACTCAGTATATTTACTTAGTATTAATCTAAAAATTTAGAGAATGGAGAGAGGGAAATATACTTTTGTTGGGTTTAAGTCTAAGATGATCACATTTGAATTCAACGTTTCATTTAGTTTTTCTTTTTTAAACTGATGTCTCTCTTAGTTCTCTGCCATTTTCACAGAAATAATACAGGCTGTCTGAAATACTGTACCTCTATCAGCCCTTTAGCTACAAAGCGCAAACCTTAATATTTCTGCTCTGACCTGCTTTAATGCATTATGTAAATATATTAGCCTTACAGTTGACATTTGTTAATCCTAAGCATGTGATTAACATAAAATCACTGCAGCTTAATTTTTTCTGGTCACCAACAGTCCTATTTTCAGTTTAACGCAAGGAGAAAAAACCCCACAGCATTTGACAAATTTAACAATGTACTTAAGTGTTTTCATGTGCATAAACCGAACAAAATGTAGGTTGTAAAATTAAAGTTCACAATTTGTCTTTCAATGTTTTATTTCACTGAAGGTGCAAAACCAGACATTTGAGATCAGCAGTTCCAGTCTGAAATGAGCGTCACATTGCAGCTTTAAAATAGTAATATATACCGTAAGTATAATTTTAAAGATAAATACACAAGTCAAACAAGTGCTTATAAGAACAGGAAAAAACATACTCCAGAAATATCACTGAAACAAGACAAAATAAGGAAAAAGCATTCCTTTATAACTGATGCAATAACTGGATTATTTTAGGTCTATTTGAAACTTTGTGCAGCTTTAAATATTCAGTCAAATCAGGCTTTTAGTCCCTGGTGTGCAAGTACCGTTTACATTTTTGCTCTAAAGGAGGCCTTTGGTAGTGAGTTCAAGTATTTTTCCAGCGCTGACAGGTAGTCGTCCGGGTGGCATCTCATGTGGGCTGCATGGATTGACTCCTTCCACTTCCTGCTCTGTACAGCGACGCCCCTTCTCCTCCACAGGTCGATAATCTTTTCCATCATTACTGGGTCGCACAAGGCGTCATTTTCGCTGAAGTAGAATAGAGCTGGTGTGGTGATGGGACTGTTGTGGAAAATCTGAATGCTGTTTTTGTAAAAGTCAGCAGTGTGGGATTTGAAGAGCCAGAAGTAGAGCAAGGCGGTGTTTTTCACCAGCCCTTCCAAACATGGTACCAGTGTCTTACCCAGGCCTGGAGAAATAAAAAAAAAAAAAAAAAAACAGAACAGAGACATCATTTACCTATTCTATATAATACTGTATTAAAGGTGATATTTTGCATTAAAAAAAAAAAAAAAAAAAAATGGAATTATGCATTTTAAAACATTTCCCTGTGGTCTACATAAACTGTTGAGTCTGAATTCTTCATTAATTCAGCTCCACAGTTCCATCTTCAACCCTATTTCTGAGTAATGACACCAGAAAGGTTGTTTTGAGCGCTGGCCCTTTAAGTGCAAATGAGCCACTTCATGCCCCACCCCCTCCAACAACTGAACATTTTAGGTAATTGGCTCAAAGTTTGGACATATTTTCAGTATGGACTACAACTGCTGCTGCTGACAAACAATTATGTCGTACTCTGAGAAATGTTCATCTGGAGTCTTGACCTTATATGTGCAAATGTTGTGACGTAACTAGTTATAGACGCAACAAATTAAGAAGGAATTTAAATGGGTTGTAGAAATCCACTCGACTTTTGCCAAAATGAATATAAAGATAGCTTTGCAGCACCTGGAGGGTTCAAATTCAAACTTTATGAACTATTAGGGTCCAAATACAAAAATAAATGTACCAAAGACTAATTAAAGTGGGTTTAGTAAAATATGATCCCTTTAAGGCTGGACTATATGTATGTAGTACTACTACTCTCTAAAAGGTAATACTTGTAGTTGCTTAAATCAGTGATTTTCAACCTTGGGGTCGGGACCCCACGTGGGGTTGCCTGGAATTCAAACGGGGTCGCCTGAAATTTCAAGTAATTGATAAAAAATTAAAACTTACTAATACAAATTTACATTATATAGCAGTGGTTCCCAACCTTTTTTGGCTCATGACCCCATTTTAACATCATAAATTTCTGGTGACCCCAGACATTCAAAACAGACTTTTTTTTGCTAAAATTAATTTGTTTTTGATCATGTAATAGTTTGCTACACTATGTTGCAGATAAAAGTTAATTTTAGACAACATTTATACTATATAATGCAAATTTTTATAAGTTTTAATTTTTTATCAATTAGTAGAAATTTCAGGCAACCACATTTGAATTCCAGGCGACCCCACGTGGGGTCCCAACCCCAAGGTTGAAAATCACTGTTATATAGCCTAAATGTTGCCTAAAATTAACGTTTATTTGCAACATATTATAGCAAACTATTGCATGATCAAAAACTAATTAATTTTAGCCCAAAAAAACGTCTCTGTTTTAAATGTCTGGGGTCACCAGAAATTTGTTATGTTAAAATGGGGTCATGAGCTAAAAAAGGTTGGGAAGCACTGGCTTAAATCATATCAGCATACTTTACTTATTTCTCACTGTCTTGTTAATGTAACTCATGTACTTAGTACTTACTCATTTTCTCCTAAAGAAGCTAAAAACTAAGTTCATCTGAGAAAACTGGACTTGAAACTTTATGTTCACGTATTGAACACCCTCTTGAATCATACTCCAGTCCAGTCGGTGGCATTAATTTACTTCTTAAAGCACCTTTAGGGAGGTTTGTCAACTGTCAAAAATGCCACAGAAGAAGAAGACACGGGTAGTGATGTTCAATACCACAAATTTCCTTGGCGACCCAAAACCAAGTAAAATTCAAGCTGGTATCAGTGATATCAATCCGATGCTGATACTATCTAAAAAAAAAAAAAAAAAAGTGTATTTCAAATCATAATTTCATAAAGAATACAAGACATGAGGGTAATTATTGTTTAATTATTAAGAACTATTATAAAAATGAAAACTTGCAAATTAATCATCTTCTTGGCTGTTTGTGGAGCTAAAATTACTCCACACATGACTCCTTTTCCATTCTGCCATTTTTTTCCTACAGACTGAGTGAGTCAGAGTTGACTCAGAACTCACTTATCCAGGCGGAAGAAAAAGTAGTTCCCACCAATCGCGTATCATTTGGACAAGATCCCAACAGTTTAGCTACTTTTCACTGTGTTCCTGACATACATTACCTCAAATGACTGAAGGATCAAAAGTATCCATATTTTGATTTGTGAAATGATTCTAGAGTGTAAAGTTCTGGTATCGGAGATATCGGTATTTCAGTGTTGATCACTAGACACGAGGCGTTTAGTTAGTTAGTGACTGTCGATGAGCAGGAGAGGAGCACTGAAGTTTTCTAAAGCAATGTGGAAGGTAATTTTAGATGGAAATAAGCATTTGGATTCTCAGAAACCCCAGAAGTAAACAAACACATGCTACAGTGTTGTGACATTACATGCACGAACACACTGATTTGAACCACTGTTTACATGTCAGTGTTCCTTACTTGAAGTTTCACAGAGCAGTCAGGCTCCACAGGTGTGCTTAAGCTCTTCCACCACTGTGGTTGAGGGTGGAACCAGCCAGAACACCTGGTCTTTTGAAACACCATGAGTCAATGTGGCCTTGCTCATTCTAGTGTGGAAATCCTACTTATACTAAACCTTTTGGCCTCTCCTTTAGGGAAGGCCTTCCTCTCTAATATCTCATGATGAGAGCCTCTTGTGAAAAAAGAAAAATCCAAAACTAAATAGAGATCCATTCCAAGTTACATTAAAACTATTTAAATGTCCTGTTCCCTTCACTTCCTTTTCTACCTCTGTTCTTGTCTGGCTGTATAAAATTACCCATGTACTGCTTTCATGTATGTGTTGCTGTTACAGAATTTTGTTTAATAAAAAAATAACCCTGCAAACTAATCATTCTTGTTTGAGTCTTCAGTTATTTAAGTTTCTAACACTTAGATCAATTTAATTATACTTGATGTTCTTAAGTAAATTAAATAAACTTAACCAGTAGATATAAAGTAAATTGAACTTAAGACTAATGATTGTGTTTGCTTGCCTTTTTTGAGAGCAATCGGTTTTCTAGATTTGATTAAGTAAGATCAACTTGCCATATTTTTCAGTGTAGGGCTATAGTCACTGTTCATGTCCGCATCAGCATTTCAAGCTGCTAGTTTACATACGGCTGAAGCATTGCATTAGGAGGAAAAACTTTTGTTATGGAGTGAACCATGAAAAACTATATTTCCCACCTCACAGCCACCAAAACTACTGACTACTGTCATTCAAACACACTGTAAATCATTTTGCTGTAATGTTTTCTGCTTTTTCTATTGTTGCAGAGGAGAGAACAGTAATATAACATTAGTCTGAGTAACTCTGACAGTATCGAAATGCAGTTATTATTAGTTATTCTGTGCATGAACCATACACTCCTGATCAAAATTTTAAGACCAGTTGAAAAATTACAAGAATTTACATTTTTCATAGTTGGATCTTAAGAAGGTTCTAAGTAGACTTTCAAAATGCAAAAAGAAGAAATGGGAGTGAGAGAGAAAAAAAAAAACGGAGTAAGCAATTTATTGAAAACAATTAAACTGAAATAGTCTGTTCATCCGCCAATCAAAAGTTTCAGACCACAGCCTGTAAAAGCCAAAATCTGTGCAAAAATGTGCATTCAATGAAATTTTCTGTCAGGTATTCACACTGTCATGACTAGGGGTGTAAGTAAATATCGATTCTGCAATATATCGCAATATTTCATGTCACAATGCTATATCGATATTAAAAAGTACTGTATCGATATTTTTAGGTATTTATTCAAATGTAGATATTATGGAGGTTCTTTTTTTTTTGGAGGGGGGGGGTTGTTTATATTTTATTTATTATTATTTAACACTCTTTTATTAAATAATGTTAGTTCCTGTGTTGGGATTGCATAAAAATAATATTCTGATGCTAGTTCTGAACTACTAGAATATAAACATTTGAACAGGATCTTAAACTGTAATGTCTGTAAAACATAATTTAAGTTTGAACACAGGAAAATTTTGTGATATAACATTAGATCCTGTTCTGATCAAATAAAAATGTGTTTAGTATTTGTGCATATTTCTGGTGTAATTCAATTCTTCAAGGAAATAATCATTAAAAAAAAAAGAAACAAACAAAAAATTGCCTTTTTACCAGTATCATGATATATAGTGATATATCATATCGTGATCCCAGTATTGTGATTTGTATCGTATCACCAGATTTTTGCCAATACACACCCCTAGTCATGACCTCCTGATGGAAAAGGCAAAAAAAAAACTTCCTGTCTTTGAACGTGGTCGGATTGTTGAGCTGCATCAGCAAGGCCTCCGGTAACGCTGAGGTTGGACATTTTTTTTTGTTGTCTCACTCCCTTTTCTTCTTTTTGCATTTTGAAGCTCTACTTAGAACTTTCTTAAGATCCAACAGTGAAAAATGTAAATTCATGCAATTTTTCAACTGGTCTTAAAACTTTGATCAGGAGTGTATTAGACTGGTGTGGTAGAATTAATAGATGTTCCGTAGGAGGTCAGTGTCAGTATTACCTCTAACTTTAGATGGAGTTGGTTTGTAACTCACATCTGTCTCTTTTCAACTCTCAGCAAACACGTAAACTATGAGCTCATATGTTCATCCTCAGCACTCATGGAAATGTCATCCTACTCCACTCAGTGTCCACCTACAGGATTCAGTTTCAGTGACCGGACTAAGTCGACCTGATAACACCTGAGTGAGGCTGTGGCTGTGTTGACAGTGAAAACATATCCTGGTTTAGGAACGTTCAGTAAGTAAATACAGCCTTAAGACATTGGCTTTGTCTGTAGCATTCCAGCCAATCAGAGGACAGAAATAGTGTCGGTTTATTCTGTGCTGTTTTTACATTAATTGAACTAGTTTAATTTAAAAATTTTGAGCAGAGACCTCCCCTTGTCCTCAGGCTCCACTGGTCTAGATATGAACAGAACATTAGAAAGTATATTAATGGCGGTCCATATTGTTGACATAATACCGTATTGTTATATGACTACTATTGATATATCACATGAAATAATTCAGCCTCTAGTGGGATATTTCAGGTGGCCATGAGCACTTTAGTCTTTATTTTTCTAGTTTTGGGACCAAAAAGTCACGGAATTTATAATACGACACTAATTTATAAAATACTAATGTTTAGTTTGCAATAATATACATTATAAATGCTCAAGATTTACCTCAGAAACATAATACGGGTATTAAAGTTTATGTACATTAAAAATTTTGATCATTTTAACAGTATCTTTTTCGGTCATTGTTTCTAGTGTATCTATAGTTAAAATGTGTAAATCCTGCCATGTGAAATGAGTGATCAATTGAGGGGTTTCATTGCTTTATAGTAATAATAATAATAATAATAATAATAATAATATGAAGCAAAAACATAAAATATCAATATCATTTGTTGTTTCTGAGGATTTTGGGAAGCGTTGGGAAACCAATCCACTCAGCTATCTGTGAAGCAACATGCTCCTTATCTTCTGTGAATAAACAAAAATAATCTGATATGAGGTGATATGTTTGACAACATTTGGGCCTGTCTTCTTTCATTCGGGGCAATTGACTTATATGATACTGTGTATATTTCTCTTTATCTTTCTATTACATGCGTCGTATGCACTTCTGTCCTTTCTTAAATCTTTTGTGATACACATTGTACTTAATTAGCCTTTGTTTTAGTTTTGATATGATCTAATGATTATCTAACAAAAACAAAAACCTAACATAAAATACTATATAGTTGCAGGGTCAGAGCATTTGAAATATTTTTTTCATACTTTTTTTTATTGATTCTGTGTTTTTATTATTGTTTTTGTATTTCTAATATTTCTAATCTATTTCTTTCTATAAAAGTAGGTAGATAGATAGATAGATAGATAGATAGATAGATAGATAGATAGATAGATAGATAGATAGATAGATAGATAGATAGATAGATAGATAGATAGATAGATAGATAGATAGATAGATAGATAGATAGATAGATAGATAGATAGATAGATAGATAGATAATTTGTATAATAACAGACTGTTTTTCTAGTTTTTTGGGGAATATTTCTAGGCTAAAAGTATCAATTCAGTCCTATAATGTATCACTGCTTGAAAGAATAAAGAACCCAGTATAAGCCATCCCAGAGAGCAAATATTTTGGCAGTATTATGGCATACATTTGACATTTTTGGCTTTCTTTTGGCATTATGAAAACCTTTAGGCTTAACTGTGGTATGGTTAAGGTTATCCATAATAGATATGGAGGCACCAGCAATATATGGCTGAGTTACGGCATATGTGTGGTTAACCAAAAGACTGGGCAAAGAGCGGGATCAAGTATAAGGATGGTATGGCATGTTTATGGCATGCCAGAAGATTGACTAAAGAGCAGCAACATCTTATTCCATGTATGGATGTTTTTTGGTTGTTTTTTGGCATATTTCTGTAAAGCCAAAACACTGCGCAAAGAGCAGGAATTTCTACCCAGAAGAAAACCCCACTTCATTTTAAAGCATGATCAACACAAATTTTGGGTGAATGTTGGCCTCCTTTTGGCCTCTCTTTGGGTCAGTTTTGGCTACTTTATGGCTGGATTATGGGGATTTGGGGCTTTTCTGGGACAATTATGGCTATATTTTGGAAGTCCGCAATTAGTTTTGGATGAATTTTGGCTTCCTTCTGGTTTGATTTTGGCTTGCCTATTTTGGGTCATTTAGAGCCCATACATCTGCCCAGAACTTCGCCAAAATGGCATGCCACTTTTGGGCCAGATTTAAGCCATAATGAGTTTGCTATCTGGGATAGTTACCTGTTTTCTAACAAAAACTGTATGTGTGGACATCAGTATGGACATAGGCCAAGACAAAGAATTCCTGGACTCATGACAAACTGGAGCAGTGGGTCAGCTGCTGATAAATTATTTAAAGATCTGACACACATACGCCACACAAAAGTAATCTGAGCCCCAGTGGGACTGTGACTGATCACTCTCACTCACCTACTGCCATATGCTCCAGAGTACCAACCACCAAGCTGTCGTAGATGTGCCCTATCACCCTCTGAGCCAGGGCGCCGTGCTTTTTTGGATGCTGTGCGATGTGAGTGAGTATCTGAGAGAAAGTGTAGCCACCAATGGAGGAGGCATGGACAAGAACAGACCTCCGAGAGAACTGAGGTCCCTCCAGAACCTTGAGAACCTCCAACCCGTATTCAAGCCCCCACCGAGGCCATAAGAAGTGCATTACACTGCTTTGAACCACGAGGACGTCCATGTGGTGGTCCAGGTAAAGGTCCCTGTACTTAGCCACAGGCCCTGGCTGGGCACCCAGCCAGGTGAAGAGGACCAGAAGAGGAGGCGGAGCACAGGTGCAATCAGATTCATTTTGTGAGGAGAGAAGTGTGTGTGTCAATGGATCTGAAAGCAAAGGAGGGCATGAGGGATCTGCTGGAGAAGAGTGTGTGTGGGGCAGAGCTGTGGGTGAGGAGGGGGAGGCAGTGCAGTTTGGAAAGTCTTTGGCAGGGCACAGTGTGGAGGGGCTTGCAGCTGGGACAGGAGTATAATAATATGTTATCCCTTTGGTGATCCTCTTGGCTATGAACCTCTCTTCTCTGTCATGTTGATCCATGTCAGCCTTAAAGAGACTGGAACAAATAAAAGAACACAACAGAGGTGCACAATGACATACTTTACAACACATGTGGCAAAAATGCGGCCCGGGGGCCAAATCTGGCCCGCCAAAGGGTCCAGTCCGGCCCCTGGGATGAATTTGTGAAATGCAAAAATTACACTGAAGATATTAATCTATGGAGTCCAAATCATTTTAATTCAGGTTCCACATACAAATATAATCTCAAGTGGGTCAATCCAGTAAAATACTATCGAAGTAACCTGTAAATAATGACAGCTGCCAATTTTCTTGCTGTTTTAGTGTAAAAAAAAAAAAAGGAAAATTACATGAAAATGTTTACATTGGCAAACTTTCCTTTTTCAAAAAATTTGAGTAACCTCAATAAATATGAACAATCTGAAATGTCAGAAGAGATTTTAGTGAAATTTTACCAATATTCTGCCTGTTAGTAAATATTTTGTGTTTTTGTAATTGTAAAGTCAGTTGTAATGCACATGTGTAAATGATAAACTGAGGTATAATATTGTTAAAATTGCGCCTGTTTTTCTTAAGACATTTCAAGTTGTCCATGTTATTCAGATTTTTCAGGAAACGTCATAGATGTAAACACTGACATCATTAAATTTTACTTTTGTCACTGTTATGATTTGACTGGTCCGGCCCACTTCAAATCTTACTGGGGTGAATGTGGCTCCTGAACTAAAATCAAAACAACTTATTATTAAGCATTTCATTTATTTATATGATGTCCTACAGCGTTGCATCTGCCTTCGTATTTACATGCAGGTTCCGCAAACAGATGACACGCAAGCAAAAATGGAAGTAAGCCGGTGTGTGTCATACATTACCCTGTGCACAAGGCCAGATTGCCCATTCTGAGAGGCTCAAATGTGGAGGCGCGCCGCCGCTCCTCTGCTGGACTGGAAAAATGTCTTGGATCGATGAGATCGGTCACAATGTCGTCCCTTGGTGGTGAGCAAAAGCAATACGATCCTAAGCCAAGCGCCTACCTGCTTAATACCGGCTCTCTCCGCCCCACGCTTCCGTAGTCCTCTGTGAACGCGCATTGTGGTACTGCGGCTGATGCGATGCTCGCTCCCGCTAACCGGAGAAATAACACAGGCGGAAATTATTCACAAACACAGCTAAAAAAACTACAGTATCATGATCATGTCTGTTCTATAGTATTAAAGACACTTAAATACTCTATATGTTGATCGCCTGTTACAGGTTGATGCGTCAAAATTCGACTGTTTTTAAATATAATATGGTGTCAGATATTAATGTTACTATAATGAAAAATGTCACAACGACCTTCAGCTTGATCTAAATAAAGAAACAGTAGAAGGTCATGTGTGTTTACTCTGACCTATAATGACATGATTGCAGTATATTACATGTCCACCAGATGGGGATAGAGGCTCATATTACACTGCAGCAGGGGCCATGAACACCTGAACTGGCTCTTACGTGGACCAGACCAGTGAAATTATACAATAATAACCTGTAAGTAATCACAACTCTTTGATTGAGTGAAAAATTTTAAATTATAGTCTGAATATGTTTGCATAATCCTTTCACAATATAATATGAATGACCAGAACAACCATGAATAATGTAAAATTTCTTAACCATTTCATGCATGAATTATGAGAACTATAGTAAAGATTTTTTTTTTTTCTTGAATATTTTTATTCCTCTTTAGGTGTGAAAAAACAATGTGACTGAATTTTTTTTAATTAACCTATTTTTCATGGAGTTACAAAAATGTCCGCTCAGCTGGACACCGTGTCTAATTTTTTATGCAAAGACACATGTATTTAAAACGCAATATCAGATAGTGATAAACTGTGTGAAAACTATGAAATAAAAACATTTTTAATGCTGCTAATCTGATATTTTTTCACATTTTTTTCATACTATAATACCAGTTATTACTCACTTCATGCAGATAATATACAAAAAAAAAAAAAAAAAAACTTTTTGTTTCAGAAAATCTTAATTTCAGTCTAATAACAACTAGCAATTGGTATAATAGGTTTCTCAAGAACAGCAACGTTCCAGCAATGGTATGAATTGCAGTGTTTGGGATGATGCATTAGTGTCCACTGTGTTGGCTGATATAGAACTAATACAGAAAACTCATGAATATACAAGAGAACAGCTGTAGAATAGATGTCCACTGTAGTGACCAGTATGCATGAAAGGGTTAAAAGAAAAATAGGTTTGAACATTATTATGCCTCATCTTATTATTTACACATTTACAACTTACAGATCTCAGTGGATCTACAAAGGCACAGAACATTTAGTAGCTGACAGGTATCTGGAACTGAAAAATATAGCATTTTGACACCCTTGACTATTAATATCTTCTGTGTAAGTTTTGCACTTTTTGGACCGGATTAGAGCCTTTGGTGGGCTGGTTTTGGCCCACAGGCTGAACATTTGACACCCCAGTGCTACAGGATCCCCCACTGTGGGGGATCAGGTACATTTTTCCGCCAGTAGGTATATCTCACTTAGTGCTTAATGTGTGAGCTACAGAACTGGTACACAAAGTATCTACATTTGTAATATATCTGTAACACATGATACTGGGGTGGGTTATTTTGCTTAGGTATGACAAGAGAAACACCATACAAAGTACATAAAAAAGGCTTTCTTAGCTAAAGAATATTATTTTATCATCTGAAATAAACTTTTTTAATACTCAAAGACCCATACAACCAGCACTGACAAAAAGCATCCACTAATGTTAAATGTTTACTAACTTCGGAACCACAAATCCTATTAATACATATAAATAATCCAGGTATTTTCTCAGATATGACCCATTTGGACATTCAGAGGCTGCACAGTGAATGTGGAAACACCGTCATCTTCTGTAACATTGATTTACCAGCAAAACCCATGGAGTTTGACAAATGACTCTAGTTGTAGACACTTATTTTTTGTTCAATTAGTAAATCTAAAAATTAACTTTTTCTTCAGTCTTAACTGTTTTGACATAATAACCTTTGGATTCAGTCTGAGCTTGTATGAACAGTTATCTGTAAATTAAATGAACAAAAAACAAACACTGATTTTCACTGAAAAAAAAAAAAAAAAAAAAAGGCTGAAAATAATATTAGATATAAATCACTAAGGAAAGGTCAAATGTAGAGAAAAATTTATTTTCATAAAAAATAGGGTTTTAAGGTTTAATAGCATTTATGCTTATTGAATACTATCCAATTCAATCCAATCTATATTTATTTATAGAGCACTTTAAAATGTCAGGTATATATTTACCTATGTTTTGTACTTTCTGGACATGTAGTTTTGCACTTGGTTTTGAATTAATTTTGTACTGTCTTTGGATATATTTTGTTTGGTTTGTCTGACATTATACAGTATGATTTTGTTGCTAGTTGTGTATGGCTAGCCATTAAGGCTATTATTATTTAGAAGAGGGCAGGAAATATAAGATTTTCTTCATCCTGCTCCTTTTTGAGCATGGCTGTGTACATGTTTGTTTACGTGATGATTACTGAATGTTTACTGATGAAACGCACAACCATAAACAAAATAAATGAATGAATGAATGAATGAATGAATGAATGAATGAAAAACAGCCACAGGGTCAGTACAGTAAAAACAAAATAAAACAAAAAAATCCAAAAAAAAAATCCAAAAACAAAACGAAACATTATAGAATTTATAAAAGTCTTAAATTACCCCAAAACATGATAAATAAAAAACATTAAACATAATAAAATAATAAAAATATAAAACAGAATAAAATACAGAATTTACATCAGCCAACATGCATTGTTCCAAATCATTTCATTAGTACAAGTACTGCGGAATGATATGGAAAAAAAAACATACTGCAATTATTTTGACAGATATGTGATAACACTCTCATTTTATCTGAAATGTTGGATTTTGCATTTCATTTTCACTGGGAAAAAAAAAATTAAAAATGATGTGTGTTTTGCTGGGTTCATGTTCTGGAGAATCTGATTTATAATAATCTCCGTAATCCTACAAATCTTCATGTAGAATACTTTGTAGATTTTTTTATACATGAGGGAATGAATGTTACATGTTTTATATATGTGTTACCACGCATTCCCTTCCTGTCTGTCATTTTCAGATAGCTGTAGTAACATAGTGCTTTCAAATGTCATATTTTGTTTGAGACATTATAGTTTAATCCAGTATAAATCAGATTTAACTGCAGTATTGTAAGTGCAAAATGAAATAGAGTCAAAAGGGCAGATATGGGTAGAACATTGATTTTCTTGTCTGCAACTACATTTTCTCTGTTTATTCTGCCTGTACCTGTTTGTAGCCTTGACATCAATCCTGTGGGGTCAGGGAGGAAGTGGGTAAAGACTCAAATGATCACATGACGCCTATTTAATAGAAAAACTGGTTCACTCGGCACATTCATATCCAGTCATGCCTAAGGGGAGAATGTTAAAAGAGATGGATGTGTATGTCCTAATGATTTATATAGATTTGAAAGGATATTAGTGAGTGATTATATAAGCCTCTGTTCTTCATTATTATAAGCTCTCACGGCTTTTATTTAATTAATGATTCAATGATCTGTTTTGCTCTGGTTCTGTCTTCTTCCATTATATTAAATCTACCAATGGAATGTCTAAAACTGTTGGCAGGTCATAGTCCGACCTGCTCGATCATGAGGTGCTTTGCAAATCTGATGTTTACAGTTCTTTTGAAAATAAATACAGGCATGAAACTGCATTTGAGCTCTGGAAATATCTTGATCTTTCCTCTTGTCTACATCTGGACAGCTCAAGGGGAAAAATAAATGTCTTTCACCAAACTACAACAGTGGTAGGGAAAATGTGAAGTAAAACTGGTCAAGCTGTCCTACTGTTGTTTATGTTCTTTAGGCTGTTAGCTTCCTTTAACCCCTTCAAACTCAGGCCTTTACTGTGTTATTTCCCTTTGAGAGGCTGCTATTGGGAATGTGATGTTAAAATAATACATGTGCACATTTCTTTAAACTATTTTAGGAAACTTCCATCACGTTTTTAGCTAACCTTTGAGCTATGTACACAATGCAGCCAGAGACATTAATGGACAGTGAAATTTACCTTATGAGGAACAAGTTTTCCTCAAAAACAACCCGCCTTCTGTGCTTAATCTCATTACATTGCTGTTGGAGATACATGTGTGATGTTTGTGGTGCGTTCGAAAAGTCAGTACCTAAACATAGAACAAGAAAATGCTCTGTTCCCCTAAGGGTTTTGTGTAAAACAAGGTATGGAACTGCTCAGGTCCAGCTCTCGACTGGCTTACAGCAAACAACATGAACATGAACTGTCTATAAAATTATAGCACACTATAACAACAATGAACACAAACTGTATGATTGCCTCTCAGAAATATGAAAAATGTTTTCCTGACTGTCTTATAATTGAATAAGTGGATTTGTGGTGGTTAATAATCATCAAAAATATGATCTCTCGTATCTTCTAATGGCATGAATTTGATGTTTTTAAAGCTTCTCCCTTTAGAAATATGTTTTCTTTGACTGTAAAACAAATACAGAGGCATCATGGCAGTGATCTGTGTAGGTGACTGCACATACAGGCACATACAGGCGGCAATTACAGTTTTAGGTCATCGCATCCTCTCTCTTTTTCCACAGATCTTTTTTTTCCGCTGTCATTTGCACTTGCCCACATCAACACACATGTTACCTAACATTTTCCAACTCTGCTGTATTAGTTTTTTGCCTTTGGTGTCTTGGTGCCTTTTAATATACAAGACGTTTGTTTAAAATTGGTGAGTGTGTTTGAATCCCTATTAATGTTCCTGTAATAAGAGCCAATGGTTCCACCATCAAGTATTTCAGTCTGGCTGAATAATGTTGCATAATAAGCCCCCACTTTGGTTTTGTTTTGAGGAGCTTGAGTATATTAATTACTCTGAAATTAAATGAACCATTTAAACAGAAGTGGGTATTCTACAAAATAACAAATCTATACATTGAAGTAACTGAATGTATGGTCACAGTGAGCTCAAACATAATTTTATCATTTGTCACAATCGTTTTACAGGTAATCAAATAGAGAGGCGAAATCTGGAAAAGGGGTAAATGTCAGACAGATAGAAGCAAACTGATTCTTTCCTGATGTGAAATCTGATTTCACAGTTACAAAACAAGATTTTCCAGGTTAGGAAGACTTCAAATATATACTTGGAGAGTTGTAGTTAGAAACTTACATAATATCTTAATCATACGAACAAAGTTCGTCATCAAACTGGCAAAGAAAATATGTTAAAGATGCATTGATTAAACTCTTTGCCGCTTGGAGGCAGCAGAAAAAGCTTGTTTAGTGAAAACAGCTGTGTGGCGCTGCTGCTGCAAACCAGGCTGGAAAAGCAAAACAATTAGTTAAATCTCTGCTTCAAGCTAGGATAACTGCAGAGCTAAGTAATCATTGTCCTATTTTGTCCCTGTGAATAACACTATTGACATTACACACGGCCATCTGATGTATTTCCTAATGCAAAGTGAATAATAATATAATTACAGTTGGGTTTTTTTCTTTTGTTCAGACAAGGTATAGTTGAGGAAGACTGGAGTCACAGTCGAAACTGTCAAACAGGTAACATTTAAAAACTACACCTTGTCTGAACAAAAGAAAAAAGAAAAGTATAATTACATGAACAGAAGACAAAATGAACGTTATTAGCTGAATAATAATGTAGTTTGAACTCTTCCAGTTTTTGTGCGTGTCTGTAATTGTCTGAGTGACAGAAACCATCTGAGACTGTTTTCTCCTGGATCAGTGTGATTGCCTTTGAGTTCAGTCAGGCAAAAAATGTTTAAGTCTCACCAAAACATAACACTCATCCCCCCAGGCCATGGCCCTGCTGTACCCTCAACACAAGCTGAGTTCCCTCCACTCGACGCCCCTCATCTTTGACTTACGTCATCCCCTTCAACAACCCCCATCATCCCTGCTGATTTTCTATACATTTCCCCCATCAAACCCTTCTATAAGTAAAAGAAAGCCTCCATCACTCTATTTGGACCCCCTCTTCAAGGCCATCCCACCCATCTTCCCCTCTCAGCACTTCAGACCACCCCTCTATTGCTGCAGCACATACCCCCCAGCCTTTCCTTCTGCGTATTGTTTCTTCATGGCCCCTATTGTCCAGTCAAAAAGAGAAAGTTACAAGGGAGGGGAGGGATAGAAGAAAAAGAGGGGAGGAGGGGAGAATGTGCCCCCTCTGTTCTCTGGGCACGAGGGGTCCACCCACATCAGGGTGTGGAAATTCCGTTGCAGCTTCCTGCCTTTTCTCAAAGTCTTTCCCTTTTACTCCTTCACTCCTCATCTCTGTCACGTTTACACTTAGCATCATGTGCCTTAACAGATCTTCATGCACATTGTGAGATAAAATCCTGCCATGCATGTTTCCAATGGTAACATTGTTTTTTCCTCTTTTTTTTTTAAGCGTGAGAATAAGACTCCAACTATGTACTGGAAACATGCGGAAATTTGCAGTTTTACAGCTATTCATGCTCAGAGGGCACAACTAATCACAATAAACCAAGAGAATAACCATGGTCTGGAGTCTGTACATCCAGTTTTACACATTCATCATTGGTCTGAACATCTTGAAGTCATTGTTAAATGCAATGTGTTTGCAGCGCTGTCATAAGTCAGACAAACTGGCTGAATATAAACCCCACTCCTTATAATCTGCTCTTATTACTTCAGTCTGTCTTTGTGGAAAGTGAGCTCTCCATCATGTCTATAGTTCAGCATTTAACTTTTTCCTGGAAGAAGGACGAAGGAATATAGATTGTCTTACTATTTTAAGCACTGTGACATACAGTTGTGTTATGACTTGGCACCATATAAACAAAACAGAAATGAAATCTATAATGTATATAATGTATAATATTTTTTGTGTTTTGTGCAGGATTGTTTAGAATTTATTTTGACGTGCAAGATTTGTTAAGGTACTTTGAGGAACTGATATGAGACTTTGTGATTAGTAGAAAAAGATCGGGTAAGGGAGCGGGAGTATATAAGTTGTACTTCATTCCATTCCTTTTCGTGTGTGTGTGTGTGTGTGTTTTTTCCCTCGTTGTGTTTGGTTTTTTGATATTTGAAATAAAATAAAATCAATCAATAAATAAAATAAATAGATCCAGTATAAATAAATCCAGTTCCATCGTTCACTCTACTCCAAGTAAGGAGTTTGATTTGCACCCATGACATGCTTTGAGGGTGTTGCAGTGCATGTGTGAAACCTGCCATCTGAGGGCCTTTTATATCCCATCAATCTTCTTTATTGTTATGGAAAAAGCCTGGTAGATGCAGTGCTCTGATATATTAAACATGCAGTCATTGATTGTAGTTGTCACATCTACACCCCAACACACCCAAAAACATGTCATGAAAATCTAATTTAAAGCAACCATCTTTAATGTTGTGCTTGGTTTAAAATTTAACCCATAAAGACAGTGATACTTTTGTATCACCTCCCAAATAGATTTTTCTCAATATATAGCCTTTCTTAAGTGATTTATCACTATTTATTGGAAAATTATCCACTTTATTTGAAGTTTTTTCAGTGTATGTCGTGTATTTTCCTATATTTTATTCACTGATCATGTAGAAGTTCTTAAAAGCTCAGACTGAATTCAAAGGTAATTACATCAAATCAGAAAAAAATCAGGGAAAAGTTACTTTTTTAACAAAAAATATCACTGACTAAACATAAACCCAGTGCTTCCATCCACTGTCATTGATCCAACTCCATGGGTTTTACTGGTGAATCAATGTTGTAGAAGATGATGGTGTTTCCACGGTAACTACGGAGCCTCTGAATGTCCACATGGGTCATGTCTGATGACCATGAAAAGATGAAAACTGTATTTTACACCAGTTCTTTACATGTATTGATAGGATTAGTGGATCAGCAGTGATTTAACATTTTAGATCAGTAGAAGTTTAAGGTCGATGGTGTGTGTTTGAGTCTTTAGGGGTTAAGTTTACTTGAAGTACTACGCCTTTTAGGTATCCAGTATATTTTTAACACATAGTTTCATCTATCTTCTACACAACAGGTTATGCTAATTTACATGTAATCTCAGCTGCAATGTTCCTGGTAAATAAAAACGGTTTATTTTGAGTACTCGTGGTTACAAGTGCTTCATAAGATGGGTATTTTGTTGTGTGAGCGAAGGAGAGATGGATCATTAATGCAGATGATTTATCACTTGGCAGTTCTAATCAACCACATCAAATCTGTGGAAGGACTGATCTGGACACACAGTCACAAAAATAGCACAAGGACTTTTCACACATGCATGCAAACACACACATTTATAGAGAACACACTGTTTAGAAGTTCATAGAGCAGCAGCATTTTACTCTTCTGTGAAACTGAGGGCAGATGAGGATGAGGGCATTGCTTTGCATGTTAAGCATCGTGCTGTCTGTATGGATTTCTACCTCAGCCTGATGCTTATTGATTTTCTTCAAAGGTCATATTTACACCATGGTACTGCTGTTCCATATATTAAGACTTCAATTACTGACATGCAAAGTAAATTACAGACTGCAAAATTTTAAAGCAATCAGTAACCAGTATTCATGAATGCATCAATAGTCTATAGGTGCATCTTTAGGTTCTCAACCGGAAAAAGGTGGTCTGCCCTCTCCAGGGAAGACCTAGGACACGCTGGAGAGACTATGTCTTTCAGCTGGCCTGGGAACACTTCGGGGTCCCCCTGAAGAGCTGGAGGGGGTGTCTGGGGAGAGGGAAGTCTGGGCATCCCTGCTTGGACTGTTGCCTCCGCGATAAGTGGAAGAAAATGGATGGATGGATGGATCTATAGTCACACACACAAAAACGCTGATAAAAACACAGATAATGTTTTCCATAATTTAGGATTTTAAAGACCAGCTGTATGAGGAGAATAATAATTGTTTTTGCCTGCTCACTTTTTAGGAGTTTGAGGTCCTGACCTAGCAGCCACTATAAAAGACAGTAAAATGACCCTTCACCTAGTCTATATAGATGGCAGAGCTAATAAACTATTGATAGAGTCCATTGTTTTTGTTTCTTGTCCAGACAATGAAACTTTCTTTGACCTTCTTAATCTGCTATTGTCTGGCAGTTTCCGTGTGCTCGTGCCAGTAAACTGAATAGGGACAGGATAGTATGCAGCCCTACAAACATGCACACATTAGCTTCCAATGAATTCTTAAGACTCTCTTGGGAACACCAGTCTGCTTTAAAGTGTCCTTAAGACGCCAGCTTGAACTAAGAGAGGAACAAAAGTCCCTTTAACACACTGAAGTCCACTGCCATCAGTCACACTGATAACACAGGAATATGTGTGAAAGTGCATGGTACAGTCCAAAGAGGTTATCTTAAAGTAGATGTGAGGTGTGCATTCAGCCTTTCAGCAAGATACTAGACTCAATTTAAAGTCAAATGCAATAAGTAGTGAAAGGTACTCTAGAGAATAAATGATACTAGTGTGTTGACCAGTGGGGAACCATGGGTTCTAGATCCTCTGATCCAGTTCATTCCTTTAATTTATTTACTTTTTTGGTAAATTCCACTTTCAGTTGAATAACCTCTCTGTTGGCATGTCTGTTTCTGCACATGAAATTTGACACCATTACAACATGGCCCTACAGTTTATCTGTTGCTATGTAACCCACTTCAATGATGACACTATGATTCAGGGCATAGCAACATGATTGTAAGGCTATTGTATTCCAGAATTACTAATATATCTCAAAATATTAGTCCTATCAACTTGCAGTTTTTGCTTGTCTCTTCCTTGACCAAAAATACATAAGTTTACCAAATTGCAGCAGTCAGCTCTTTCTGGATTATGTGTGATGCCTGAGACACACACACAGAGTCCACTTCCCTTTTATTATATAGATTTTTTAAGAGAATAAATCATTTTATGCCTTTATCTATACACATGAATCTGCCTCAGGCACAGTTTATCATTCACCTTAGCTGTTTTAGCTTAATAACTTTGAGATCAGAGTTAATTTCTCCTCTGACATCCTCCACTGCCAAGCCTGAAGGCTGAAAATAAGAGCTCTGGAGTTATTACAATAAAATATTTTGATCTTTTTCATAAAACCATGCTTTCTACAAACATATTACAATTGTGCTCTCTTTAAACAAAAAAAACAAAAAAACAAAAACAGAAAAAAACAGTTTTTGTGTAGAGACAGAAGTGTCAAACATGTGGCTTCATCCTTTCCAGTAAATTTTAATGTAGAAGAATTGGTCAGTGTCAGTATTGTCAATATGTATTAGAATGTGGCTGTCTGAGGGTTTTGAAGGTTGAAATAAAAGAGCATGCATTTCAAATGTTAAGAATATATATCCTCTGACACCGCATCCAATTTAAATCCAATTAATTTATATGAAAACATGTCAATACGTAGCATTCAGGTAACAGAAGCCCCCCAGCTGTTTTTTTCAATAAGCTCAGCAAAGAAATAGCCTTTTATTCTGCCAAGGCAAAAGTAAAGGTAGTGACAACATCAAGGAGATTCAAGGTCAAATATGTTATTAAGGCTGTGCTGCCTGTGCTGCTAGGACTGAACTGTAAAGGGGAGGGGGTTTCATCACAGACAGGACCACCATTCAGGAAATTATGTTTCCTTAGGTTGGGAGTTCACTGATTGTTTCTATTTTTGAGACATTCCTGGGGATCATACTGTATGGGGCGAACATTAGAAGAATGTTGTGCCAAAGTTTGTGCACAACACAAACACCCTCTGATCAAACACTGTTGATGTTGTCATAAAGTCATCAAGTCTGTCACAAAAGGACTGTGAAATGTACAGACAAATGTATTAAGCAGCTCTTCAGTAAATAAACATATGTGTGCAAAAAAAGACAGATCGTATTAAAATGGATTAGTACAAAATGTCTGTAAAGGTTGTTTCCACTGGGGCCAAAAAGTGGTCCAAAAAAAGAGTTGGTAAGAAATTAAACATATTTATTACTGGTTATGCATTTCAAATTGGTTCTATCATAATCAGGTTTATTCTAAAATAAAGTGGTTTAGATAACCAGGCTAATCCCATCTGGTGTATCATAATTGATGGAACTGATGGTCACTATGAAAAATGGACCAAAGCCATAATAAAAAAGTACCCTTCACATATATATCACAAACCTAAACTGTGTTTATAGATGAAGGTTTGTACACACATAAACCAGATGTCTACATGTAATATTCAGAGTATATGTTTTCATGCACTATAGTGGTCTGTTCAACTCTGTCTCCCAGTGTCTGTAGCAGTGGGTGATCTCTGCTAATGAACAATTTGCTCAGTGAGGTGTGACCATAGGCATTGTGATGGCAGCCACGCAGTGGACGACTGATGCAGTGAGAGAGGGAGATAGAGACAAACAGAGAGAGGGAGGGAAAGGGAGAGAGAGCGAGAGAGAGAGAGAGTAGGAGGGAGGGAGGGAGAGTGGAACTGGAACCACACAGACAAACCTACACAGGCTCAGAAAGACAGTCTCTCCTGCAGCACTCACACACACACCGCTGGCTGAGGATTCTCCATCTTATTTCACACATCTGTAGGTAAGATTCTGAGATGTTTTCATCTGCCTTTTTACATAACTGTACCTCTCACTCTGTCTCTGAGCATGGATGTGTTAGTCAGCTGCTCTGTATCTAGAAACAGGGAATGTGTGGATTTGACTCCCATAAGCATGCTGTTACACGCCGACACACACACTGTATCTGCAGCTATAGATAAACACACTGACACACACATACTGTATATTTTCTTCACAAATATTAGAGGGCTTGTGGTTAATAGGAATGACTTCATACTAATTAAAAGCAAGGTTAAGGATATGAGAGGGAATTGTCCAGGGACAAATTCAGAACCAAAACAAGCAATGTGCATGTCATTGGGTGTGTGTGTGTGTGTGTGTGTGTGTGTGTGTGTGTGTGTGTGTGTGTGTGTGTGTGTGTGTGAAGCTGAGGGCTGTGTGTGCCAGTATATCAGCTGAGTACAACTGAGTAGACATGCAGCAACACACAGTTGGTGGCTTACATGAAACATGATCCATGTTGGTTGTTTCCACGTCTGCATAAGGATGAACTGAGTATAGGGAAGCACATATGTTTGTGCATCATTTGCTGGTTCAGAAATGCATGCGTGGACTGGATTGTTTGTGTTTGAATGTCTATGTGTGTGTGTGAGTGTGTGTGTGTGCATGTGTGTGTGTGTGTGTGTGTGTGTGTGTGTGTGTGTGTGAGTGTGTGTGTGTGTAACTGGCCATTTGCTTGTGTGTGCAGCACACTCCTACAAGCAGAACAGTGAAGTCCAAAAGGTGCTCAAATCCGGCGGATTAGCGAGACGTCTTTGGCTTCAGCTGTCACCATGGCAAAGGCAGCCGGTGGAACGCTTGTGTCTGAGAGCGTCCTTTATAATAAGCAGGTTCACTGCATTCATCCACTATGAGCTAACACAAGCCTTATCCTGGCATTAGTAATGTAATTCTCAAGCAAGCAGAATGTATTTTATAAGCTGTCAATGTTGGTTGTCAAAGAGGTGGAATACAAGAGACATGGGAAAACCAAAGCAATCTGTCAAAATGGAATATGAACGTTTCAAGGAATCAACAGGTTTCATATCATTCACTCTTCTGCTAACATCAGAGTTGAAGTGTCATTTCACATGGAGATAAGAACTGTCCAAAGGAAACCCCACAGATCAGAATAGCAGGCATTAATCTTGCTTGTAAATAGCCTGACTCAGACTGTTGTAAGCCTGTGGGACATACAGTACGTAACGTGCAGCGGCAGGGTTTATGATGCTGCTCATTTGGATGCGACCGGAGGTTTGGTTATTGTCAGACATGAGAGTGGCTCTCATTATGGTCAATATTACCCAGGAACTATTGACTACAGCTGCGCCATTTCTAGGTGAAGAGGTTTTAAACATAAAAATGAAGGCTGTCTCACACAAACAGAACAATATTGTACAGTTTAAAACTTGCATGCACTTTGAAGTGTGAAGAACAAAATGATTCAGAAGGTAGCTGATATGTTCTACTTTGTCTGTTCTATATATTTTGCTCTGTATATGTGGCAAGACAAGGATAGGATTATTGACGGACATCCACATGTATTAAGCTCCATAACACCTTATAAAGCCCTTCAAATATCCTGTTTTATACAGAATAAATCCCTGCTGGCTTTCAGAGTCCAATCAGATTGAATCTCAGCAGTGCTGACATCTCTGTGTAGCATCAAAGTCAGTCAGCAGAGGACAACAGGAAAAAGCCATAAGTTGACTCTAGACCTAAATGGAAGATACAGCCATGGTGTTAAAGAGGTGCAATTGAAAATACTGGCCCTATCACTCATCAAACAGCACGTAGGAGGATGCACATGTAAATACATACTCACATGCAAGTGCACGCACATCTATAACCATGGAAATATAACAGAGTATAACTAGAGTGAGTCCTTGTAAATTGTACACCCACACAGCAGACTCAGAAAAGTGTCACCCAGCGGCTAACAGCAGCCATTTGCAGGGAGGTAAATTACTCCATTATACAGGACTGTGTCATTGATCCTCAGGCTTTGCTGTGCTTATAGCAGGTTTGTTGAATGGTAACGGCATTGGCTGCAGTCAATTCATCTTTACTTATTATTCCTCTTGGTATAGAGCCTCTTCGAGCCATTCAATTATAAAATGATGCTCTCCTCTAATTTAGCCACCACTTTTCTCTGTCACCCTTCCTTGAAGAGCCCTCTTACTTTTCTTGATACACCCTTATACTTTCATTTTCCAAGACTCTATATTCCTCCATTTACCTTGTTCTCTGTCATTAGTGTTACTACATTGGCCTCAAGCATGAAAGTGACCGCAGAGAGGCTTGTAATAGCTTAATGATGCTTTGAGAATCATCTAACATAGAGAAGATACAGCAGGTTGATGGCAGATTTAAATCAAGATGGCTGATGGTCCTGAGAGAGGAGGGTGAGGGAGAACACACACACACACACACACACACACACACACATGCACACACATGCATACACATACACGCAGAACAAATTGAAAGACAGGAGTCTGTTTGGAGAGTTAATCAAAGAGGCTCTGGCAACAAACTTAGATGCGCATTAGGGAGGCTGTGGTTGAGTTTACCCTCCTGGACTAAGAATACCACAACTGAATGTCAATACGCTGTTTAGTCCATCTCTTTCTCTGTCTCCTTTATTGCCCTTGTCTCTGCTCTTTGCCCTCCTTTTCTGCTTCTCCTTCTCCTTCTCTATCTCTGCTCTATTGAGCACACTACAGTGCCAGGCCTCTTCTTTGTCAGGAGTAGTGAGACAAAACGGCAGCAAAATAATAGATGGGACTTGTAAATTCCCCACAGACACTTTTTATGGTTCCTTTCCACTTGCTCTGCTGCCTGTCAAACCAGACAATGCCTTCAGTAACAGGCATGCATTTGATGTGATAACTATTGAGACAAGAAGGTTAAAGGAACAATCTGCAACATATAATAATACCTATGGTGTGGTTTGAGATTAACGTTTGTGTTACTTTTATCACTTATTTATCTTGATTGTTGGTTTGAATGTTTTGGAGTAACAGTCCCTTATCAAAAACACAACTGATTTGTTTACATTTCAGTATACTGATAAAGTGGAACCCAGAAACATTTAATGATTCAGTATATTTTAGTTTTTACAAATAAAATACAGTTGATACCAATTTTCAGTATAAATTAGTGTTACTCTGTGACTAATAAGAGTCTATATATAAAGAAAACAGACGTCTCAACATACCATCTGCTCTGTTTCTTCACTCTAAGTGATTGTAACTGGATGTAAGCAGTCCATATTGTGCGTTATGTTGTTTTTAAAACACCAGAAATTTAATGGCACTGCAAGATATTAGATGAAAATCTTTTGCATTCCAACTGTTATTCAGTAGGCAGCATATGCATGAAACTGTAGTAGCAAAGAAAACAATCCATTATTGAATTATACAGGATAGTGGATGTAATGCAATGTAAATAAACACAGCAGATGACTTTCCCTTAACCACACTAGGTGATACTCAACAAATACTGCACTGTAATGTGAGAATGTTAGCCAAAATAAATTAAACATCTTCTCCGCTGTCTAAATAATTAATCAGTTATGCTTCAAATCTACCAGAAGGCAATCTAGGATGTGAAATAATTTGCCTCGAGGTTCACAGTTAACCCATAAAGACCCAGTGCTACTTTGATGGCACTTCCCACATGATTTTTTTCTTTATTTAACCTTTCTTAAGGGATTTATCTCCAAGTATTATAATATTATCCTCTGTATTTTGCATTCTTTCAGTGAAAATCATGTATTTTTCTATATTCAATTTACAGATCATGTAGATTTTCATAAAAACTCAGATTAAAGTTAAGGGTTATTATATCAGAAAAAAAGAAAACTGAAGAAAAAGTGACTTTTTCAGTAAAACATCTCATTAATTGAGCATAAACCAAGTGTGTCCATCCACTGTCATTGATCAAACTCCATGGGTTTTACTGGTGAATCAATGTTGTACAAGATGACAGTGTTTCCATGGTAACTACGGAGCCTCTAAACGTCCAAATGGGTCATGTCTGATGAACATGAACAGATAGATTTTAAACTGTATTTTGTAATAGTTATTCACATGTACTGATAGGATTAGTGGTTCCACAGGTATTAAACAGTTTAGATCAGTGGATGGTTTTGTTCGATGGTGGATGTTTGAATCTTTATGGGTTAATCAAAAAGTTTGATTTCAAAATAAAATGTCATCTATAGTTTTCTCATTAAAGTCAGCATTAAATAGTTTCTACCTGTAATTTCTCTTAAAATGTGTTTCAAAATTCAACAATGTGCATGTACTGTACGTAGGTGTGTGCACTTACCAGAGAACATTATGTGTGGGTGAACAAGTACACACGTGCCCTAATATACAAAATCAGATCTAAATCAACTTTGCATGCATGAAATGCGCCTGTGTGTGGGTTGACTGGTGCAGGTTTGAACACACAAGCATCTAAAAACAACCTCACCTCATTGCAAACTGATTTCATGGTGTTCAGTCAAAGTGCCAAAACTAGGGAGTGTGTGGGAAGATCTATGTTTGACCCCCCTGGTAGTCAGTTTTCATATCTCAGCGTATGATTGTGTACCCATGCTGGTAAAACTCCCTGAGGCAGAAACACAAGGGTAGATAGCAGGTCAAGTCACTGCTCTCTTGATGAGTGAGAACAGGCTCAAGACTCTTAGCCTGAACTGATTGATTGTGTGTGTTTACCAAAGAAAAGAGAACTAGAGAGTATGTATACAGAGAAAACAGGCATGGATTAGGAAGGAAAATTACTATATAAGCTTGTCAGAAAGAAGAACGGGGGCTGACAATAAAAAATAACATTTATAAAGAGAGTGTTCAGTCGGAGAGAACTTCAGTGCCAAAGCATTTTTTGTGTTTTTTGTGACACACTCCCACACATCCAGATCCTTCTCCCTCTCTGCTTTAAAGAACAAATATATTTAAGATTGAAAGACAGCGAGGCTAAAGCTGGGGGAGTTAAGCAAAGCTAGAGCATACAGGTTGTTGTTCTTGCAGGAAAAATTCCTTCGGTGCTCCAGTCTTTTCACTGAGGCAACAGGCTAGTGACTTTGAACCACTTGGAGCTTCACAAAAGAAAAGAGGTTCCTCTATTCTTATGTTGGCAACCCGGACGCTAATTCTTCACTAATCTCCCCCAGCTCTACTCACAGACATTATTTATTGACCGCTCCTCACTGAGCAGAATACATATGGATGGACATTCTTCACTTAATTGGCCAGTGAGTGAAGCCGCCCAACCCCGGCAACACAGTACGCATGTGAGCAACAGCTTGACATAAATACTGACCACCACATCTAACGGGATACCACTAATTGTGGGGTGTCCATAATACTTAAGTCCTTGTTGTGATTTGTGGTGGTTGACATATTTTCAGCCTGCTAACTTCAGCAGTTGCTTGCAATGGGTGGCATAGTTTCTATCCTTGATTTACTTTATGGTCTGGAAAAAAGTAGATGAAAATCAGGTCACACTCAGAGAAACCAAAGCCCAGCCTTCTAAAAATGTTTGATGAAAAGAAAATTCAACAGATGCAAATTCTATCAACTTTCGTCAAGTTAAAATTAGATGAGGATGAAGTCAAAGTGTGTCCCTCAGTGTCCTGTTTGCTCTTGTGTTTCAGGCCGTTTTGCGTGACAACCAGTCCGAGTTGCCTCAGGGAGCAGGAGAATGGACAACAACATGTGACCGATCCATGCACCATCTCTGACAGCATGCTTCGCCTTCACCGGACATTGGCTTTCCTCTGGTGGTGTTTTTTGCTACTTCAAAGGCAGTCAGCGGCTGATGAAGAAGCGTCCTGGGGAACTAAAGCTACGCCATCAAGAGAAACCCCACCTGAAAATAAATCCAGTTCTTACTGGTTTAATCCTCTGGCTAGGTTACCACCTTTTACCTTCAGTTTATCATCATTACGATGGGGTGGAAGCTCGAACAGTAATGAGGAGGAAGCTGCACTAACCACAACCTCCAAAGGGCTGACAGGAACAATCGATCACTTACAAGACCAGTCAGGTTCAGGAGAAGGGAGCATTTCTGAAACCTCTGAACCACCCACCACTTTGACTCAGGGGCTTTTAACAAGTGTGACAAAGATAAGAACAGAGAGACTTCCCACTGGGTCATCAAGCTCTCCACACAGCAGCATAGCGCAGAGTGACAATGATACTCTTGTTTCAGACTCCTACTCTCCCACAACAAGTTCTACCATAAACACTCTGTTCACAAAAAATACCGCCAGCACAAATGCTCCTGAGCAAAATGCAACACATACCCACACACCATTGGACACTGTGCAAGCAACCAGACCCAGCATGAGCGCCACTGCACAACACCTCCCAACGGAGCACACTGATAAAATGGAGGCAGATGATGTTTCAGAAAAGATCTCATTGACGATAGCACCAGAAACTACAGTTCCCACTGTCTTGACATGGGCAACAGCCGAGGCCACAACAGTAAACCCAGCATTGGTGGAGATTACGTTGAGCAGACACCCTTTAGGGCCTACCACTCCTTCTACTGCCTCAGAAAACACGTTTGTAACAAAAGATCAAGACTTGGGTGTTACTCTCAGTGTTGGGGAGACTACAATGATAGAAACACACCCCACTCTGAGAGAGGCTGACCTGGGCTTCTCTGAGGCCAGGTCAGGACTGGTGGAGGAACAGCAGGAGGTCATCACTACTGCAACGTGGATCGATGACAAACTGGTGCTGGAATCCACAACTGAGAGCCTAAAGGTTACCTTCCCAATAGCAGGAGGTAAGCAAAGTTAAGGAAATCAATAGTGTCTGGACTGACTCAATAGACGTGATCAATCATGAGTAGACAGGTTTTCAATGTTCAATAGGCTGTCAAAAGGCTGCATGTAGTTCTGGTTGATTGATGCTGTTTCTGATACGATAAGCAGTCAAAGGGAGCAGATTTTTATTATATTTTAAGACATTGTTAGCACCTTGTTATCCCTGAAAAATAGATACAGTAACAATGAGTGTGAGTTACTCATGTGACAACTTAAATCTACAATATTTTGACATGAGATACTATTCATTGTTAAAGCAGCAGCAAAGCACGGAGGTTAGCTTAGGCATCTGGTCTTGGCAAAAAAAAAGCAGCTCACCTTAATGGTGGTTTGCCTCAAAGTACAGCTATTAAAAAAAAGGTTGCTTGCATTGCATAACTGGATAAACCATTTAATTTAATAATATCATCAAACTCTAAAAAAACTTTAACTGTGGTTGACAGTTAAAACAGTTTACTATGTGCATTGCTGTTGTCTATTGTCTCTATCCATACATAAATTAATCTGGAGTTTCCCAGTTAGTAGCAGTACGTTGTACCACCCTATGTCAAAACGTCTTGACAATTCAGCTGTAATGAGTTTTCAAGCAGCAATTCTGTTCTGACATTGCATAAGCCATTACCTCACTGAGTGGAAGGAAAGAGTATTTGATTGATTGAATGCTACTTGGAGTTTTAGTCTCCACTATAAAAGAAAACCTTTTAGCCAAGAGATTTCTGGAGAAATGTGGAAAATTTCCTGACTTGACATTGAGGCAGTACTTCCTTCTCCTTGGCCCATCCCCCAACACCGATCGCAGTCTGGTATCTGTATGCCTAATGAGTTTTCAGAGGAACATCCTCCTCCAAGTACAGACACATTCATCATATGAGGCTAAAGGTTGAGCCACAGAATGATGAGTCGATTATTCTCAGCAGGTTGCTTAGTTTTGCTAGCTGTAAGGCAATACCATGATGTTGAAATAATGTACATGTATTAGAATTTGTAATATTCTCCTGCAAGACAGAGTTATATTCAACTAGTGCATTTAGAGTAGCTTCCATTTAACTCCAGCACAAGTACTATCAATGTGTGGTAGCAGTGATTTTTGAATTGTTATGATTAATGCATCATCAAGCAAAACAAGTTTATGTTATAATCTAATCATTCTTACAATGCATTATCTATTCAGTGCGAAAAACCCTCCTTTAAAAACATTTTTTTTTAGCTTAGTTCCTTCCAATGTTCTTCTCAGAAAAAATGACTTACAGTTTGTGCTTTTCAACCAAACTGGCTCCTGTATCTTTTACGGTACAGTTCAATTTGCTCAGCTGATAGATGCTGTGTTTTGTCTGCAGTGCTCAGTGTTATGTCTGCACTTGTTCTCGGGTGTGCACAGTGTGGCTGCATACAGAGATGAGGGCTTGGCCTGGGTGGGGAGGGCTGCTTTGGCTGTGTATCAGTATTCTAAGCGCACACTCAGCGAAACCACCACCTCTCCTTTGGGACCATCCGCTCACCAGTTGCTGTTCACGGATGCTGAGCATGCTTCTCGCCATTTAGTCCCTTCCATATCACCCTCCCTGGTACCCTCCTCCTTTTGCAATCTTTTTGCCACTGCACAAACACAAATCCATGTCGTTTTTTTTTTTTTTTTTTTTTTCCATGGACAGAGATTTCAGGCATGGCTGCCCACAAGGTTGAAAATGTCCTGAAAGATCAGAGAAGATCCTGGTCACACTAAAGAGATGGAAAACCAAGGGTATAGGATGTTTTACACCCTCAGTCTCCTTGATATAATATTCCAGTGGCTAAATGACATACATACCTCAAAAAGGACAAAGAACAAGGCAAGAAAATGAAAGCACAGCACCCCTACATTATCATACATTATCCCTGTGTGAGCTTTGCATCGGTCCACAGTTTGCATGAATGCTGCATAGAGTGAGTCATTTCAAACAAATCGTTGGGTTTTTGTTGATACAGAGACCTTGTGGCATTGCCCTTGAGAAGACAGTCAGGTAAAAAACTGCATGTGTGTCAAATCCTCTACACAGGGACACTCTAACATTTAATACCAAGGACGGTTATGAGAACAGAGTTGATAAAAAGAGGCATACAAGGGGAAAATAATGTGGAGGTTTAGAGTGATGAGATGTGGGGGTAAAAATACAGGTTTTCTAAGCATATCAGATAGCTACTGCTGTAATTTTTCTTCCAGAAAGCCCTATTTTATCCTGCTCTATTTCCCCTCCTCCCATCTTTCCCATTACTGAAAGCTGCACTAATAGACTGTGGCGAAACAAGGCCCATAACACACTGTATTAATACCTGCAAGGATGTATTGTTTCAGTGATCCACATACCAAAGTGCAACCACTGATAGATTAATTGATTATGGAAATGTTTGTACACAGAGAGCATGTGACATGCATCTTAAATAACCTTGTGCAAAATTTAGAAAGAAAAAGACTTCTAAAAATACCTGTAAATAGAGCACAGTATGATGACAGTAGTTAATCTTATAATGACTCCTTAAAAAAGTAATAGAAGAAAAAATAGATGAAACTAAGCAGCAGTCATGCTAAATAAAACAAAAGTAACTGACTGCTAAAAATGCACATCTATGCTAGTATAAATATGATTAATACTCTGTGAACCACCATGAATGTGCTATAAATCCCTTAGTAACTATGAGCCAAATTAGAAACATGATGCAATTTCATGCAAGTATGTTAAAAAAATTCAAGTCATTACATCATCATAATGTGTTGAATTGTGAGAATCCAGCTCAACACAAAGCAATTCTTTCATTGTGTTTGATAAAAACCTCTGCATACATTATCTCCCAAAGTCACTCCAGGCTTTAACACACACAACACAGAGTGTAATGGAGTGCAGCGTTATCTTTTGTTTATTACTTCTGAAAGCCTTGGATAAGAAGGAGCTTCAAAAACTCCATAATGGGCAGACGGGCAGACAGTGTGTATATATATCTATATCTATATCTATAGATAGATAGATAGATAGATAGATAGATAGATAGATAGATAGATAGATAGATAGATAGATAGATAGATAGATAGATAGATAGATAGATAGATAGATAGATAGATAGATAGATAGATAGATAGATAGATAGATAGATAAAAATAAAGATTGGACACTGTGAGCTGTCCAAAATGAAAACAGCGTGTTTCAGTAACATTTTCCTCATCCAGCTCAGCTCGTTGTTTTGCTCTGTCAGCAGCATCTCTTTAAATAGCTGGTCATCAGTACTTTTGCTTGTGATGTGCTAAGGAGATGTGTTCCTCTTCTAAATGTGAGTCACTGATTAAACCACTTTGTCCTTACAGTATGTCTCATTTGTAGCAGTTCTTTGTAACTGAATCTAATGTAACAGTCACATCAGTGTGTCTGTACTGAAGATTTAAGATGCTGCAATGATCCAGATGCAATAAACATCCTTAGTTTTCAATTCACTCCATACACTTAACAAAATGTAGCTTAATTAGGATCCACTGTAAAAATGTAACATATTGACATACCTTTAAATTTATTGACATTCTACTTCAAAAGTATTTGTATACTGCATGGAATCAGACTTGCAAACAAATGATTATACATTGTTAAATATTCAGTGTATTTAACAATCTCTATTCATGATGTATAATCATAACAGAAATGATTATATGCTGCTGAATACTGAACAATATCTAATCATTTCTGTATTTCAATACTGAAAGGCAATTGTTTCCCAAAGAAAAGAAAACATTTAGGTGTTACTTTGAAAAAAATAAAAACAAAATAAAACTACAAATTTGACCACTCAAAAAATACAGTAAAAAAATGTTTACAGCAGACCTTTATGTAAAAAACAGCCCTTTTTAATAGATTTCTGAGCTCAAAGTAATAAACTCAAAGAAAACAACACAAATACAAAACTAAATGTGTTCACATTTACTTTATAAAACAAATAAAATGAGTTTGTAAATGTTAAAAGTCTCTATGCATTTCTATTTTGTAGCAACAATGGAAATACAGTCAGGAAATTGAGGGAAACAGAGGGTCATCAATCACATTGACATGATTGATGTCGTTCATTGACATTACACGCCACTTGTTGACCATGTGATTACTGGACACACCAATAATCTATTTAAGTCCACTGAGTGTCGGTTATGGTGGGATTATTTCTGTCACTCATTACTTTCCATCTCTTCTGAAACTGCAGCGTGGACATCAACAATGCAGTGAAATCAGAAGCACGCTGTGCTTCAGAGACTTTTAAAACATACAACTCAAGTCAAGCTTTGTGTGAACCTAGATTATAAAGAGCTGTTGTAGCTTCTGTGTAGAAACTTCTGAGCCATTAAGGATTTTTTTTCTGAATTACTATTTCTCCCACAAGTCCTATGACATACACTGTTTTAATATTCATTCTGAAGCAATAAACCGACACACGACTGGCATCCCTTTCTTCATAACTCACTCCTTCCCAAAGGGTTTGCACACTCAATATTCCCCCAAATCTCTGCTGGTTCATCATTCATTTATAACTGCTGTACTGTTTCATAAAACACACAATTCCTGGGTAGAGGGCTGACTTTGAAAACATATTTTGAGGATGTACCAAAAAGGAAAGAAAATGATGTGGTTGTATCATGCATTCATTACTTTCTGCTTCTTCCTGTCACTTTCTTTTTTGTTCTTTATTCTATGTCATTTCCTTATTTATTTCCACACTGTGATTGCACAAGAGGTCTGAATCCACGATGTACCCAATAGGCCTCCACTGCCCCTACTCACACACACACACACACACACACACACACACACACACACACACACACACACACAAAGGGCTGTCAATTTAATTAGACTACAGAGAACCAGACTACTGTGCTATGGATGACTGAGTACAACTATGTGGATGATAAAGGCCGATCCATTTGACAGAACTGGGTTAAAAAATACAGTCTTTCCATTTTCTGTAGTGTAAAGTCCTAGATGTGTGCAGAGACCACAGAGGGTTAAACTTTGCTTTGGGAGGCTCCAGATTACCGTTTGCTAATCTGTTTTTCTCAGACTTCTTTGGAGCTACGACGTTGTGCACTTTAATTGTATTCATGATCACTCAGGTTAAACTGCATGTGTCTTCCCAGAGCTGCCAGCTAAAGAGGATCAGGAGGATGAGACTGAGGAAGGTGTGGTTCCCTCAGCAGCAGACGAGGATGGAGAGACGAGGTTGACAAATATTTTAACACCATCTGCCAAGCTGATAACAACATCCCTGCTGCGGAGCACAAGTAAGCCAGCACACTATTTAAGATGTAAACAAACACTCACAGAAACTTTCTATTTAAACATGAGTTGTTGTTTTTTTCTGTGACAAAGATAGTGAAGAGGACTATGTGCTTTTTGCTTCATAAGCTCTTCCTCTTCCATAAAAATTGTTGTTTCAGTACCTGTAAACCTGAATGAGGATGAAGAGTAACAATTATCCTGCATCCTTTGGCTGAAGGCAGCAATTGCTTCCAAAGGGAGAGGAGAACAATTCAGTCAAGCTGTGCTTTTGGATCAATTTTAAAACCTTCTCTGAAGCTACATGAAAATACATAGATAAACAAACTATTCTCTGTACTGTAACTCAAAGTAATAATGACTTTTTCCACAATATCTGCCTTAACCCTTTATAGGGCACTCACAGAAATACTCGGAAATTTTAAATTTCAATCATAGTGTGTTACTGGAGGAAATAACAAGACATTATTACTTTTGTCAATACATTCTAAATTTGTTATTGATATGTATAAAATATATATATATAAAATATATATATAAATATATATATAAAATCAAGGTCAGTGAAGTTACTGTATTTGGTTCCTTAGCCATACGTGGCAAAAAAAAAAAAAATTCCAAGAAGTGAATTAATAAAAAAAAAAAAAACAACAAGAAAAACCAAAGTGGTTCATGAATTGCGCACAGATAACACGCCACGTTTAATTGGTGTGTTATCTGTACGCATTAGAAGCTTTCACTATGTATATTTACGCTGCATAAAACAGCACGCCATTAGTGTGATTAGCAGCTAGCGCATTGACACGCTATCAAATGGCGTTAAATAACACGCAAAAGGATAAAAATGCGTGCATATAGCATGCCAAATGCAATAAACTGGCGTCACATACAACACAGTTTTATGAGATCAGTGTGAGAAAACATATGTAAGGTGAAAGGAACATGTATTTTTGAACATTTAAAAACATCAGTGCTAATCCAGTCACCTGTCTACATCCACATTATTCCTTTGAACATCATTCCTTACATTAGTACCATTACTTTATGGTACCTAACAAAGCAGGTACACTCACTGTTCATGCAGAGGTGGACCTTACAGACCCTGTAGACCACATTGGATCTGAGATTGTTGACTCACTGTCCTCACTGTAACGGTTGCTGTCACTGTCTTGTAATGTATGTAGAAATTACCAAAAATAGTCACTTGCCCGATAAAGGGTTAAAAAAAAAAAACAGCAGAGACACAATATCCACCAATAGACTGTATCTCAAATTTAATCATAGGCTCTTTAAATCATGAATACCTGATTAGAGATTCAATGTGCAAGTCCATCCACATCTGAGCATGAAAATATGATGTAATATCAACCTACAAAATGTCATACATATATATTAACTGATCATTATTCAACTGATTTCTGATAAAAAAGCTGATTAAAAAAAGATCCACATGTATCCCAGTTCACAGGAGCAGATGTAACCCACATTACCTCGACCAGAATAGCAGATGTTGTCATGTGAATTGTAAAAATAGATCCGTCAAATGTGCCACTTGCTGATGACGGGGACACTAAGGGGCTCTCTGGTTTCGTGTGTGATGAGGGTGTGACTATAACAATAAATATGTCCACCCTTCAGCAAAAAAACACACACATGCTTTGCTCTGGTTACTTTAATGGGCCCACAGAAGGTGTTTTTGCATCATGCTCACAGCCTCAGCATTACATTTCCCAACATACATACAAGTAGCTCGTCCTCAGTATGGGGGGGCTGAGCACCATGAGCTCAGACTAAATTGGTTTTTCTGAGGTGAGCCAAATTGAAAATGAAGGCAATCAGATTAAAAGTACATCGAGCTCCCAGTTTTACGACACACAATCAACACGCAGCCAATTAAAGAAGAGAGTGGAGTTGTGTTTCATTTAACACCAGAAGAAGCCTGTAGAGGTTAAAGCACCTTGGGGATAAAACCCTTAGAGGAACGAAACAATACAAATACGCCCAGTGAATCCTTTTACACTGTTAATAGCATGGGTCAGCAACCTTTACTGTCTAAAGAGCCATTTTAGAACTGAAATAGAAGAAAAAACTGTCTGGAGCCAAAAGATATCCCTATATGTTTTACCTCAAAGGTGTGACTGTTTAGGATTAGTTTGTACAGAATATGTCAAGGATAAATCAAAGTTTCTGTGCATTAAATTTACAGAACTACAAAGAAATTACAGAACTACACTGAAGAAACCTGGCATTTGTCGTTATTGTGTTTGTGCAGCAAAAATCGACTGGTATATGAAAAAAATGGAGTAAACAGATGAATACCTTCATTGTCATGTCTACTTTTACTACTACTAGAACTATTTTTTAATTCAGAATGACTTTATGACTGTGACACTAACAAAATATGTAAAAAAAAAAAAGTGTTATACATTTCCATATATTGTTTATTTTTTATTGTTCATTCGCATGTATACAAGACAATAAAAACACAATAATAATAACAGTAAAAGACATGCCGGGGAAGCCAAAAACCAAAGTGGTTTATTGTGGGCCTCCCCAAAGACTTGAAATAAAAAAAAGTATTTGCAGTGTCTAATAATGATATATAATCATAAGTAGACAAAATTAATTAAAAGAAGGAAATAAGTCAAAAACAAGTATAACAAAAAAAAAACTAAATACATCGTAAGCAGTGCACGTAGAAATAAATAAGAATCAACAAAACTATGAAACGAAATTCAGAATGAAACTAATAAGTTATCTAACTAAGAAAAATATTTTATATTTTTTGACAAAGCCACATGGAGCTACTTGAAAAAGGCCCAAGAGCCAAATATGGCCCCAGAGCCACAGGTTGCCTACCCCTAGTTTACAGGAAACCATTCTTGACAAAAAGTTACCCATGGAGCTGAATGGGAAACACTTTCATTCTCAAGATGACATTTATAAGTTAATAAGCAAAAGTGATATGCCAGTTATTACGCTTTTACTTTTATTCAGTTCCTGTTCTTAGCAATGAGGGGCTTTTTCCTACTGGAATGTGTCAGATGACAGGGCAGCATACAGTGAACCGTGACGCTTTGATCCATCCTTGTACTGCCGTCACCACATACCTAACCCTGTCCATTCTGCTCAGCTAGGCCAGCAGCTCAGATGTAACATTCACTGACATGAGCTAGACAGCAAAACATGTTGCTAATTCAGCCACCGGTCACGTTTTTTCCACCCTGCCTGACTCGTGGCGTCCAAACCATCACCCTGTAAAAGCAAACAAACGGACAGACGAGTCACTGGCAAAACAGCGGGTTGAACCCCACCTTCGCTATCAGTGGCCCCCACAGTCAGAGAGCCTGCAGCTGTGTGTTTGTTTTACACTCCAGACAGATTTCCTGCACTGGTGCTGTGTGTTATGATAGGATGTCATCACAGTCAACAAAACAGATTCATTTAAGCTTTGATGTATTTCATGAGCCGGTTTTACACTGATAATGTCATGATTTCAACAAAACTAGACACAATTAATCCCCAGTTTCTCAACACAACACCAGAGAACCAATGAAAGCATTTTTTCTGTTATGTTGAGTTTGACCTAAAAAGTAATCACACCATTTCCAATGAAAATTTGAATTGAATTTGGAGGTGTTTTTTTACATCATGTAAAGAATAGCAAAAACAAAACTTACGAACAAGAGGAGAAAAATATATACATATTTGCAGACACTGAAAAGGATTAGTGCAGTGGTTCCCAACCTTTTTTGGCTCCTGACCCCATTTTAACATCACAAATTTCTGGTGACCCCAGACATTCAAAATGGAGATCTTTTTTTTTGTTGCAAAAATTAATATGTTTTTGATCATGTAATAGTTTGTTATACTATGTTACAAATAAACATTAATTTTAGACGACATTTAGTCTATATAATGTATATTATTATGGACGGAGGCAGAAAAGCCAGGTGTAGATTACTGCACAAAGTGAGAATTTTATTTTCCTTGGTCAGGATATGTACAGTCAGTCCAGCTTGGATTTACAAGGCTGACAATTAATACTGAACAAACAATAACTCAAACTATGAATTATTATGAATTTATTATTTATCATAAAATTATTATGAAAGAGCTGCAGCATCTGAAACCGACCACAATGAACATTTGAAAGATAAACAGTACCACAGTGCTTCAGTTTCAGCTTCACAGTTTGTCATGTCTGTTATGGATTGGGATTATCTCTCTCAACTCATCGTATATTTTTTGTTAGTAAGTTTTTATTTTTTCTTATCAATTACTAGAAATTTCAGGCAACCCCATTTGAATTCCAGGTGACCCCACGTGGGGTCCCGATCCCAAGGTTGAAAAACACTGCATTAGTGAAAGAAATGAATTGCTTTGTCTGATAAATATTGGGAGAAATTGCCATTCTTTTGTATTTACATATTAATATAATGGAACTGCACAAGTGCTTTCAGAAAATCCTGTAATATATATATATGGATGTACCTATTATACTTGCCAAAGAGGACAGAAGCAGTTAAAGTTTCATTCAAGCTTAACAGTGTACCTGTATTTTTATTCATGTGAAGGACATGATTAGATGTAGCTTAACCATCTGAAATAAAACTGCTGTGTACAACTAAGAGACGCACCAGCCGAGAGCCGTTGAGTCATATTTCCTATAGCTTCACATTTTCATCACAATGTCGAACTGTGATTCAGCTTCAGTTAAGAGATTAAAGAGGAAAAATGATAGACTTTGTCAACAACAAAGTAAAGGAGGTGTCATTGTTGATGCTGAGCACTTGTGAAAATCCCCTGCAGTATGAACTAATACAGACACAAACTGCACAGGGAACATCCACCTAAATTAGAAAAAATTGAGGCTATTTGCATTTCAGCATTAAGGCAGCAAATTTAGAGCACTAAATGCTGACATACAATGCCTACCATTACAGACTATCCCCCTTAAACTGCAGAACTACACGTTAAAGATGATGGAGGAAGCATATGTTGAATAAGGATATTTCTGGAAGAAGAAGAGCTACAAAAACATAAAGCAGGGGAGGAAATTTGTGAAATTCATGGCAGTCTAAGAGAAGAGTTTAATGTAGAAAACCATCCCAGTGTAAAAATAACAAACCCACCTATGGGAGTTTCCCCTTTTTTTTTTTTTTTTGTTTCTGAGGAGGGTGTTGAAGGGAAACCATAAACAAAAGAGTGAATTAGGGGACCAGGGCAGGGTGGGATGGGAAACACAAAAATAAGCCTATAAAGGACAGATGAGAAGAACTTAAAAAAAAAAAAAAAAATGCTCTGCCACATGTATTCCTCCTTACGTTTTAAGTAAGAAATAAAATTGTATCTTCAATCTATACGCAGAGATTCAGAGGTTTTGCAGTGCTGACGTTTGCACACACGAGGTCTTAAACTGGCACATAACAGTACTGCTAAATGTAATGTGTTCTCCAGGCATTGCTAACCATATTTAAACCTCTTTTAACTGTTTTGGACAAGCATCACAGTCATTCTTTTAACTGTATTTGGGGACATTTTTCACACACAATCATGCTCTTAGATGCAAGCAAACTCTTCATTAAACCAGCCTCTTGTGTTATTACGGTACAGTCAGGTTATCCTGCTCATTTGTCTTTATGGAGGACTGATGGTCTAAGGGCACAAGATGATTGATAAGTCTGTGTGTCTGCATAATGAAAAAGATTAGAAGCTGTTTTCCCTCTCTAGCATTTGATTACCTTTTGTTCAATTATAATAAGGCTTGGGAGCTGCTATTATTAGATTAAAGGTCTCAGTACTGTATGTTTCTTTCTGTTGTGAAAAGACAGCACGCACACAGTTGTAGTCATGTTTTATGGAAAAGAACAAGCATCGTGATGTGTGGATAACTGATGTAGAGACAAAAAAACTGAAAAATGTGCTTCTGTTTACCCATGTGTAAGGTATTTACATGTACACTGTTTAAGTCATATGCCACTGACTGAACTGCACAAACAGTGTAATGTGTTTTGCAGCTGGTGTCTCGCTGACGTTCATACAAACACACATTTGCAGTTATTCTCTAATTTCCAAAGTTAAACCACTTTGAAACAGCCTTTTCCTTCACAGTGCTAAAACATGTCCAACACAATCATAATTAAACTGTACTTGCATGGAAACTCCAGATGGCTTACGTAATCCAAGAGAAATTGGCTTTGTGGTTTTGAGTGGCCTGATCGCTCTCTCTCTTAGACACACACTTCCCCTGCTGCCTTGTTTCTGGGTCCAGCCCAGTTTGAAGTTGCCTTCTTACAGGCTTTTGAACAGGATTAGCCTATTAGCAGTAAAACATGCTTTCAACATCATGGATGTGAGCCAAGCTATCTTCTTGAACTAGTAGTTTCAACATTATTAAATTGTTTCCTTGTATTCTAATGAGAGGATGATTAAAGTGAAAGTAGGCAGTTTGTTTTTTGTTCTCTGCCATCAGTGATACAAAGCATATTAGAACTGAAATTCTGTTTTTCCCCACAGAAACTCCCCATATTCAGATGACCACCGAAGACTGGATAACAAACCCAGTGGACAGTGACATCACCTTCCTTCCAGACTGTAATAAAGAACACTTTGGGATCTGCAACAACACGGACACCTGGGACACTACAACTGCCTTGGATGTGAGAACCACGCTAAACAACACTGCCATGAATCAATCAAACAATCCCTTTCTGATCCCAGCTCCACCTATGTTGGTCCCCCTGTACACTGACTGGAACAGTGCCATGGCAGCCTGGGGCATGGCCTGGGAGGTCCATGTATACGGCCTTGGTTGCATCTTTGCTATGCTAACACTGGCCTCAGCACTCAACCTGCTCTGTCTACCCCTTCGATGCCCCTCTGGATGTGGCTACTTTGCTTTGGTCAGCCTGTTCCTCCTAGCTGCCGGTTGTACCAGGTCATTTTCACTCCTGTACGATGCCTATGGCCATCAGGACCGCTTACCCTCCACAGAGGCCTCACTGATGCTCTATGAGGCACCGTTTCCTTGTCTGACTGCAGCATTTGGTCTAGTTTTTCTTCTGCTCTCCATGCGCTCAAGAATGCAACTCTCCTACTCTGCCTTTCAGAGACCCTGCTTCCTGGCCTGCCTGGTTGTACTGCACTTTGCTGCTGCATTCGGTCCAGTGACATTACTCAAGTTTTACCAGCAAAAGGCTCCCCTTTGCCTCTTTCTTTCACTGATCTCTCGTGGAGCTTTTGTTGTCCTAGCAACATTCCTGTCAGCTGCCTATTTTGTGTTCTACATCTATGTCCGGGCGGATTCAAAGCACATCTACCACCTGAACAACACATCTCCAACACCTGCTGAGCGTTACAATCGTTGCCCCTTTGCGGAGAGCCGTGACTGGGATCGTGCAGCTGTCACCGTTTGTATCTCAGCATTGTTTTCTTTAGCATGTGCAGGACTGCAGTTATATGCCATGCTTAATGCTATGGGTGTTGCTGGAGGAGAGGAGGTCTTCCACCCTTGGCCATGGTGGGCTTTTCAGTTTAGCTGCAGACTGTGTGAGTTAGGGGTTTGTCTCACCTTAGCCTTGGTGGTGGCACAACCAGTCTACTGCTCTGACCACCTTCCAGCTGCTGGGAGCTGCTGGACTGAATTGCTGTCATCCAAGTCACCCATCCTGCCTGGAAGCTACCAGTGGACCATGAGTCAGCAGGAAAAGCTTGCCATTGTGGACACAGTTGGGCTTGGAGAGACAGAAAGCCTCCCCCTTTACACTCTAATGGATGAGAGGCTTGGAAGCAGCCTGAATGGCCTTGATCTGCTCTACCACAGCAACCGGGCCTTAGCGTATCGAGACCTGGACTTAGATTTAGACTTACGGGGTTTAGAAAAACATGAGAATGGAGGAGGTGGTGAACCATCGGGTGGATCTTCTTTTACCAGCGACTCCACTACAGACCTGCATCCACCCTCACCCATCAACTTGCGTCGCAGCATAGATGAGGCACTCTTCAGTGAGGCCCTCTTTCCCATGAGCCTGTTTGGTCCTGCTAGATCTATTCACTGTAGTGACCACTCCATAAACAACCATTGTACACTTCCCAGCAATGGCTTCTGTGATCCTCTCTCAGTTGACTCTGGCCTTTATCGGACCTCTTCCTGTGTGGAGATGGCCCCTAAACCCCAGCCTGTGAGCACTAAATCTAAAGGAGAGACTGTTGTGGGTGCCCCTCCATCTCCTTCCCTCTCCTCCTCCTCCACCTGTTCATCCCCTGAACGTTGGAGGGGAAGCTCCTCCTCCTCCTCCCTCTACCGAACCTCTCTCGGTGGCTCCTCTCTGGTTCTCTGCCCGAGCCCAGAGAGACACGCTCAGCAGGCTCTCCAACAAGGAGGCACAGGTCAGCCATCATGCTCCTCCCGCCAGGGTTTTGCTGATCCACAGCAACACTATCACACACTGGGTGCAGCTTCACAGGAAAGCCTAGACCTCGACATGTCGTCTGAGGCTGACCGATCCGTGCAGGAGGAGTTCATCAGTGTTTGTAGACAAATCGATGCTTTGAGCATCTGTAGTGAGACTATTGATTTATAAAGGACAGTCTGGTCAAACAAGGGTAATACTGAGGACTTATTAAGAAGACTGGCTGCTCTGTGCAGCATGTAAACAGCTTACTTGATAGCCTATTTGATAGAACATGGTGGCACCAGAGGTTTTCATTATGTGACGTTCACATCTTAATGAACATCTGAAGAAGGCAAGTTAAAGCTGAAAGGGCTGGGGTGGGAGAGGTGGGAGGGCAGTGGTTTCGGATGTTCTGAAAATAAATGGTCAGCTCTTGAAATTTGGCCTGGACAGTTTCAATTGTTAACAGTAACCATTTGTATGGGGTTGATAGTCAAAAATCACTGTTGTTTTTTCAAGTATAATTCACAGTCTGTTTTGTAACAGCTGAAAAAGATGGTAAATCAAAACTTTACCAGTGCAAACGCAAATTAAAAATTACATGATAATGGTGCCAAAAGAGCAAAAATCCAATCTTCCAAAGCTTTATGGCAATGAATTCTGTTTCATATGTCACACATGCAAATGTAAACTTAGATTAAGATAACCTTTGGTGTATATCAAAAAAAAAAAAAAACATAGCTGCCTGTTATTTGGAGGCTTGATAAGCTTTCATTTATGGTCAATACTGAATGTTTATGAGGGTCCAAGTGCCAAGAATGTCAAGAGCCAAAAGGTAATTTGTAACTTTTACATGTTTGATAATGGTTGCTGAAGTTTGATACAGTCAAAAGTACAGTAACATTTTACTGAGTTGAGAAAAAGCAGGAATTTATTTGTACAAATGTTTTTATTGCATTCCAACATTCCAATATATAGTACTGTGACTGAATTAAGCACTTATTAAATACTACTGAAGTCATATGCTCTCAAATTTACCAGAGTAATATTGTTATTAAATTCCATGTTGAATGGGATGAAGTTGTGTTTGTTCAAGTTTAAAATCTACATACAGTAAGCCACTCATTTTACTTGGTTATGGCGCTGTAGTGCCCTCTGCTGGTAAAATGGACAAATACGCTAACCTGTCACTACTGTTCATTATGTTGTGCTGTTAAGAAATAACTAAGACAACTATAACAGACTTACTAATTTATTTATGTTCAAACATAACTTTGCTCTCACATTGTTTAATAAAGTTTGTTTTGTAACATTTGGCTTTTCTTTTTTTTTTTTTTTTATACTTAAAGATTCTCACTGATACCCCGAAATGTGACTATAACTCAAGACAGTAGCCCATAGATACTTTGATTTATTTATTATTCTTTAACATACTGAACAGCAAAAGCAACTTTTGTGTTGAGTGTTTTACTGTAAACATGATCTAAATTTACTCAAAATCTCTACTGAATCTTTTGTGTCCATCTAAAAAGCATTTGCTGATCATTTTATTTTTTAATACATGGGTTCAGAAGTTACCAGTGTGTTTTGGTAACTGTGGCTGCGTTACGATACACTATGGCTAAAAGAGAAAATGTAAAATACAAAAAAAAACTGTAAACATAATATGACTATATTTGTGCTTTTCAGATGGACTAACAGGACACAGCAGACAATAACCGAACAAGTAACAGTTAAAAACCTGAATTCTCTCTTTAGGTGGGTAAGTGAAAACAAGCAGCAGTCCAACTTAATATAGGAATATATTTCTCCATATAATTTCATGTACAGTTTCTTGATTTCTTGCAATTCTGGCCCATTGCAAGAGTTTTGCTAGTCAAGTGAACCCTGTGAAGGGTAAAGTACATTAGAATGTCAGAGAATGCAACTCAACTCTTACTATCAAGAACATTAAAAATAAAAAGAAAGAAAACATCAAATTAAAAGGACATCCAGTATGAAAATGTTAAAAAAGTCTACACAGACATAAGCCAAATTATAAACAAATACATCTATTCGGTTTCAAAGTAAGACAAAGGAGGCAAGAAAGTGTATAACATTATGCATTTCAATGCATTTTCACTGAGCTGTTCCGTGCAGCTTTAATCCATCCTCATTTCAAGGCATACGTTTGGTAAAGATGAAAGATATCAAAAATGAAATAAACCTATCACAGAGACTCTATGTCACACAGAGCGCAAGTGTTAACAAGGGACAAGATACAAAGCAACTTGTTGCGGCAATTTTGGTTTTGAAGTTACAAAAGTGTCAAAGGAAGTGTATATACACTTGGCAGTACGTATGCAATTACAATAAAGCAGAATATAAATACAGCCATGTTGTGGCTTTGTGAAAAAAAACATGCATATCAAAAACCCTTCATGCTCAATTCAAAGCCCCCAGGTCTATACACGTTAGATATAAAGTTTATTTTTCCATCTAAAAGAGGTCAAATTACGGGCAAAGAAATCAGTCTTGATTGGTACATTATATATATTGTTCATCATTTCTAAACAACATTCCTGATCTTCTGCGTTTGGTCCCTTCTGTGCTTAACACAAACACTATGCACTGAGATGGGACTAATTATTTGGCTCAAGATGCGTTTGAAGGGGAAATGAAAGTCCACAGCACCCAAGACTGTGGGTCTGAGTTCAGTCTACTGATTGTGGGTGACAACAGGGTAAGAGTCATGACCTGTATCACGTACTTCAGGATCCACAATAAAGAAGTAAACAATATTAGATGCTAATCATTATCAAGTAGCTCATAGCTTTATGACTGAAAATAAAGGCTAAAATTGCCACATCGTGTACTCACTACAAGTTTTGTCTTGCTTTTCTGCACAAATGCACTGGTGTGTTTCTGTGTTTCAGGACTGGGATGTGTATGGTTTCCAACAGGGACCACTTTTGTCCTATCAGATACTGATGGGATCTAGATCTGCACCAGTTGTTTTAGACTTAATATGACGAGGACAAAAACGATGTACCTTCTCTTACATCCAACCACGTATTTGTAACTATATCACACACAATGACACTACCCTGACCTTATCACACACTCACACACACATATGTTTCATTCTCTCGCTGTCAACACACACACACAGAATTGGGATTAGCTGCATACTCAAGATTCATGTGTATGTTATTTTGAAAACCCTGATGCACCGCTTCTTGAGTGCAATGTCCCAGGTGTTCAGAGAGTGTCAGTATGAAGATTCTCACTTCAATGCGATGCTTCTTTCCTTCCCAAAGCAGCTGGTCGGGATCAGAGAGAGCAACGGTGGATATGATGCGGAGGAGGACACAGAGGGAGTATTGGGGAGGTATGTTTGTTAGCAGAACTTCAACATTTGGTCACTGTTAGTTTGGGCACATCATGCACTGTTCATCTACACTCCGTCCACTCATTCAGTACAGCCGCTTCTCGTAACTGTGGAGGTGAGAAAAGAGGAAATAAATAAATAAATCAGCCTTTGAGACTTGTTTAAACCACTACTGTGGTCTACAAACCTGCTAAAATTAACTCCTTTTGCTCACAAGGATTCAGTCACCTGAACCAGTTTTTACTCCTGTTTACTGACTGAAAATGGGAGTATTGCAGCATCACGACCTCATACCAAGTAAATACTGGAGCCATGTTGTTTCCTAGCAACATAATGTTGAAGTTATCTTGGGACAACAAAAAGAAAGTTACGTCATCTTTTTGCTGCTTTAACTCTGCCATACATTAATTTCACACATCAGCCCAAGTTCAGAATTTTACAAAAGGATTAAAATGGACACAGATACAGTTTTATGTATAGATCCTGAATGTGAATGCCACTGCTGCAACTGCTATGTATGTGTGAATGTTCATGTTTGGTTCAATTTTTACCAATATTTACATTAGGCCTGTATCCATATACAAACAGTATGGTGTAATATTGACCTACATATTTGTGGAATATACAATTCAAAGTGTGTTGAGAAACAGGCCTTTCCACGTGGTCATTTTATATCAGCTATTTTGTCATTTTGCAGAAAAAGTTTTGTATTCCGTCGTGCAAAAGAAAAGCTATATTAGAGGATATGATGAGATTCTGGTCATAGTGATCATGGTTTAGTGGGGAAAAAACATTTTTGTGTGCATTTCTGTACTTACGAGTGGAGTCCGTGAACTCCTCCCTCCACTTGTGCTGACATGGTCCGCTTCTCAAACTTCAGCTCTCCAGAGTACATCATTGAGCTGCCGAAAATAAAAATAAAAAGAGATGAAATGTGACCAAATGTACCGTGATGAGTTAATCTACATATGTATGAGGAACCCACAAACACACAATACTCACCGGAGGACAGAGAGACTTTTTGCTCCGATGTCCTGGCAGCCATGTTGGATTCCAGCTATCAGGTAAGGTACAAACTTGTGGATGGAGCCCTTGTCCTGGACTGAACCCGACACACCCTGGGCCACTTTCACTTTGTCTCCCTCACTGTATTAAAATATCACTTAATCAATATTACTTCAACAGGATCACAAACTGCAGAAAATGCACATTGAATTTGGCTTCCAACCCTCTTACTCTGCAAATTGAACATACCTAAAATAGCGTTTCTGGCTGCTGGTGCTCTTTTCCATTGCATCCAGGGAGCCCATACCACGGTACTTTTTCAGTCGTACCCCGTCTGAAAAGAAGTACTCCCCTGGAGCCTCAGTGGTTGCCGCTAGCAACGAACCCATCATCACTAGAATTGGAAACAAGGGAGTTATTTCTTTGCTCTCAAGTCACCCAATCTTCAGTGTGATAAAAAAATACTTATGACTAAGTCTTATTTTCAATTAAAACAATTACCAAACTGCAACAGAAAATAATGCATTTGCAAAACTTTCTATTTCCGGCATTTTGTGTGTCACCATCTGTGATGTCTTACCAGTTGATGCCCCAAGAGACAGAGCCTTCACCACATGTCCCACAGTCTGAATGCCACCATCAGCAATGACCGGCACACCAAAACGCCTGGCGTACTCTGCTACCTTGTACACCGAGGTCCCCTGGGGCCTCCCGCATGCCATGACTGGAAGACAGAGAAAACACATCTGACATGAATTGCTGTGGAAATAAATCACACAATGTACTGAAAACCTGGATTAACTCTTTCGGTGCCAGACAGTTAAGGGGCCAACAAGCCTTAAAAGTGCCACAGATTTTGGCCGCTTTTCAGTATTTCGCATCGTTTTTATAATATTTGAAGAATCCTGCAGGAAACCGCTCGGTAACATCCGACCGATTGCTAATTAGATTCAAAACGCACCGGATGCAGCCGATTCATTATTGATCGTAATTTGCATAATTCATAATAATAATAATAATAATAATAATCTTTATTTATATAGCACTTTTCATACATTAAAAACTGTAGCACAAAGTGCTTTACATATCAGTTTAAAAATCAGTACCGCCCCCCACCCACACCCACACACACACACATATACATGCAAACCCACAAGCTCACACATACTTAAGAAGACTGACTGAGCACGGGTAGACCAGAACAAAAATGTACAAGTAAAAGTAAACATCAATTTAGGAGGCGTTGTCTCAGGGAGCCTTCCGCACCAGGATGCAGCCGCCGACCCCGGCGACCAGGCACCAGCAACACAGCCCCGCATCCCAACTAGTGGGAGAGGGCCAACTGGGACCCCCACCCACCAGAAAGGAGCGGACCCCAGTGAGAGAAGGCGCCACAGCCCCCGGAGTTCACAGCTGCCCCCTGGCATGGAGGGCTCCCTCTGATGAAACACTGGAGAATAAGAAACATTAAAAAGATATAAAAATATTATTCGGTCGAGTGACCTCAAATTCCCATCTGATTGGTCTCAAAAGGGGGACACAGAAAGAACGTCATCGAAATGTGAGAAAGAAATGGGGGTGGATGGTTTGTTTGTACACAAATGTGGCATGTTCTCCAAAGCCGATCTGATCGGCCCGTGGCACTTTAAAGGTTGTATTCGTAAAGCCGATTTAATCAGCCCATGGCACTGAAAGAGTTAAACAGGAACTCAAAGCATCTTTTTACAGGTAAGAGACATTTTTAAGTTTATGTCCTTTAGCTGAAACCCTGCCTCTTTTATTCTTGATAAACATGACCCAGTCTGAGCATGAGAGGCCAGTCCCCATGGCAACGTAGAACAGGGCCATGCCAGATCACCATGACAACTAGGAGCGGTCTCAAGGTATTTGTTACCACTAGCAACTGATAGGCTTTTTTTCTCAGTGTACCTCACAGACAGAACAGGTTGACCAGGGGTTCATGATATAGCCTTTTTAAGTCTTATTATTGTGTCCTGTTTATAATAATAATTATTATTATTATTATAATATCCTGTATACATACACAGTTTACACTTCTTCTGTGACCCTGCTTTCTCAGTAATCAGTGAGAAGGAGGAACTATGCTGTTACTATGGAGATATAATCAGGGATGTAACAACAGTGAGTACCTTCCTGTGTGATGCAGATGGAGCCACAGCCCATGCCGACTCTCAGAGCATCCACTCCAGCATCAATCAGGTTCTTTGCCTGAGCTGCTGTAACCACTGTGGAATGGAAATTTAAATAACTGTCAGGATTTGTGTATAAACTGTTACATTTTGTTGACATTATATAATTTCTTCACATGTGCGCATATATATAGAGAACAGGTAACACCACTTTACAGAAGTGTTCCTGTTTCCAAACAGACTCACCATTTCCTCCCGCCACTTGTAGGTCTGGGTACTTCTGTTTAATATAATTTATCATGTTGATTTGATACACAGAGTTGCCTTGTGAAGAATCCTGGAAAGGCAAAAAAAAAAAAAAGTTGAAGTACAATGACTTCAGACCCAAAGATGCTGTTTTCATCAATACAACAGGCCAAGATATGTATAATGAGAACATAGTAAAAAAGCAATATCTAGCTTTGACTCAGACAGGGTTCCTACAGATTTCTACAGGTTAAATCTCAGACCTTTTTAAGACTACTTAGAACAGAATTTAATGGCCATTTCATGGCCATACTGGCACAAATTCATGACTCCTAGAATTTAGGAAAATGTATTTTTCATTCCAACGCCTTGATTGCCATTATTTCAAGACATTCCTGACTGGGGCTGCAAAATTAGCAATAATTGGCTCCTAATTTCAATAAAAATTGTCAGGTTGGAACGGGTGGAACTGAGTCGACTAACGTTACTTTCTTTACTGCTTGGGCATTTAACAGACACATTTGAACACAACACAGCCAACATGTTTATAGCAACATAACTTAAGACCTACCTTATCAAATTTAATACCTTTTAAAGACTTTTTAAGGCATTAAATGGAGATTTGTGAATTCAAGACTTTTAAGACTTTTTAAGACCCCACGGAAACCCTGCTCACACAAATGCCCATGATAACATAGATATTGTGAGTACAAACACTCACCAGTACAACAACATCCACTCCCGCCTGAACCAGCAGGTCCAGCCTGTATTTGTCGTCCTCCCGAGTGCCAATAGCAGCACCACACAGCAGTTGTTTACGTGAGTCTTTGGAGGCTAAGGGGTAGTCCCTGTTCTTTTTCAGATCTGTCCTGGCAATAATGGCCACCAGCTCATCATTATCATTTACAATGGGGAGCTTGCCTGGTTACAGAGACAGAAATGTGAATTCAAAATGGGAACCCATCAGACCAAAACGTAATTGATGCTCAGCCAAAATGTTATCAATACCACATCAACTTCTGTTCACCTTTCTTGCTGCGCTGCAGTATATCATTGGCTTCTTTCAGAGTGACACCAGCTGGAGCCACAACTAGCTCCTCCCTCTTCGTCATAGCCTGCAAGACAACAGCACAATTAGAAAGTACAAAACATAGTAATGAACACCATCTTAAAACCATACAAGTTTGTTTTCTTTACACACTTCCTCAAGAGGTCTGTCATGGTCTTTCTCAGAGAGGAAGTCGATATCTCTTGAGGTGACGATGCCCACAAGCTTGCTGCCCATCTTGCCCGTCTCTGTGACAGGAATGCCAGAGAAACCATGTCGTACCTTGGCCTCAAACACATCCCCAACTGTGTGGCGTGGACTCATCACAACTGGATCTGTGATAAAGCCCTGCTCAAATCTCTGGTACCAAGACATGCAAAAAATTCAGAATTAGTAAACAACCACCAGAAACCTTCTGAACTTATTGAAACCTCATTCTATGACAGAAAATATTATTGTTATTATTGTTATTATTATTATTGCTACTTACCTTAACCTTTCGGACCTCATTTGCTTGGAATTCTGGTGTGCAGTTGTGGTGAATGATGCCAATTCCTCCCATCAGCTTCCATATTAAAGGGAAACAGTATGTGAATTTTACCATTTCAAGATTCTTTGAGTTCTTTCTAAGTTTTTTACTACTTAGGAAAATAAGTGTCTTACCGCCATAGCAATTGCCATAGCCGACTCTGTAACAGTGTCCATAGGAGAGGAGATGAGAGGGGTCTTCAATGTGATCTTCCTGGTCAGTGCTGATGTCAAATCCTGAGAGACAAATTTCAGGAGATGTTTTTGTTGCATCCAATATATCATCCACCAGGGGGCATACTTGGCTAGACTGATCTACTGCACAGTGGTATTTTCATGAGATTAATGGCTCTGAATCCCTTTCTTGGAAAGGATGTAACCTTATCGGACAAAGGTCAATATGCCCAGTTCAAGCATAAAAAACGTAAAAGCTGAGAGATGACTGCTTACTAACTGTTAAACTAAAACTGACATGCAAAGCAACATTAAATGAACTCTGTGGTACCTTGTGGTGCAGTGTGTCCTCTTACGGATTGAAACTTGACACAACTTGGAAAAATGTAAATGAGCTATAAATCTGTGTCTTGGAAGAATGGATTTAACCTTTGCTGTAAGCAGATTCCTACAACAGCCGGAACCTGACCAGCTGCCTTCAGCTGGTTGTGTGAAAATAATGACATTCTCTGCACATGGGAAACCAACACATGAGTTCTTCGCTTTGCCAAAGCTTTCCTCCTTATCTAGGACAGACATAAACTACAGAAGCTGTGGGGATGCTTTTCTCAAGAGTTCATGGCGAAGGCAAGAGAAATCACCTAACACCTCCTCTCAATTTAGTTAGCACAACTGCACTCACCTGCCAAATTCAACTGAGAGATAGCAAAGCACATTACAGGAATATCACAACCCCAAAAAATTTCCCACAACAGCTTCTTGTGCACATGAGCTATGATATTACACTTGAAGTCTGTCCTGCAGGGTTACAGCCATAACATGAGCTATTCCAGTGAAAACTGGGAGTAAAGCCAAATGTGGACGCATTATTGCAGCTTGAATAGGCTCACTGTCCAGGAAAAACTAGGACACACCAAGACTGTGTGGAGACAATTAACCCATGACAACATGATGAGTCAGACAAGCATCTAACATAGTGACACGAGTGCACCCTTTAAATATGTAGGAAATAGGGATAGATTAAAGCTATCAATTCAATTAAACCCCCATCCAACCACTCCCCCGAGACGAACCGAGCAGAAGAGAGAGATTTCATCTAAAGCCTGAGATTAACCCTCCTGTCATCTGTTGAGTGGGGTGGACGCTCAACTGACCAGACAGATGTAAACACAAGGGTGATGGAGCAGCCAGTGGGCAACCACATTAGACAAAAATAGTAGTGTAGCAGTAAAGAAATGATCCAGACAGTTTTAAAAAGGGAGGAGGAAGAAAATACTATTTTTGTGAGAGGTGCAATTATAAAATTAAGTCTGGAATGTCAAGGGTTGAGCTGCAGTATAATATGACTGATGGTTAAGAAAGTGGCTCTGCTAGAAATGTTTCATCTGCTGACAGTGCCACATCATTTATTACTCTCAATCAGACATTGTGGAAGTACATTACAGTTCTGAGGCAGAGGAAAGTAGATGAACCATCTCTGATGGGACAGCTACTAAAGACGATGTTCTGAAAACAGACAAACTTTTTTTGTAGTCTCAAATGTGTTTGCTGTGCATGAGTTTACTCACCACTTCATCTGAGGTAAAGTCAATGAAGCCAGGTAAAATCAGGAAGTCACTGAAAGACAAAAAGAAGAACACTTTAGCGTTAATACTCACCCACACCAAATCAACTGCCAGTTCCTTATGTGTAAAGCAACATAAATTATCTTTTTGTAAAATTCTGCAATCATCAAGCAAGACTATAATCATGTTCCTATATTATAAGCAGATCACAGCAAGAGGTGAATTGAAAACAATAAAACGCAAGTCAATTGAAATGGGTGAACCCCAGTAATGTGAAGTGTTTTTCATATGAACGAAAGCCACGTGTAACAAATGGCCATATTTCTTTCATCTCCTCTTTTCAACTAATACAAAATGAGTGTTTGAGGTCTGGTATCTATTGTCGGATACCCTCTTCATGTTTCTAAACACTGAAAAGTAGCACAGTGTTTCACAGTGGCTGAGTATAGACACAGAGTGTAGCAAAGCTTGTGCTGTGTATAAACACAATGAAACAGAATGAGGTAAGGAGGAGCAAGAGCTAGACACAGGAATGATGGGATTGTTTTTAAACCAAAGTCTGTATGTATTTAGTGGTTTTACAGATGGGTGTGAAAACAGACTATAATATACAGGAAAAAATGAAGAATAAAGGAAGCTTTGTACCAACAGGATGCTGGAAGGAACTAAATCTGTTGGGTGAAATGCATTAAAACAGGCAGTAAAGGTGGACATAACAGGGTTCTTCTCCTCTGCTGCCTCAGAGGGGGGATGGGGAAAAGGAAGGTCTTAAATAGATGCACTCAGTGGGCACTGCATAGGAGGAGTCTTGGGTGTTTCTCTTCATTTCAGAGTCCAAATACCCACAAATGTCAACATGGGGACATGCAGGAAGTCTAACACACATCTGCTAGCATTTAGCTGGACCCGCAAACCTCAGCTGTACCAAACAGCTTCGCCTACTGACTCAGGATCAGCACTACGCTGAAGCTCATTGTGTTGGCCTTGGAATCTAAAGACAACACTCTGTTGGTTTTGCCTCATTATGGTTTACATTTGACTGTTAAATGTAGACAAATGCATGTCTAGCTAGAGTGTTTCAAACTATTACCAAAGGCCACAACTGCTCTTTGCTTGCCTATACGGATTCCTAGTGCTGTGAACAAAGAGCCTACAGCAATGTACACCCACACCTACCAACTTCAAAGTGTCTGGATATAGATCATACAGGTGTGAAAACGTAGCAGCAAGTTTAACAATGTGCATCAACCTGTGCATCTGACTTGCGTCATTTTATTTGTGAACGGTGCCAAAGCTGTCTACAGCACACCTATTATTAAATTACAACTAGATGATTCAGTCTGGTTTTTCCTACGTGTAATAAAGCCACAACTATAAAGCTTACCTGTAACATGACAAACAAATTACCAAAGTAATCAACTGAAGCTTACGTCAGTCAACAAACGTAACCAATTTAAAGTCATTTTGAGACTGTGACACTTTTTTTTTTTTTTTGAAGATGAGACACCCCTTGGTTTCAGGATAATTAAAAGGAACATTTAATGCTCAGCACACAGTGTGGGGACTGTGTGGACTGACAACAAATGTAGAAAGATCCCATACATTAACTGCAGGCTGCAGCATTCAAATCTACTGTTGTGCGTAGTTGACACTACAGTTTCATTTAAAGCTGTAAGAGTCTAGGGATCAGAACTTGAAAACACACACCATCCTTGTGCAGCTCTCACCTCTCAGTTCAAATAAAAAGACTAAATATAAACACAGATGACCTGACACCAGTTCATGCTGTTATGAAAGAAAAAAAAAAAAATTACCCCCACCCCCACCCCCACACACACTTCCTGTCTGAAAACACCTGTAATTAACCAAAGGCTGTATCATTGATCTATTATTTCTTTTCTCTTTGTTTGTTTTCCATTGTAGGAATCTTGATAGAAATACAAATTTCATGAATGTCTGAATAATGTTTTACCAGCATTCTCTCTTTTACAGTGCTGATCAAAAGAATTATGCAACCATTTGGATTGTTGTGTTAGCAAAGTGACCACATGAATGCATTTCTCAGTCTCACTGTTTGTACAACTTGAATATACAGGAAATATATGAACAGCATTAAAAAACAAAAATACATTTCAGAAAAAATACGAACAAAAACTATATGGGATGATCAGGACAGAGTAAAGACAAAAAGAATTACAAACCAAAAAAGATTACTCAAAAAAACTTTCTGACAGTTGACCAAAAAGACTTCAAGATGTACTGAATCCAAAAGGAAGCCACATTGAACTTTGCCTGTACAAGCCTTTTAGTTCTCTTTTAATACACATAAAAATATGCGATACACATATTTCCTGTATTATCGTGCTGTGCCTTAATAAAGAGACTCAGAAATAAAGATCATTACAAACCTGCACAGTGCTGTATCTTCTACAACGTCTACAAGAAGAGTAAAAAAATTCAGTACATACTGAAACAGCTAAAAGCTTTCAGATGTGTACCTTTTTGCCATTGTCAAGTTGAGTTCTAAGACTTTAAGAGACAAATGTACTGTATCCTTAAAGGACCCCATCCACTGAAAGTCCTCCTGCCATTCACATGATGTCAATTAAGACCATCATGCGCTGAACCTTTGCTTCAGCCGTGTTGCACTTCATTACAGCCAAGCAAAGTTATTCAATCACGTTTTAAGTACTCAAACATTTAGTTCAATTTAATTAGCGTCTGTGAAGCAGTAGTAGTATTTTAGGTTAGATTGGAGTAACAGAATTTGTAGTTCACAAAAAACATTTCCATTTTTTATAAACTTAAAAAAATGAATGTTAGATATTTGTAACTACTTTCCAACCATTCATTTTTAATTACAATTCTGTCCAAAAAATAAGTCATTGTAGGCTCAGGGAACACACAGATGGCATGATGAGCATTGACTGTAATGGTTGTGGCAAACACATTAAAGAGATAAAGCAATTGTGCTAGGTTCAGTTGGAAATTTTTGAGGTTAAGTGGAACACATAGTAAGTGGAAGTGACATGCTTGTCAGTGACAAAGAACCATTAAAATTAGTTTGTGTGAAGTTCTGATTCTTTTTATGAGTTCAAGAAAAGAGGATTTACATAGATTTTAAAAAATAAAAGCATTCCATTCATAATGCATGGTAAGTTCACTAACAAGCATCCCATTTTTGTCAACAGAATGCTTACCAGAGGTGAGTGAGGTTATGTAAGAAGTGAGAAAGTTTAATGATTAGTAGTTTTATTAAAGCTGCTGTTTTTGCAAAAAAAAAAAAAAAAAAGTGCATGAGCTGTGTTGTATGGAGTGGTGAAAATACAAGACAGATGATGCACTTTGATGGTTAGTTAAGTTCATAATGCAGTTGAAAACCCCTGGAAGCAAATTTCATCCCCATGACCAGGATCAGGTTGAGCAGTCCAACAAGCCATTTATTTACTATCTTCATTCATGCATTTTCAAAGTATCACAATGGTAGTTTTCAGTCAAAGTAAAGTACCTTTAGAAGGACAATCATTTGCTTCCCCCTCATAAATGATCTATCTTAAGAGATAGAGGATTTTTAACAGCACGCTTTCAAAACTGTTTTGAAGACGACTGGTTTACTCACTTGTAAGTCAACCCATCTCCTTTAGAGCATAGCTCTTCAGCCGTATGACCATCGGAGACAACACACTGTTGGTCAGATCTGCTGGTTCAAAATGCGTTTACCATTACAAAGCACTGGTGTGTACACTTCACTCACCATTGCGAACTGGTGAGTTTGTTTTTTTCTTTTCTTTTAATAAGGTGACCTTACTTTGAATGAATTATTATGTTGAACTTTGTGATGCAGAGAAACTTACTTGTAGGTGAGTCCATCTCCAATAGAGAAAAGTTGCTGAGCCGACAATCCATCTTCAGGGACGTAGCCTGTACCACCACTGATTAAGTAATCTGCCATGCTGTTAAAAGACAAAAAGTGGCGATTTCAATCAGCTGTGCTGCCTGACCACTGATAGAGATGTTTCACCACAGCCAATAAATGGTGTTCTGCAGGAACACCAGTCTAGACATCCACTTTGCAGACAGTGCTTTAGTGACCTTCTCACGGAAGACATAACCATAGCAACATCAACATCCTTCATCCAGCCTGAGGTCAGTGCGCGTGCGTGGCAGGTGCAAGATGTAACCACAAAAACAAAACAGTCAATAATCCTGTGATAAACGTACAACATTGCTATTCATATTATCACATACAAACAAAAGAGAAAAACAGGCACATGAAGGTCAAAATATAATAATCTTAAAACCACATACATACATATTTGTGCGTGTATATATATGTCACTTGTCGTGTTTTGTGTTGGTGAATGAAAGATATAATGTTCCCAACATGGATCAAGCGGACCACGAAAGGGCAATCAATACATAAATAAATAAATAACGGTCACGTCACAGCTACCCCGATGTGACCGTCTAAGAAGCAAAACATGGCCGGGTGACCCACTAACATACAACTGAACAACTGCACCCAAGTGTTTCTGTTAAACAGTACACCTTGATAAGGTAGTTTACGCACATTTATCAAACACGAACCAAAAAAACGACAACGTTCCCTCAAAAGTAGCATCATCTCCACGTTAGCATCTGTCCTGCTGACCTACATTACATTATCAGATGCTAGCAAACATTAGCTGCTAGACAGTTAGCAAATCACAACGTTGTGTGTCTGCCATTGTTGTTTATACCAGAAAGGATGTATTTACGGAGTGTGTTCCTGTGGATGGGATATTTATATTTATATTTGCAATACAGTTTATATCCACGATAGCATTATAGGTTTATCAGTTCATATGTCAAATGTACCAAACTATACGTTTAATTTATTTATTTAAGAATTGCTCACTGATAATACAACTTAATTAACGTAAATCGTGTGAAAATAAAAACTGAAAATGTATTAGTGTTAGTTTGAGGATTTGGAAAATGGTGGAAAATATGCCGAATTAAGTCATGTCTCCTGGTCAAAACAGTACAAAAAAAAAAAAAAAAAGCTTTCAGTTTCAGCACGACCAAAAGAGGAAATAGACATGCCTTTGTTTTCACTTAACTAAACCACAACTAATACCGTTTGAACCTTATAATACAGTTACTAATACCTGTATTATTAACAGACTATGGTTTGTAAAGTCACTGTGCTGTTGAAACCGGTTGGCAACATGGCTGGCACTAATCCAACTTCCAGTCATGTAAGATTAAATGATTGTAAAGCAAGTTACATTAAATCCCTGTATCAATCACAGAACATAAATGAATCTAATAGTGTTTTAGAAACACACATTTAATCTCTGTACGTTAAACCTCAGACACATCTCAGCTCAGATGTTACACGTCTCACTCCAATTTAGACTTGATTGAAATTCTTTGCTGCCAAAAAAAAAAAAAAAAAAAAAAAACAGGGATGGGCTCCACTTTGCCGGCGACACGTCATAACAACCACGAACCGGCACAGATGTGTAAATAAACCATTAACTAACAAACAAGCGACTGAACTTTTAGTAGACATGTCTACAATACGTTATACTTAGACATGTGGGAGCCACCGTTAGCATTTAGCATTAGCATGTGATTGCAAAGGTTTGAACTGTCAAGAACGCTACAGCGATGCTATCATGAGGTTTGTAGTTGCAGCACACACAAGATAGTTGTTTCAGACGATGTAAGCTCCACGTCAAGTGTCAACTCCATACCGTTTTAGTCTTTACCGTGTAACATTAGCTAGCTACCTTACAGAGCTGATGCCCACGTTGGCCAGAAGAGAGCAACTTTCCACGTCAGGTCAATGGCGACGACAGATGAGAAATTTCATTCACCTAAAACAACAGACTAGGTGAAAGCTGGATCACTCGTGGCTCCTAGATGTAAAAGTACTGGTGGTCAGTACAGTCAATGAGAAGTGATTGCCTGTCGCTGTGTGCAGACAGTGCGTGTTGGTGTTATACTACCAGCAGCGTCACATCCCTTCTCTCAGAGGCGGGTTTAACTGTCTGCGTCCTGAAAAACGTGAAATCAGCGCTGTTAGCGAAAAGAAAAGGTATGACAAATAGATGTCCGGGTTATTTGTTATAGTAATCCAAGACGGAGCAGTTTTATGTCTGTTGATGCTGTGCAAGTTCTGTAGATCAACCAAAAGAAGTTAGTTTGACATTTTCTTTCAGTTTTATTACTAGTGGGTTTAATTTAACGGAAAGACAAATGTTTAGAGTCTATAATAAGTTTTATTGTTCATGATATACCCTCATGGTGTTTAATGAGCATATCTGATGCTTTGGTAACTGTTAGTTTTGCAGGATTCAGTGGTAATTCCTCCTTACAGTATGTGTGCATGGTTTGTTAGCACTTTATCACATGAAATAATGATTCATGTGGTCAAGCAGCTTTCTAAAACTGTTGGATAGATAGATAGATAGATAGATAGATAGATAGATAGATAGATAGATAGATAGATAGATAGATAGATAGATAGATAGATAGATAGATAGATAGATATTGATTGATTGCCCTCCACTATCATGACTTCTGTTCTCTGAAAAAATGAGATGCAGTACTTCTTCAATAAGCTATCCTGTCACATGTAAATGTTCTAAATTAGATCAGTTGTACTTGAATTCCAGCCAAATACCTTTAATTCACATTATACAATGACCACATGACCTTAACCTTTTGTGTAAGTCAGGTAAGACATGCAGGCTTCTGTAGTAGCTTCTCACTTTAAAGTCTGAAACATGTTATTTAGTGTTCACCTCATCATAAAACTTAACATAGATTCACAATTTCTGAGGGTGTTTTCTTTGGTAATTGTGCATGATACATACATGTGCATGACATGGTTATGAGTAATGTACCATTAGGCATAATGCGCACTGAGAAAAACAGCAACTTTCCAATATGTAAATTCTGTTTTAAGATATACCATTAACTAGTCAGAATGACTTTTGATTAAATGAGGACAAATCTTATTTGGTTAACCATTGAGGTTTGTTCACAAAGCACTGGTTATTTTATGAATAGATTCAAGAAACATTATACTAAAAGGTGCAAAATTGCTTACTTTATTCCCCCATGTATAGTGTACATTGGGGGATTGGTGTCAGTCACCAAGTAGAGAAACATTAAACCACACAACCACACTTGTGGACTTGCTGGCATGTAGTGGAACGCACGTGCACAGTCACATTTCCTGAAGGACAGCTTTATGATCTTTTCGTCATGGAGTCACCTTCTTAAATACTTGGCAGAAGGTGCTGACAGCTTTTCCATAGGGCCCCTCATGGAATATTGCTGTGCTACATATTTTAACACATTAATTGCTATTTTTGCTTGAATTAACAGATAATTTTCCCTGCAGTATCAGTCAAACATTGTTGACGACAGAATAGGTAAGACAAATACAGAGCCATCAGTTGTCTCAGGTTATGATTCAGATGTTTTGAATCACTGCTTAGAAGTGATGTGTTGTATTTAGTTCTCATTTCAGACGTGACATTTCAGATAATAGATACAGTAGAGAACTGCTCTGTAACCCAATATGCTTCCTAGTACTCCCTGGTTCTGTATTAAACTTCAGTGAGAGTTATTTGCCAAGGTGACTCAGGGAGGTCCATTTCACACTCTGTTTGTGTCTAATTAAATGTGGGTCAATGCTAATATAGGTCAGTGGTTCCTTTATGTACTATAGCTATTCTGAGCACTTGATTCACCCTTGTTTATTTTCCCTGTAGCATGCTGCCGACTTTTGCCTTGATGGTACATCACAGAGTCGCTGGTGTGCACCGAGGGTAGAAGAGCCACATTAAAAATAGTACCTGACATCTTCAGATAAACCATTCTGCTGTTTTACCATCTGCACCTAAGCCCTCAATATTTTAGCTTAGAGGGACTTCAAACACCCAATAAATGAAGTGTGTCATCAAAAGCAAAACACTGAACCTCAAGGACATTTGCAAACTGATCTAAATGCAAGTCCGAGTGGACATGTAAACTGATACAGCGCCATGATATTAATTTACATATGCTGCCTTATAAGTTGCAGTTAGTGAAAGTTACTTGAAAGTATGAAAAGTACCATCTTTTTACTTTATTTACCTGTGTTGGGAGGAAGGGTAGTAGTTATTGTTGCTTTCTATAAAATGTGATTTGTTGTTTTTAGATTTATAAAGTGTCTGTTCATGACCACAAATGTTCCTCTACATACCATTTCTAAAAAATGTCATATATTTTGTAGAGCTCAGTGCTTCTTGCTAAGAAAATACTCTGTGAAAAGGCAAATATGCAAGTCAGAATTTAAAGTTCATGGCAAGGTCAAGGGTGACAGTCATGTGTTAAATGCCATGACACACTGAAGGTGAAACATGCCATGAATACTTTTCAGAGTAACTCACCTCTCAGGGCCCAGACCAGCCTGGATGCGTGTGGCACTGTATCTCTGCGCTGCTGTTTCATGTCCATGGCCATGCAGAACTGGCCGAATATAATGCTCCCCTTCTTGAGATGAAGCAATGGGACGTTTGGTCTGAGTGTCTCCTACAATTCTTCGATAGTCCACCTGCTGGCTGTCCCTTCCTGCATCTTCCCCAAAATGTTCATAACCATACCCCTCCATTATTGGTCCAAGGTCTTCAGGTCCACTGGCCTCACTGCTGCCCTTTAGCCTTGTTTTGCAGCCTCTCAACAGTTGCTGGCTTTTGTACTGAATTTATTGAGTTGTTGAGATATCCAACAACTCAGGTTACATTTGGTCCAAACAGAAGGCACAGGTTTCTTGATACAAAACTTGAGTTTAACAAAAGCTTAGGAATTATAATTTGCAGAACAACTGTAAACTCTCAATTTGTTTTACAAATATTCTAATCTCAATTCCAGTGTCTGTTTACTCTGCAGCCCATCAGACTAGATTTGAAGCTACACAAAATGTTCCCACAGAGAAAAAAAAACAGAAAAAAGAAGCATGTCAGGCTACTCCGTCTGTCTCTGCACAGGATGCACCTGTCTTCAAAAAGGCACCAGCCACCTCTAGGCGTGTCAATAGAGGGCGTCACCTAGGAGATTCTCCCACTGAGAGGGTGTCGCCGTGGAAATGATGCCAGCAGCAGAGCGTTGCCGTTGTTACGGAAAGGCTGTCGAGCTGATGTCTTCAAAATCTTTGAGGGGATTTTCTATAATGAAGGCGGAGGGTATTGGAGAGGGAGAAGAGAGCACAGCACTATAGTATACTTACATGTGGGATAAAGCAGTCATTGCCCTGGGCATTTTTCCACAAGTTAAATGGCATGAGTGGTACTGACCAGCTGAGTGCCCCATGAAGCTCTCTGTATATCTTGCTCCCCCTCTATCTACAGGCTAATCCTGCTTTCTACTGGTGGCAGCGCGTCACTTTCACAAAGAGGATTTCAGAATTAGAATGAACAGAACTAGAGACAGGCTCAAAAAGAGAGCAGCATATTTTATAACATAAACAGCAAAATCATCACTGTGAGCTTTATATTTGTCTCAGTGGGTTCTTAAAAATAAATATGTACAGTTAACAGTTTTTGAAATATTCTCCAATATTCTCCATCATTTTTATGATTCTGGTTGTGCATTACAAATTTAGCTTGCCACAGTAAGACCCCTGGGTGTATTTGGATAACATTTATAACATGGGCCTTATAGACAGAGGCCATTTTAGTGTCCAGCACACAGCTAATTAAACCTGGAATAAGTCTGGAACCATTTCACATGCTAAACTTGCCATGACCAAAGGTTCGATTCACAATTTGCACCAAAATGTCAGAGTATTATAAAATCACTTTAGATCGTTTCAAAACCTTTCCTTTGAATATTCTTAGGCATCACAAGAATATTCCTTGATGGGTTAAATGTTCATTTTTACATATAATTCCACTTGAATATTTAAAAGACCAAATTAGGCATAAACATTTCCTTTAGTGTCTGTGTACATGCAGCATCAGAGTGTACATGTTGACAAATTCATTCTTGTTTGATTTGTGTGAAAGTTTTGTGTAGTTCAGCGAGTGGAAAGGACTTCACACCCCCATGCATGTTACTCTTCTCAAAGGGATCACCTCCAGGTGACTGACTGTTTGTGACAGTTGGTGAGATGTTAAGATGGAAAATCCTCTTAGCCTGTCCTCTGAGGATCTAGTAAGTTTCCCCACTTATACAACACACCACTCACACACTGAACACATGCTAACAGAGCCCCCTCACCCACAGAGAGAAGGCACTAGAAAACCAAACAGAAAAGTGACACATTCTTTTAATGTTTGACCTGTGCGTTAATTAAAGTGAGAGTCACATGCAGAAGAAAGAGGAGAACCCTGCTCATAATTTAACATGACTGTGTCCTCAGGTTGTGCACGGTCCCTCTTCTCATTAAGTAACATTTATCATAATGAATATCATGTGCACAGTGCAGGCACTTATTGAGTGGCTGAGACAAATCAGAGTCATAAGAGTAACACAAGGCTTCCCAGTGCTCTTTATATATGTGTGTGTCTGTGTGACAATGACTGACCTCTGAAAATGAAATTTGTCAGATGATGTGACTCTACAGCAGTAATTTACCACACTGTATTTATCATCATTATCATGGGTCATTCATCCTAATCTGTCTTACTGTTTTTATTTCTCGAATCTATTTTATCCTGTCATCATTATATCAAGGATTATTGCCATTTTCTTTGGAAATAAGATTGAATTTGCTTTCCTTACCCTGTTATGTAGAGGACATAGCATAAAAAAGGAGTGAGACAGGACACTTTTCTTCATTTTATATAAGTCAAGCTGAAATTGAGATTTAATTTTAAAGATATGCAGTGTACGTACCAGTATGATCTCACCAGTTATGAGGAGGAAGACTGAACTTGTGGAAAAATGTATATGGTGTTTTTGGCCCAGAAGAGAGACATGTTAAGCCTGTTAAATCCATGCAATGTCATCATGATTAGTCAGTTTGAAGGAAGACAAGATATATGGGTTGGAGTGCTCAAGGTATACATTTAAAGTTACACTGAGAAAATAAAAAAAAATACTTACTTGTTCAGAGAAATGTTTGAAAATACAAATATAATTTTGTGTTTGCAGACTTAATTGTCCTATTTCCTACCTCTGTAATCATGATGCATTTCTTTTTTATTATTATTATTATTATTAGTAGTAGTAGTAGTAGTAGTAGTAGTAGTAGTAGTAGTAGTAGTGGTAGTAACAGGAGTAGTAATAGTAATTTTTTTTTTTTTTACTTTTCCTACATTTATTAAACAACAACAAATAACACTGACATCAGGAGATGCTTTATGGTAACCTCTCAACTGTCAAGCACTGCCATCTAGTGGAAGGAGCCTATTAGAATGATAATTTCCTGAGTAGAGGATTTTGCTGTGTTCATGTTCTTGAAGTTGCACAATTGTGTTTTATCAGTAGCCATGTTTCCTCTCTGTTTCCGTTTCAAAAAGTATCAGATGTGTGTAAACAGAACCACTGGCTTAATTTAAGTTGATGTGGATGGAGATGAAATATCTGGTAGACTGTGAAACATGGAGAACATCAACTTCAAGTCCCAAACGGTAAAACTGGTTACATAACTCTGTTTTTTTTTTTTTTTTTTTAAGGCAGGAAATCATACAACTCCAGAGAGGAGCCGTTGTGACTAATGCAACAATTCACAGATAGATATATTTATGCTGTTGAAATATGCTGTTTCATCTATGTTAACATGCCTTGGCAGTTTAGACCATTCAGTGACCAAATGTCTGATGAATTACTCCCCTTTTGGTGAACTTCATGGATGTCCATTTGGGATGGAATTTCTTGTCAACTCATGCCAAGCCTCAGGAGGAAGGGAAATTTCTCTATGAAAGATACAACAGTAGCATTATAATTCTTCACTTATTTTCATGAATGTGTTTTTTTGTTCTAACAGTCTGGAATGCCCACTTTGGCATTATAATCAATTGGAAATCCCTAGGTTTCACATGTTTTTAGTTGAAATATTACAGATCATTTAACAAGTTTATACAGTGTGTTTCTTGACTGACAAGCAAGTTTGAGCAAGTCCACCAAAGGTACATCTGTGGGAGTGTGTGGGTTTGGGGAAAAAGTATGTGTCATATCTTATCTTGAACTGTGAGTCACTGAAAACATATGATGAGTTTGATGTTGTTCAGCACTTTCTTTTGTCTTTAAATGTCACCCTCCCATAGTTTTTCTACTTACAATCAGTGGACATCAGAGAAGATATGGAGCATTATAGCAACAGCGTTTAGACCAAAAGATGCCAATGAAATAATTTTGACACGTAACTTCAAAATCTAATGTGATATTAGTGATGTTGAAATAGGATGAAAGATGGGATTAAAAACCAAAAGTGACTGTAGTAAAAACAGGATGCCATTGTCTCTATTTGAATGAGTTTGTACACATAAAGACTGGTGGCTTATGTTGTGAATAATGCTGAGAAAAACAGAAATAATATGGTTAGACAGTATAGTTGTCATTATTCTAGAAGACAAGGAAGAGTTAAATCTGCTCACATTCTTGCAACTGTGTGGCTACTACCCCCAGGCAACATGAAGCACACGGCACAAGAGACAAAAGCAGGGGCTTAGCTTGAACATAAACACATCATTGTCTTACCGACAAATCTAAATTAAGGTGGGAAAATGTGACTGTCATCTCCTTTTTCACTGTTTTAGATGTAATTTTTTAGAGGCTTTGTTAAGAACAGGATAAGATAGCCAATGTTCTGAGTACAACCTGATGTTAATGCTTATAATTAACCTGGGAGTCTTATTTATTTATTTATTTTTCCATTCAAATGAATCATACTACCAAACATGAACCCAACTTGCCCTTGTAATTCTAGATAGGGTATATGGATATATATAACCTAGTTGAACCAGGCCACTGCATGGGAAACAGAGACCACATAATGAACTCTCTGCTGAATGGCAAATCTTGTACTAAAAGCTCCCAGATGGAACAGTTATTGTTGCACATAATGAAGTGATCAACTGTGTCAAAGTGCAGACAAGTCCAAAACACCATGAGAATCAAGCTGTGTTTCTCAAATGTTCATCTGTACAATAGCAGAATGCAGCCAGGACAAGTCTGTCAACAAGACAATAACAACCCATGCCCTTGATAAACACATCACCATGGACTGAAGACACATCAAGACTAGGGTCTTCTTTATTGTTACAGCCCCTGGGGTCCTCCTGGGGGTGCTATATATAGTATTATCAACTTCTTGTTTTCTAACAGGCACCTGATGGGGAAATCAGGAACACCTGTGGCACCCAGGAGTTCCTGTCCTTAAATAGTCTGCCTGCAGAACTCACTTTTTCTCTGCTTGCTGCCCTCACAGGTCTTTGGTTCTTCAGCCCTTAGTTTGGTTATGTTGCTTTAATGTTTTGTCCTGTTCTGCACTTTTCAACACTCACATTAACACATGTTCACTCATGCACACCTACACTACTGACATTACTGATGACTCATTTACATTCTGTAATATACTTTAGTTTGTCTTTTCCTAGTTATTTGGCCTAATTTGGTTTAATTTGGCTTAATTTGGCTCCTAAACTTTGGAATGATCTGCCTCTCCATATCAGACAGGCCTCCTCTCTGTCTGTTTTTAAATCCCTTCTTAAAACCCATCTTTTCTCCTTGGCTTTTGAAACCATGTGAGATGTTTGAAGGTGCTATATTTATTCTATTGTTTTTATTTGATTGTGGTTTTATTGTTCTTATTTACCTATTTACTTATTTATTTATTTTTGTTGTTTTTAATTGTATGGCTTTTTAATCTGTTCTTGTATTTTATTCTTTTATTTGAGTTTTATTTATTCTTCTGTATAACACTTTTCTTTTTTTGTACAGTTTCTATGTCTTTAAATCCATTTCTGTATTTTATTCTTCTATTTTGGTTTTAATTATGCTTCTGTACAGCACTTTGGTCCACTGTGGTTGTTTTAAAGTGCTTTACAAATAAAATTGGATCAGATTGATTTAATAAAGCATCTTTGTGTTAAACTTCATTTATGGTGTGTTCCCCTTCTTTGTTGTGACCTTCCACCCAGGTCATAACACTTACACAGATCACCTCAGATGACCCACTGTGCAAGCTGCCCTCGAAGGAAAATATGTGGTCACAAGGTTTTATGAACTTGGTTGTGAAAAGGCAGGTCTGACTGCAAGATAAAATTACAGGTTTTCTGAAGCAGCTGACATTACAGCTTTAGTTTTGCAAGAAAGGCAAGGCATAGTGGTGAAAATATTCTAAATATAGTCTACATTGCACACATGTAATATGGTGTGTAGTGCTGTGCATTGCTAAACTTCTGTCTCACTACCATTCCCTTCTCTCACTAGTTATTTCTTTTACAAATAACCTAAATCTTTGAAATATGAAAATTTTGGAAACCTTAAACCTTAACGTTTTCAATGTCTAAAATTTGTTTAGGTTGTTTATATGGTACAACAAATTTAAAACAAAATTAGGCTTTTAGACAGACCTGAAATATGTGGAGGTGATCACATACAAAGATGAGTTATCTGCATATCTGTCTGTTAGACTGATCCCATGGACCTAGTTGGGTATTTGGATTTGTTAAACCAAGAAAATTACAGATTATATGGTTGAAATATTATGCCTATTTAGAAGAACATCCTTCTGAGGACGGTTTGAAGGCAATCCACTGACTGAGAAACACAGTTTACAGGATGCAAACTGAAGCAATTTGTTACTTATACTTTTTATGACACCTAGGACGATTACAATTGTCAATGTCGTTGTACCTGTACAATGTCAATAAAGACATTCTTCTATTCTAAAGTAAATATGGGCTTTGGGGCTGAATAATCTCAGAACGTCAGTGTATTGACTCAGCTGTTTTACTCTGTACTATGTAAACTTCAGTTAGGATGAGCTGGTCCCAATAGAAAGGACAAACCCTACATAAACTAAGGAAGTGGTAAAATATTAAACTACCCTAGATAGCAAATATTTTGGCAGTATTATGGCATACATTGGACATTTTTGGCTTTCTTGTGGCATTATGAAAACCTCTAGGCTTAACTGTGGTATGATTAAGGTTCTCCATAATAGATATGGAGGCACCAGCAATATATGGCTGAGTTCTGGCATATGTGTGGTTAACCAAAAGACTGGGCAAAGAGCAGGATCAAGTATAAGGATGGTATGGCATGTTTATGGCAAGCCAGAAGATTGACTAATGAGCGGCAACATCTTATTCCATATATGGATGTTTTTTGGTTGTGTTTTGGCATATTTCTGTAAAGCCAAAACACTGCTCAAAGAGTGGGAATTTCTACCCGGAAGAAAACCCCACTTCATTTTAAAAGCATGATCGACACAAATTTTGGGTGAATTTTGGCGTCTCTTTGGGTCAGTTTTGGCTACTTTTTGGCTGGATTATGGGGATTTGGGGCTTTTCTGGGACAGTTATGGCTATATTTTGGAAGTCTGCAATTACTTTTGGATGAATTTTGGCTTCCTTCTGGTTTGATTTTGGCTTGTCTGTTTTGGGTCATTTAGGGCCCATACATCCACCCAGAACTTTTCCAAAATGGCATGCCAGTTTTGGGCCAGATTTAAGCCATAATGATTTTGCTATCTGGGTTAACTCAGCTGTTTTACTCTGTACTATGTAAACTTCAGATTGGATGAGCTGGTCCCAACAGAAAGGACAAACCCTACATAAACTAAGAAAATGGTCAAATATTAAACTACACGTAAAGGGGGGGGGAAAATCAAGTCTTTGGAAATTCCTGCCGACCCCGGAGGGCTTCAGCTCATTCACCGTAAAGACTCAGGAAACCACCTCCCACTAAGATGATGTCAGGGTGCGTAATGCGTAATACGACAAAACGCGGCTGGTTCTGTCTCAGACGCACACGAACAGCTGCTGTCGGATCAAGTCCTCGAAGGTGTAGAGCTCCAAAAACATATAGTAAACAGAAAGTAAGAAGACACAACGGACTGCTGAACAACTGTCGGCGGATATCCTTGGAACCACAGTGTTTACTGTTGGAAACAACTTCAGCCTCCAGCGCATCGAGGGGGAGAAACAGGACGAAGAACGCACGGAACCGAACCTGGTATGTGGTCTACAAACCCACGGTAGAATGTCTTGTACTGTACAGACTGAAAGGATTCAGAAAGTCGAGTCATTTTGATCTTTGCAGCCTTCATGTCTCCTTTTTCACTTCCGAAACCATGTGCTCCATTACAGTACAGCCCTTCCTCACAGTCCCTGATCAGCGTGGATCTTTTATTTTAAGTCCAGGTCCTGGTTTTAGTTTGGTGGACCCCACAGAATCATAGAAGGACCGAGATAACAGTAGGAGTAGTTTTAGTGGCTGTGTGATGGCTTCGATGGTTCTAGTGTTTCAGAAACAGGAAATGTAAGGCAGAATGAATCCCATCTTAACATTGTTGAACTTCCTTAAACTTAAATAAACACCCTTTTAAAGTTGAATAAACTTCTTTTAGGGGCTGCTCTTTATTTTCTCATAATAGATCACAGCAGCCACTTTGCTCTCCTGCTGGTGTAGTCTGTGAAGTCAGGTTTTCCCCCAATAAAGTAAATCACAATAATGTAGTTAACTGCATATGTTATTGTAAATGGTACAAAGAAATGTAGCTTAAGCATCAACTATGTCTGTCCATGTCTAAACTACTGAACTATTTGTTCTATGATGCTGTTTACAGAATATCTATGTGTTTAATATAATCTCTGAAGGTTCACCATAACAAACTCCCAATATCAAACCAATGTTTGACTGAGATTTCTCATCTTTCTGCAGTCTGTTCTTTCCCACTGGAGCCATGGTGGCAGCTGTTCTGAAGCTGTACTTCATCGGGACTGCACTGACTGTCCTTGCTGTCCTTTATGGAATGGTAGACTCCTTCGGTGGCCTCATGTACGTCCAAGACCACCGGTACATTTTGGAGCTGGACCACCAGACACAGGGACAGTTCTCCTCAGGCAACCATCAAAGAGGACCATCTGTGAAAACCAAACACATTGGCTCATAAGGAACTGTACAGAAGACAATTTTGTAAGGATTTAGGAAAAAAATGACCACTGGATGGACATCTTTGGTTGGTTCAGCAGTGCTGAGGCTGACTATGGGACCAGGTCACATTTAAGTGGTTCAAGTGAAACTGAAACCCATAAATATTGGAGATTATGTTGTAGATAATCTTAATACTATCTGCATTATTGCAGTGTTTTGTTGGATGTGCTCATGCTTGGCAGTTTGTTGAAATGAATTCACCGTCCATAGGAGTATATTTTCATTGTGCATACCTGTGCCTCTGTTTAAAAGAGTCTGCATTACAACAACTATTGATCACTGGCAAATGGAACAGCACTACTGATAATGATTTGCACTAAACCAGAGGAAGACGGTTGTTTTTTTGTGGTTGTGATGTATATTTTTAATGATTAATAAACTTTTAAAAATAACTACATTGCAGCCTCTTGTGAAATAGGAAAGTCCCTAGAAACTGTTTCTTGCAAATGATTGCATAAGCAGATTAATGGCCAGAGCTGTGCATACTCACCATTTTATGTGACCTTGAATGAAGTGGATTTAAAAAAAAAAAAAAAAAACATTATCGGAGAAAATACTTCTAATGTGTTCTTAAAGATTTGACCCACACTTGCATGGAGTCTTTTCAGTCCAAACATTAAACTATAACAAAAAGCGAGTGTGGATTATCTGCAAGTCAGATCAGGTCATACAGGTTTATGTCTACTTGTTAAGACCTTATTGACATGTAAGATTTACAGGCCCACACAAGCAATGGTTCACAGCCTGAACTCTGTAATGGACAAGACAAACTTTGTGGAAATTTCCTGTTCTCACAGCTGCTTGCAGAAGATTGGCTCTGTACATCCAGTCAGTCCCTAGAGACCTGATGAATTAACAAAGAAATAAACAGTTACCAGTAGGGCAGTGGTTCCCATGCTTTTTTGGCTTGTGACACCATTTTAACATCACAAATTCCTGGCAACCCCAGACATTCAAAACGGAGACATTTTTTTGCAAAAATTAATTTGTTTTTGATCATGTAATAGTTTGCTATGTTGCAAATAAACGTTAATTTTAGACGAAATTTAGTCTATATAATGTATATTAATATGGACAGAGGCAGAAAAGCCAGGTGTAGATTACTGCACAAAATGAGAATTTTATTTTCCATGGTCAGGATATGTACAGTCAGTCCAGCTTGGATTTACAAGGCTGACAATTAATACTGAACAAACAATAACTCAAACTATGAATTATGAAAGAGCTAGGGCATCTGAAACTGACCACAGTGCACATTTGAAAGATAAACAGTACCACAGTGCTTCAGTTTCAGCTTCACAGTTTGTCATGTCTTTTGTGGATTGTGATTGTCGCTGTCAACTCAACATATATTTTTTATTAGTAAGTTGGGTTTTTTTTTTTTTTTTTTTATCAATTACTGGAAATTTCAGGCAACCCCACGTGGGATCCTGACCCCAAGGTTGAAAAACACTGCAGTAGTGTGACAGATTTGCCAAAAGAAATGCAAATGTCCAGTTTTCTGAAGTCTCTTTGCCTTATTAGTTTGATTGTGCTATTTCAATATGCACAAACAAAGCATAATCCTGAAAGTAAAACAACAAAAGAATGTAGCTGATGAGGGAAACCCAAACTATCACAACACTCTTAAAATATTTTATACAGACAACACAGGCCTCTGACACATTGAATTGAGTGGTGCATTATGGGTACAGTGAGATATTGTATGTTCTTGGAAATCCCACTAACAATTTCTATGTCATCCAAAGAACTGGCAAACAAGAAAGTGGAAAACTACTGGACGGTTGCTTTAGAGCTTTTTCATTAGTGAAAGAGAGAGCAACACGAGACAAGTCATGAGAGGTGAGTCATTATGGGCTATTATATGTGCCACTTTGAACTACCTAAAAAAAAAAAAAGAGCTTTCTGTCTGGCTGATTTAATCTTTTTCCAATAAGTGTGTGGTTTCTTTTTCTTTGAATGCAATGTGACTGTAAATATACTTTCGTCTTAGTTTATTTATTTATTTTATTCATTTATTTCGAACATGCAAATAAACAAAATGGAACAAAATGAAGCAAATTAAGAAAAAACAAAATAACATTTAAATGAACAGAATCTTTCTTCAAGCACATACAAGTCTGGATTCTACAGAGTCGAAAAGGAATAGGAAGAAGTATAAACTTGGATTACATCTGGATAAGATTACAATTTGGAGGAAAAGCTGTGACCTCTCAGGCTACAAAGTCATAAAGCGAAAGATGTGGATACAGTGGCAGATTTGGAAAATGATGCATGCAAGAGGTCTTCCAGGGGGCATGGGAGGAGGGTACAAGGGCATGTTTTGATACTATTGATACTATGCTCTTCATTTACAAATTCACCAAGAGCTGTTAATGTAACAGAAAGAAAAGTGGTTTTCATTCAAAACTATACATCTCTTAAAAAGTAAAAGTAACCAATTAATAGCAAAATGAAAATCTTCCACTACAAAGTTCTGCTCTGTAAAAAGAATGACACCTGCTGCCAAGCTGTAGTCAAATAGAAGAAGTCGACACTTTTTAACTCATAAAGACTCAAACATCCACCAATTACTAATGTAAACTGTTTAATACCTATTGATCAACTAATTCTATCAATACATGTAAATAATTGGTGTAAAATGCAGTTTATCATCTTTTCATGGTCATCAGATATGACCCATTTGGACGTTCAGAGGCTCTGTAGTGAACGTGGAAACACCGTCATCTTCTACAACATTGATTCACCAGTAGAACCCATGGAGTTGGATCAGTGACAGTGGATGGAGACACTGGGTTTTACATTCAGTTATTAACCCCTTCATGCATGAGTTATGAGATCCTTAGTCTAGATTTTTTTTTTTTTTTTACTGTTTTTATTCGTCTTTAGACATGAAAAAAAGATACGATTGAATTTTTTTTGTTTTGTTTCATGAACTTATTTTTCATGGAGTTACAAAAATGTCCACTCAGCTGAACACCATGTGTTTAATTTTTGAAGCATAGAAACATGTATTTAAAACTCACCATCAGAAAGTGATATACTGTGTGAAAACTATGAAATAATAACATTTTTCATGTAGCTGATATTTTCTCACATTTTAACATATTCTAATACTTGTTATTACTCACTTCAAGGAGATGATATGCAAAAAAAAAACAAAAAACAACTTTTTGATTAAGACAACTTTTATTAATAGTCTTATAACAATTAACAATTGATTTACACTAAAACATATTACTGCAGATCAGGTTTATCAAGAACAGCAAAATTATAGTAATGGTGTGAATTGCAGTTCAACACTGTAAGCCCGGAATTTGTATTTACTAAAATGCTTTAATTACAATGCACTTAAATGATTTAAGTTTTATGATGTTACTATAAAATGTTAAGTATATTCTACTAATTTGTAGACATAGTTGAAAGTACGAAAAAGTTTAAGTTGAATGGAATTAAATCACTAAGTTTTAGTCATGACAACACCTTTTTATCTTCACATTGCATTGTGGGTATTGGGCATGTTGTTGAAAATGTGTTATTTTTATGTGCAGGGGTTCAGCAGGGTTGTGGTGTTAGTGTTAATTTGGATTTAATGTGTGTATGGCAGTGTTTATTGGCCTTTTTGTGTTTGTTTTTGTATTTTTGTAGACCTGCACCATGAGTCAGAGCCATAGGCCAAACAATAGGTTTCCTGTTTTAAAACTAACAGAGGTTAATGAAAATCTTCATATCAGATTGAGAGTATGTCTTGTACTGATAAATGACTCAGATATAACTACCATTTGTGCTACAATATATTAGTTACAGTTACTTAATAGCTATTTTAGTCAGGAATGGGATTTTGAGTATGGTTAACTTAATAAATAAGTTGTTTAATCAATGATAGATTAATCTGGCTGCAATTGAGAAAATTAGTCAGTGTAACCTAAAATGCTGAGTTGAATGGTTGGATCGTGGGGTTGATTTTACAATAGATTTAAAGCACAAATAACTTGTCTTTTAGTGTTTTCTACTTAATAGTTTAAGTTCAGTACTTTTAGCATTAAAGTTGACCTACTTAAACCAACTGATTAGTCGATCATTTCTCAAATCATTTAAGTTCAATCACTTGCCTCAAATTTTTTGAGTAAACTCTACTTATCCGGGCTTACAGTGAAGTGTCCACTGTGTTGGATGATATGAAACTAAAACAACAAAACCCAAGAACTTAACAAAAGTAGAATAGCTGTCCACTGTAGTGACCAGTATGCATGAAAGGGTTAATATCTTTGCTGAAAAAAGTCCCTTTTTCTTACTTTTTCTCTGTTTCTGATATGATAACCCTCAACTTTAACCTGAGCTTTTATGAACATCCATATGATCAGTAAATCAAATGCAAGAACATACCTGATTTTCACTTAAAAATGCAAAATAAAGAAGATAATATTGCAATAAATGATAATAAATCACTTTAGAAAGGTTAAATATAGAGGAAATAATCATTTGGGAACTGCCACCAAAGTAGCACTGGGTCTTTATGGGTTAAGTCACTTTCAGTCAGTGTATTGCTTGTTTTTATTTTGTCAATTCAATAATTTCGAATAAGTATCTAGAAGAGCCACTATCCATATAATGAACTCAGAAAATTAGGCACCCCAGGAAAAATTACAACACATTCCGGTGCGTAAAATATGCCACTTAAAAGGGAAATGTCGTCCTCCTGCGTTCATTTGTTTCCACAACAAATAAAGCCATAAAAACGAAAAATTTAATCCTTCATTGACGTCTCCTTTTACTTTCACAAGCCTTCAGGGCTTCTGTGCCATTTCTGGTTTTTACGCGTCAAGCTCTGCCATGTCAAAACTATTATCAGGACTTAAACACATCACGGATAAAATCAGTCAATTACATGTTTTTCGTTAAGTATCGCATCATTCGCATGTATAGTCAGTGGATTACGGTATAACAAAAACAGCATTAATCAAATAAGAAAACCCAATAAATACTAGACATGGATAAAAGAACTGCGCGCAAAGACGCACATAACCACACGTCACAGAATCTCACATTTTCATCTCTTAACTGGTTGCACGTACCCAAAGGTGAATTTCCATGAGGAATTGTAAATCTCCCAGCAGGTCAGGTCACCTGGATGCGGGCAGAGACACCTGTTGGCCGAGGACGCACCACTTCGCACAGCACTTTTTATGTTAATGACCCGTTGGAGCACTTCCCACCTCCACGGGCTTTACGGCGCCGCGCTAATTACAGAGTCAGTATCGGTAAGCATCACGGTCACAGGTACTCCTGGTTCAAGTGGGGTCCAACTGCTTTCACTTTGGATATGATCTGGAGACTTGTGGTCCTCGTTGGGTTATCCTTTGTCTTTCTGGGTGCAGATGGTGTGGGCAGGGGTGGCACAAATCACCGGAGGACCGTGACTTTCCATCGGACTCAGCAGGATGAGAGCCAGGGCCAAGTGCGCACACGCCCCAGAAGGGACAGCAGCACCGGCGGCACCTCCAAGGCTTCTCACGGTCCTCCCTTCACCTCCTGCAGGCTCCCCCTCACCTCAGCCGAGCACAAGGTTCTGGATGACAATACACATGAGGTGAGGTGTGTTTAAACTCTGTGACATTACTGAATATGAGCATGGGCAGTCAAACAAGCCATTCAGTTTCCTTCAAGTCTTGAGTCAGTGGTGTGCAAACAAACTTAGAAGACTTGAAGCCATATTCTTATTGAAGATAAAGTTGGGATCTGATCACACTAACTATTCTTGGGATCTCTGATGTCTCTTGGAAATATAGACTTTGATAGAGATGTAACATTATGTTGTATAATTATGTTGTTTAACAGTAATGACTCTAAAAAAAATCACTGGAGGCATTTGTACAAAGTAATGATAGAATTGAACATCAGCCAATTTACCACTTTTAAAACATATGGATCATCAATTAAATTCATTCAGCAAGTGTAGATATAAACACAACAGAGTGAGGGGGATTGTCAGAGACACCTCCCACCCCTTCAACAAACTGTTTTCCCTCCTGCCCTCAGGGAAACGTTTTCAGAGCCTGAGTTACAAAACTGCCAGATTTTTAAAAAGTTTTTATCCAACAGCAATAAAACTGCTAAACAAAAGTTGAGGGGGTGAAGTGAAATAATGGAATGTGCAATAATAGGTGTAATAGTGACCCCTCCATCATGCAATATTTCTTTTTTTTTATTTTTAGTAACTATTTATTTATTTATTTTAGTGCAGTTTTTAATATTTTATCATATATATGGGTTGTTTTTAGTTGGTGTTTTTAGGATTCTTTTTCTGTGTTTTTATTTCGTGCTGTGCATTTTGATATTTCGTTCTTTAACAGCATCTGGGATGTTTTTTATTGAATGACAATTAATAAATCTGAGTCTGAATCTGAATCTGAATCTAAGAAAAGGTGTTTCTGTCTGTTCTGTCCTCTTCCAGACAGGATTTAATGGTGATGATGGATCCTATGTAATTCTCACGTGGGTGGGTGATGGCACAGGGGTAAGTATTATTGTACCACTGTCGAAAAAAAAAAAAAAAAAAAGAAACAGACACAGAAAATTGCATTTTTCTACAGTGAAACATAGCCTCACAGTTTCTATAGTGTCTTGTTTGAGACAAAAATCATTATCAAGTATTTTTATTTTACAGTATGTGCATAATTTACATGAATACATCTTTACATTTCTTAGGTAGTCCTGGTGCTGTCAACAATTAATGCTCCCATTAATTCATTCATGGAGGGAGGGTCCTCACGACTTTATAGAAGGTAAATTATTATTGTGCTGTTCTTCTGTCTAAGATTGTCTTGATTGTTGTTTTTTGTATTATTATTTATGTTTTGCTTGTTCACATATACGTTAAATTTCATTACATGTTCAGAATAAGTCACTAAATTACATACTGTATACACACACACACACACACACACACACACACACACACACAGAAATTACCTGGCATAAAACTAATTCAGTCATATTTATCTTTAGTACGGATTATGGAAAATCCTTTCATGACATTTCCCAACGGATCAACCACACCTTCATACGAGAGGAGTTTGGAGTCAGTGTTGGACCAGGAAGCTCTGTAAGTTAACAGTGGCTTTTATGTTGCATCCCCTGATGAGATGTGACACCATGCTTTCTTTTGTATGAGTCTGTGCAATGAAGAGCTGTTGAGTCTTGGGTAGAGGAACTGCTTCTGCATAGGGAAGATGAGACAAGACGGACAAGATGCTAATGTGTGGCCTCATAAACAGTATGAAGATATCTTACATACTGCTTTGATGCCTGCTTTTACATCCTCAGTGTTGAGCCACTTTGCTGTTGTTCTCACAGTATTGTGGCTGAGGTATTTGTCAGAATACACTGACAAAAATATCTTAACATAGAGACACACAAATGCAAGGGACAACATCCTTAACAAAATAAGATGGAGTTAGAATCTAAGAATTGAGGATATTTTTGTTTCAATATTGAGAACCTCTTTCTTGCAATTTTTCCTATATATATATACATATATATACATATATATATATATATATATATATATATATATATATATATATATATATATATATATATATATATATATATATTTTTTTTTTTTTTTTTTTTTTTTTAAATATAATTTCAGAATGATTATGAAATGTTATATTTTTTATTTTGTATGCCGCATATTATCTCTGTGTGATTTGTATGTTTAAGATTCTTTACACTGCAGAATTGGAAAATAAAAAAAGCAGTATTTACTTTTTAAGTTCAACAGTAAACATTGTGACTTTAATATTTTCCTCCCATTGATCTGCTTGTTGTAATCTATTACAGCCTTTACTCATTCGGTGTCCACTCTATTGTGATTAATTAACAGGTAATACTGACAGCGGACATACCCGTTTTGGACAACCCTGGGGGGATCATCTTCACGTCTACAGATGCCGGAGCGACCTTTAAGTTCATCCTGCTGCCCTTCCACCTGGCTCAGCCAATCACGTACCACTTCCTCAACCCTGACTACCTCGCGGCCCTCAGCATTGATGTAAGCAGTACAACTGGCCATTTCTTGTTTTTCTCTTCCCATTTTCTTCATCTTTTTTCTCATTTTTAAGTGCCACCCTGGTTTGATTTTTCTTTTGTCATCGTGTACACACCTCAAAGTAAAAGTAAACATTCCTCTGTTCCTTCCTGACTTCAGGGCGCTCTTTGGCTCTCTCTGGACTTTGGTGCCAGATGGACAAAAGTTCATGATGGAGTGCATACTTTCTCTTGGTGAGAATAAATATGAAACAAGCACACACAAAATCCACTTGTGCCTAAAGGCAAGCACGTGTTATAAGAACAGTCATGAGGCAGGAAGTGCAAATACATTGTACCACAGTAGCAGAATTAAACTGAATTAATATGATTTATGTTAATAATACATAGTGTTGTGAAGAACAAAAGATCATGTTTAAAAGCAGCATTTCTAGATACTCTTGTGAAATACTTTGTCTTTGTGATTTTTTTTTTTTTTTACTTTTTCTTTCCATTAGGGGGGCTGGCATTAATTTGTTCTTCAGTTGCAGTAAAGTAGATGCAGGTGAGAAGCTGAAAGACATGCAAAGAGCAATCAAAGTTTACTAAAAATTATAAACAAGCACAAACACAAGCCACAAACAGGGTTTGTGTATGAACTTTATGTTTTTGGTAAGCTTTGTGTAAAGTTGTCATCTGTGACCTTTGAGCTAAAAAAAAAAAAAAAAGCATAATGTGCTGCACACTTTTAATCCCCCTCGGCCAAATATAGTGTAAGATTCTGTTGAAAGTTACTGCCCTATAATTTAGATTAGATTGTCCTTGTATAAAACTTATTACATACATATTTATATTTGAAAATATTCAGATATTATAAATGCGCAAAGCACAAGGCCATTTCACCTTGAAAAAGTTGGTCAAGGCCACCTATTTTCAATAGGCGTCTACTCCATGCCAAGATGCATCCACAGTATAAATGTGGTGCAGATATCTCAATGTGTTGTTCAGATAATGCAATTATGTTGCTGAATGGACAGACAGACGACAAAATGATTATAATACCCCTTTTGGCCAGAAGTTGACTGGGGGATAAAAAAAAAAAAAAATACATGGCTGCATTGTTTTGCAGTTTAACACATATCTTAATTACCCAATAAAATGCAATAAAATGTGTAAACAGTACACTTAATATGCCACAATAAAGAGTAGATGCAGTAAAAAAAGAAAAAAACTAAAGGAATGTGAGGAATGATATCCAAGTGCCTGCTTCTTGTTACAATAGTTGAGGCAGATGAGAGGGGAGATTTACAGCTGAAGAGAACACAGGATCTGGGGAAGACCTTCACCACCATCCATGAAGACGTCTACAGTTTCGGCTACATAGGAGCCTTTCTCTTCTTTTCTGTGATGGAGGATTCGGTAAGATGCATGAAGAGAGTTCCAGTAACAAAACACACACACACACACAAAAGTAATTGTGCAGTTATACTGTTGCATACTTCTGTGTTGTAGTGATGTTACACTAATTCATCAAAATGAAAACAAAGTGCTCCTGGTTATGTTCTTAAATTCGGAAGTAACATTTCATCATTTGCTTGTAGAGATCTCCTCGTGTCATGTATTTCTCATCAGACCAAGGAGACACTTTCAGCCGTGCACTGCTTCCATCTGCATCCACTGAGCAGGTGAGAAAGAGAAACAAAACAAAAATATTAATGAAATGTGTACACCTCCTTAGGTGGTAGAAATAGGACAGTTTTGTCCTCTAAGACCAGTTTGTGTTAATTAAATACACAAATCCTCATGTGATACATAGAGGACTAAGTCTCTGGACTTTTTGGTGATGAAATACAAAAAGCTGACAATACTTTTATTTTTTGTACATAAAAATGTTTCATTTTTAAAGTGGTCACATGTGTGAGTGTTGAAATCAGACTTGTGTCCTGGCTGAGCACTGGTGTTAAAAACAATGCTATGATGTGGACATTACAAAGTCACTTTAAGCAATATCATTAATGGCAACATTTCCTTTTTCAACATGAGGTGAACACACATCTGCTGTGGTGAAACACCCACATACACCTGCCCATGACTTCTTGCTGACAACACAAACGTGCACACTCTCTCTCACGGCGATTAGACTAGGTTTATGGCAAAAAAAAGCTGGTCATCACAAATTCTTTTATTGCAGATCCAGATTTTCTTACCCCCATGTGCACTGTCTCCCTTAATCCACACATGTTTGTGTGTGTCTTCACAGTTCTACTCAATACTGGATGGAGATGATGATATGCTCTTTATGCACGTAGACAATCCTGGAGGTAACACACAAACACACAGGCACAGTTAATCTCGCTTTATACATATTTTCAGTTGAGAAGACATACACAAGCACACACCTCAGACAAAAAACAAACAAACAAAAGAACACACATGACACATATTCAAAAATATCCCCATGTTGTGGACACAACATCTCAGAATTTATAGCTCTATCAGCCCCTTTTGTTGCAATGGAAAAGCTTAACAGTAAAGACCAGACTGGTTTCACAAGTTCTTGGTGTTGCTGACAAATCATTCCATCATACTTAGTGTGTGTTTATAGCTCTTGTGCATGCCAGGTCTTTGTTCCTTTCTTTCCCTCTCTCGTCTCCCTCCTCCCACCACCTTTTTATGTCATTTTTACACATACAAGTTCCCTCTTACTTTATTATTATGGTTTTACTCCGGCCGGTGCTCCAGTTATTCCTGCATACTTTAAGTGATGGGACTTTTGTCCTACAGAGATAAATAAGGGTGATATGGGGTAGAGGGGCTTTATCTTTTGTTGGCTGGAGGGAGGCAGATTTAGGTTACTCTGCAAAAGCTGACAAACATATCTTGGGATCAGGGTGTAACCAAAGCACACACTCACACAAGCACACTCAATACTAAACCCTTGCCCATCACCTTCCTCAGCAAAGCTTGTCCTTCATTGCTTCATCTTGACACGTGTTAGCTTGACACAGTTTACGTACAGTACAACAGATGATAACTTGCATCTGTCATGCTGATGTTTAAAGGTCTCTGTAAATCTGTCATCACCAGTTCCATGGTACTGATGGTTTAAAATGTACATCGGCTTTGATACCAATAAATCATCACTGTATTGGATTTGTGACACATATCTACAGTAAGCATTATCAGTTAGCAGTATCTCTACATATCACTTTACAGCGTGTCAGTGTAGTGGTTTAGTTCAGTTATCCCCAGTGAATGTGGTACAATGATGGGAAGGAGAGCACACTTTCAGAAACAAGACACTCTGTGAATTATCTTTGTACCATCAGATGATGGGATTTATCTGAAATGATGTATTGATATGGCAAATTACCAACACCAAAACAACAGTATAGGCGACTACACATCTGAACTGTCAGCTGAAAAAGAAGATATTACACTTATTTTCACGTTAAATATCATATAAATAAATTTGATGTTGACATTAAGGATTTTTTTCTGTCTTATTGTTCTTCTTCTGCCTTTTTTTCCACAGACACCTTCTTTGGAACTATGTACACGTCAGATGACCGTGGTATCTTATTCTCCAAATCACTAGAACGTCACCTATTTGATGGGCAGAGGAAAAGTGATTTCACCAATATAACTTCACTGAGAGGAGTCTACCTAACAAACAAACTAGATGAGGGTAGAGTTTCCTGAGTGGGCTGTGCACAGAGTGAACTTCTCATCCTGCCATGTGTTAACACAGTCATCTTCATCTACCACTGTAGTATTGACCCTAATAATGTGTTCTGTTTCAGATGGACGTATACGATCTGTCATTTCCTTTAACAGAGGAGGGATGTGGAGACAACTTAAAAAGCCTGAAAATGTGGACTGTGGAGAACAAGTTAAGAATGTATGTTTAAAGTTAGTTAGGTTAGTTTAGTTAGTTGCATGTCTTTACTTTGACTTTTTTTTTAATCATTTCACTTCCCTCTGTGGTAGGATATTACTTGATACTCTTACTTAGGTACTACACTTAAGAACATGTAGGCACTTGTATTTTTCTTGACTATATCCATTTTATGCAGGTTTATACTTGTACTCCATTACATCCGACAGATCTGACAGATGTACATTGTATTCCACTGCATTTGTGCAACAGGTTTAGTTACTTCTCAGATTACAATGTCTGATGCACTTTCTGTGAATCATGATAAATAAAAATATGAAAGTATTCACTTATGTTTACTTATGGGCAGATTCCATGAAGTATCCCCCCCTAAAAAAAATATTCTCTTTAGAAAATACACCGTTGCAAATGTGAAAAGCTAAGCTAATGAGAAGTTGATTTTTTGCAGATGGGTCAAAACACGGTATTCAAAATCTCTCTGACGGGATATTTTAGAGACAATTTGATAGATTAGTGTTGCTAAATGACCCAAATTTTTACTTTTTATTCATTTTGCTTTAGTTGGACCATAAAGAATTATCCCAAACAAGGAGCTACTTTATATTGAAATAAATGTTGGAATGGCAATCAATTAAAGTTCGCTCTCTGACGGGACATTACTGTGTTTTGACCCAGATACAGTATGTGGTTCTCACAGGACAGTGATGCTAAAAACATATGATGATCTTACAGGAGAGGCCTTACTGTGGCGCAGATTAAACTACTCAATGACACATAAAGTAAAATGAGCTCATCCTTAAACCAAATCAGTAAAGTACAACATAGACATAAATGAAGCCATAATATGATTCCAAAAACATCATATAGTAATAGAACACTTACAGGGACCATTTTACACACATTCATTACTTTTATTTTCCATAATTAAAGTACATTTTGTTAATAATACAGGAGTTTTATACTTATTCTCGAGGGTTATAAGGTAGAATGTTTATGCTTGGTCAAGTATTTTACATTTTGTTATTATCGTTTTTATTAAAGTAAAAGATCTGCATACTTCTTCCACTACTTGTCCTTATGATGTGTGTCTGTGTGTGTGTGTGTGTTTTGTCAGTGCAATCTTCACATTCATGGAGAACACAGTCGCAACAACCGCATTGTTCCTATGCTTGCTTTGACTGAACCCACTGCTATTGGTCTGGTTATTGCCCATGGTAATTAACTCACAGTCTTTTTAAATACAAAACCATTAATACAATGTATTCACTGTAAGGTTTATTCTATGAATTCCTTTACATGAGACATTTTTTATTAATTGATTTCATTTCTGAATTTTTTACAAACAGGCACTGTGGGTGATTCTCTGTCATCATCGCAACGCCCAGATGTGTATGTTTCCTCAGATGGGGGTTATAACTGGAGGGGGACACTGAGGGGCCCTCACCACTACAGTATATTAGATTCTGGGGGTCTCATTGTAGCAGTGGAGGCCCAGCATGAAGGCCAAGTCAAGACTATCAAGTATGGAGCATATACTAAAATGAAACAGAATAAGTTAGAAAGTAGAATGACATATTTGTTTGTACTTTAAACACTTCCTAAATACAGTAGTATGTGTTCTTTCATTTCTCATCACCAGGTTCTCTACAGATGAAGGCCAGTGCTGGAAGTCGTATAACTTCACCGAGCAGGCCTTCTTCTTTGCAGGTCTAGCATCTGAACCAGGCACCAAAGCCATGAGTGTCAGTGTGTGGGGCTTCAGGCCTGAGGATGACGGCCAGCCCATGTGGGTGGCCGTCACCATTGACTTCCAGAGCCTCATCACCAGAGAGTGTGAGTTACGAAGCTATAATGTTACCTGTCTGTCACTATCATGTCTTATCTTGTGAGGGTTCACTGCTGTTTTATGGCGGCGCGCCACTTGTCGTCAGTCAGGTGGAGCCGAACAGATTTCCATCACTGGAACCAGAGCTGGGACTTTCCACTACTTACAGATCTAAAACTGTATGAGACTTTAGTACTATGCTGTTTTTTGTTCGTTTCCATGTGATTTCATTAGTGTTTTGCCAACAGATATGTTCTAAAAGGATAAGAAAAGTTTTCTTAAAATACATCTAATAGACCAAAACTATTCATGCTTTTTGTTTCCCCTTCCACTTTCTAGAAATATCCCACATCTTTTTTTTGCTGTGTGGTGACAGTCACAGTTATCTTTCAGATTTTGTTAGTGAAAGGACATTTATTGTTTTGTGTTTATAGTAATAATCATAGTTGCGATGTCAAAGCACATTTTCTTCAATATTTGGTAAGACAGTGTCTAGAAAGGACCCAAAAGTGTATTTACCCTTGAGCAAGGTCAAGGTGTCTATCATGGAATATATCTGTAAATGGTGTGTAAAAGAATTTTAAGAAGCAGAACTTGTTATTGGGGTAATAATTTGCATAACAGCTTGTTCCTATAATGAGAAATATGGCATACAGGTCAACCAAAGAGGAAGCTGTAGTGATACTCTCATCTATACTGCTTGTGTTGGATGTTACTGACACACTGTAAGACCGGATAAGTTGAGTTTACTTAAAAAATCTGAGGTAACCTGTTGTATTAAAAAAATTTAAGTAATGAGTAATGAAAACTTGAGTGTATTAAACTTAAATGCTTGATTTGAATAGAATTGCAATTTTAAGTACAACACACTAAATGCCAAGTTAATTTAACTTAAAATTTGTTGCAATGTCAATTGCTTTGTATAATCATTAGACTTAATATCATCAGTTCCTTGTACTCAATTCCAAGTAGGTTAACACAAAAATCTTTTACAATCTAAACAATTCTGTGTAATTATTCACCTTTAAATATTGCATGGACAGAAGTCATGCATAAGTTACCTTAATGTAGTTTACTAGCACAGGATACACCTTTCTTTTTGGAAGGTGTAAAGACTTGTTTTGTTAAAGATTAACAGCAGATGAACAGTAAAGCCATTGTTTGGCCAATGGCTCTGACTCATGGTGCAGCTCTACAAAAATACAAAAACAAACATAAAAAGGCCAATAAACATTGTCATACACACATTAAGTCCAAATTAACACTAGCACCACAACCCTGCTGAACCCCTGCACAGAAAAAGAACACATTTTCAGCAAGATGCCCAATTCCCACAACGCAATGCGGAGATAAAAAGGTGTGGTCATGACAAAAACTTAATGATTTAATTCCATTCAATTTAAACTTTTTCGTAGTTTCGACTATGTCTACAAATTAGTAGAATATACTGAACATTTTATAGTAATGTAATAAAACTGAAATCTTTTAAGTACATTGTAATTAAAGCATTTAGTAAATACAAAGTTTGGGTTTACAGTGGACTTATATTTTCTTTGGTCATCATCTGATTTATCAGGCAACAGTCAGGACTATGAGCAGTGGCTTGCTCACTCTACTCAAGGAGAGGGTTCAGGGAGTGCCGGCTGTGTCCTGGGTGTTAAAGAGACGTACACAAGGCTAAAGAAACAGTCTGTGTGCAGAAATGGCCGAGGATATGTGGTCAGCAAGAGACAGAGCCCCTGCCTGTGCACCAGGGAAGACTATCTGTGGTAAGGGCCTTTAACTTGTCTTGGAAGAATATGAAGAATTCAGCTTTGTTTAGATGACAAATCTGTTTTACAGACAAAATACAGAACATTCAGTCCAGTTGAAGTCATTTTGCAGAGATTCCAACTGTTTAAATAGACCCTGATCTAATAAGATGTGTTCAGGCGCCTAGCATTTCATCAGAATGTATTTTTTTCATGTACAAAGTAATTTTGCCAGTTCTGCCTAAAATTGAACAGAAGAATAAGCAGATGAAGATGATGATGATAACCATTTTTGTCAGCTTTTTAGCAAGATAACCTAGAGGGACTTGTAAACTCTTATTGTGTTCAATAATCCTTAAATCTTTTGAAGTCTCCAACAAAAAGCTATATGAGCCTCAGACCAGTTTTAATTGCTGGAAATGTATGATCTGAGCTAATGTTACTCCCACATGCGTCAAGCAGTCACAGGAAGAGTGAAATGAAATATACAAGGCTACTATTTTCCAGTTGAAGAGATTACCAAAGGTTTACATGACCCCTTTATTCCAGCTGAAAATTCCTTATGATCAGATTCCTTATGTGGTTCTTCTTCTATGGTATTTTTGACCTAAATGGGCTCTTATTCTGATTATTAGTGGACTATCAGGGTCAATGAAAACACAGCTGCTGAATCTTCATTTCTCTCAAATAAATAAATACATATATTGGTCTGTTCTTTTAAACAGTGACTATGGTTACTACCGACATGTGAACACCTCTGAGTGTGTAAGACAACCCAGTACCCCCAACAAAACCTTGGAGCTCTGTCTGAATGGAGAGGAAGATGAGCTACTGACAGCAGGGTAACCGTCACTTTTCCAATGAATGAGGAATGCATCCTTACAAAGTGGGAAAACACTCATGTGTTGTCTGTTTGTAGATATCGGAAGGTCCCAAGTGACAGATGTGAGGGGGGATTCAGCCCACAACTATCTGTCCAGACCATCATCAGACCATGCGGTGTGAAAACCAGTCCCCGTCCACCAGACATGTATACATCTCAAGTCACACACTTTGACACACCAGTGAGTTGGACTTACACTGATCAGCTAATAACACCATGATCACTGACAGGAAAAGCGATGGTAATGTTGATTATCTCATTACAATGGCACCTGTCAGTGGGTGGGACATATTAGGCAGCAAGAGACTATTTAGCCCTTTTTGTAAGAAACTGAAAAATGGGCTGGAGTATGGATGTGAGGAACTTTGACCAGGAAGAAATAGTGAGGGACCAATCACTGGGTCAGAGCATCTCCAGATGTTATTGATCATTCTCAGTGTAAAGTGGTTAATACTGACCAAAAGTATCTAAAGAACAACTGGATCTCAACCAATCGAGCATCCATGGGAGACCAACATTATTACCACCTGTCTAATATTGTGTAGGTTCCCCTTTTTCCACAAAACCAGCTCTGACCTGAGACCCAGACCCCACCAGACCTCTGAACATGTACTGTAGTATCTGGACCAAGACGTTAGCAGAAGATCCATGAAGTCCTGGAAGTAGAGAGGTGGACCTACGAGGGGGGGCTGAAAAGTTCATAGCCTGACTAAGAAGAAGTTATTCCACAGCAATGAAACTTGGCATACATTAAATTCAACCTCTCCTGGTACTAACTGCATGGTTTCCTTCCAGATAAACCCACATTGGATAAATAATTTAGGACTTTGAAAAGTAGAACCAGAGACATTTGGTGAACCATCCGTGGCACTGTGGTCTTATCAAATGTCTGCAGAAAAAGGGGTTAGCCCCCAAGGACACTCATGCTGACATGGTGTCTATAGGGGATGATGCTCCAGCTTTATCAACTGTGCAAAACTGGGAAGCTGAATTCAAGAGGGGTAGGGAGAACGAGGGAGGGGTGAAAAGCAAGCATTTTCATGAAATGTCTCTGGTACTACTTTTCAAAGTCCTAAATTATTTATCCAATGTGGGTTTATCTGGAAGGAAACCATGCAGTTAGTATCAGGAGAGGTTGAATTTAATGTATGCCAAGTTTCAATCCTGTGCAATAACTCCTTCTTAGTCAGGCTATGAACTTTTCAGCCCCGCCCTCGTACATGGATCAGATTTATTTAGATGATCAATTAGATTGGGATGTCCTTCCTTAGTCCATGTTTGGTCGATACTAACCAATGCAGACCAGGAACAGTCAACAAGACCTGCAGTTGTGGAGATGCTCTGACCCAGTTATCACTGTTACAATATGGACCTTCTCAAAGTCACTCAGTTCCTTATGTTGGTTATTGATTCCACTGATTCCAACACATCAGCTTTGAGGACTCAGTGTTCACTTGCTGCCTAATATATCCAATCCAGTGAATGGTACCACTGTAAGAAAAGAATCATTTGAGGTTTTTATTGTGTTTTATTGCATCTTGTCTTTATTTGTTTAATCTTATTTATTAATTTATCCTTTTACTTATCCATGCTGCTATACTGATGAATGGTGGAACACTGAGCACTTTTTATCTTGACACTCGATCACAGTACCTGCCTGACAGGTTCAATGTGAGTTTTGTTGTAATGCCAAATGCAATCATGCTGTCTGCAAAACAAATCTACCCATGGGTATAAATAAAGTAATCATGAACCTTGAACCTTAATCAGTATCATCACCACTAATGTTATGGCTGATTGGTGGATATTGTTATTAGTTTGTGTATATTTTCAAATGTTTCCGTGTCAATAATCTCACAAATGTTTTATGTATTTTTCAGCGTGAAAGGCTGGTGTTGATATTAGTGTGTGGAGGAGCAGGAATCATTGTCCTGATTGCCATCACTTCTGCTATCTTTGCTGTCAGGAAAGTGGTTTATAGAAACAGGTGAAGTACACACTCATCTGAGCAGCATGTTTACCTTTTGTGCACAGTTTGAGCTGATTGTTGTTGTCTAACATCACCCTCTACAGGACACCAGTGTATCGGTTCTCCAACCTCCAGATTCAGGACGATGATAACTGCATGACAGCTGATCTTGAAAGCGCCACCAGCAGCAACGGCACAGCCTGTCAGCAGGACTCAGATGTAGTGCGTATTATATTTTAATATGGTATTAGGTGTATGTTTTGCCGATCATAACATTTCTTAGATATGGATGTGTAATTTTACTGTGATGTTTTTGTGTCTCTTTTGACAGGATCTTATTGAATGACACATGACACAATTAAATGGATTTAATAAATATTCAAGACCACCTTTGATGCTGCGCTAAAAGAGACTCTTTTGTTGGACTCATCTTTTATGTAGGTCTATTACTATGAGGATCCTCTGTGACAAATCTGCGGGTTTGAATAACAAGCATGAAAATATTAAATAACTTTATTTATTGAGCTTTGTTTCATTTTAGTGCTTTACTTTGCCTAATTTTTGATCTGACTCTTTTGCACCATGTTTTTTTCTTTTCTTTTTTATACCTCTGTTGAATGTGAAAACACAGAAAATACTGAAAATGTGCTGAAAACTTATTTTGTGTCCTTTTCTGTTGAATATGTTGCTCAATTAAATATGCCATACAAGTTGAAATGTCCAATAAACATTTGCCACAAAGCTTGTGTCCAACAGCAGGCGCTGTGACATGTAACATCTGTGTGAAAGACGAACAGAGAAGGAGAAATTATATGACGTAAAAGGACGTAAACGAAGAATGTTTATTGTTGGTAAGATGCGACGCTCAGGAAGAAAATGTAAATCCATAGTACCATCATTTTCAACCATTCTTAAAGCCAAAGAAATATTACAGTTTATCAAATGAATATTAGCGAGACTAGACTCAAATGTAACTTTAATAATATTTATTAAAACACTGCAGCTGCCATCTGTAAACCTGATCTGTTATTATCAGAGCTGATCAGACTGCCTTTCTGATCACTGCAGTCTGTATTGTTGTATCTGGACAGTCTAAGGAATTAAATGTACAAAACTGCAGAGTCTTTCATAGACTATTTTAAATACAATTTTGATGCAGTGGCATTAAACTTTGAAGAGAAGGAACAAGCTTACTAAATCCATGTTTGAAGAGTCACTTCTAATTATATATATAAACATTAAAAAAACATTTTTAAAAGTGTATTCCCTTTCAGTTCACCGGCTTTATTTATTTATTTATTTAATCCCATTGTTACATTTATTTTTTGTTCCGCTGCCCATAATTTATGTATTACACAGGGAAAAAATCGAGAAATTATGTCAAAATGTATTTCTAACCGTCCTCGTCACATTTGGAAGTGTGCCAGTTGGTAGGTTACTCCTTTCTCGTACAGAGTGAGCCCTCTGTCTTTGTGCTCCTCCTCTAACCAGGTCAGCTGTGTACATTTCATGAATCACTACTACCAGGTTCTGATGTCTGACGCTGCTCTTCGGTTAGTGGTTACCTTGGCAATATAAAAGGTAATCGCATTATGGATATTAGCTCATTTATCTTTTCGGTAAATTCTGATATTTATTCACACGACTGAACTTCCGGTGCAGTTGTCTGGGCGTCTATGTTGAAAACATCTGCAAGGACAAGGAAGTTACGCAGCAAAGTTAGCCTTAGTTTAGACGTTGATACAACACTTTATGTCAGTTATCTGTCTATGAATTAGCTTTCTAGCTTTGTGTTGCATCTCATAATCCAGCCAGGCTTTGTGTTTTCTTGTAGTTGATTTAATTCAGTAATGCTAAAGGGACGTAAAACGGTGTAAAACCGCCCAGACCTAGCTAAGTGGTAGCGTAAGTCGGCGTGGACCACTCATGGCTGTAGCTCCAGTCGCAGGTCTAGTCCATAAACAGACTGTGTAAACCGGACAGATGGGATATGACGATGGAAAATGATGAGGATGATGACTGTGTTTTTATTGTTACAGGTTATTACTTCTTGAAAAGGTGTTTGGAGGCTAGCCAAAATGATCAGGGCTAGTGGTAAGTGACTGCATCCTAATAGCTCTTCTGTCATGGAGGTTATTTGTGTATTGTAATATTGTTATTTGTGTATTGTAATGTTTCTATTTGTATATTGTAATGCTGTTATTTGTGTATGGTAATGCTGTTATTTATATATTGTAATGCTGTTATTTGTGTATTGTAATGCTGTTATTTGTATATTGTAATGCTGTTATTTGTGTATATAGTCTGTGGGTGTAACACATCTTACATCTGTGTTTTTTGTGTTTTTTCAGGGGCTTTGAAGTTAGCAGCACTCATCGTTACATTTCTCTTAGCTGTCTTCCTGACTTTTCAGCTGCTAGAAATTAATATGGATTTTAGTCTGGGCAACGTTATTGGTGAGTAGGAAAACGAAACTCAACTGATGGATTTTTACATCATTCAAAACCTGTAAATCTAACTGTTCAAACCATCCCTTTTGCTTTCCAGCCAGGTCTATGCCGGCAAATGAAGGCTGTAAGTATGAGTTTGAACTAAACTGTTGAACTTTTGTTTTGTGTCTGGACTTGTTTTTCCGTGCCACGATTTAATTGAGCATCCTGGTATGTGACAAGTGATACTGTGTTATCTGTTCACAGCAACTAAACCAGTTACATACAAATGTGGACTGACTAAAGCTTGTCCCAAAGGACACTTTGCCTTCAAAATGGCAAGTGGAGCAGCCAGTGTGGTGGGACCCAGAATGTGTCTGGAGGATAAAATGTAAGAGAAAAAATCTGGTTTTACTCGTCACTGGTTGTTACTGCCAGATGAGTGCTATTATACATAGAGAATAATATGTAAATAGAAAAACAGGAAGACGAAAAGTTAGGCCAGTTTGTAGAAAGCAGCTTTGCCATTTTCAAGCTGGAGCTACATCTATTGGGTCCAGCTCCTCAAATTTGAGGATTTATTGTTTAACACCATCTTATATTTAAGAAATTAGTAAAGAGTGAATGAAATATTTTTGATTTGGATTTTTAATTTATTTATTTAAAAAAAAGGTCACATAGTAGCTTTTATAAATGTAGCAATCACCTTAGGTTTCAACAGTGTGTGATGTTTGATAAAGGTGGTAAACTGATACACATGGACTCACCGGTTCCTGGAACTATACACTCATGTCAACATTTATTTGACTTTGACTTATTTTAGACTCATGAGCGGTGTGAAGAACAATGTGGGGAGAGGAATCAACATAGCCCTGGTTAATGGTAAATAACACTGCAAGCCCCTAACAGGAGCTTTTCTTTTCACTTGAATATTAAAATGATACAGTATATTGATAAGAGATAATTAGACCAGATTTCTATATTATCACATAAAAAGCAAAAATCAGTAATGTCATATATGAGATGAACTGTGGTCAGGATGATGTACTTTTTGTAGAAAGGTTTTATTGCCCAGTAGCTCCTCTTGTTCTTTGTAGTGAACCGTAAAAAAGAGTGATCTAACACTTTTTTTTTTTTTCATCCCCACAGGGAAAACAGGGGAAGTTATAAAGACGGCCGTCTTTGATATGTGGGCAGGAGGTGATTAAAATTCACAGCCTTTTCTTTTATATCGTAAAAGTGGTGTTAGTGATTAGTACCATTAATCATGTCTAACCCTTAGGCATTTGTCATGTTAAATGTACTGTCCTGTAGATGTTGGACCCTTTATTAAATTCCTGAAGGAAATAGAAGATGGGACAGTGGTGATGATGGCCTCATTTGATGATCCTGCGACAAAGTAAGAAATCCTCCAATCACTCAAACAGTTTAAAGTAATTTAAAAAATGTACTCTGTATTGCAACCATGTGCGCTATGTTTGTTCTTGTAGATTAAATGATGAAGCCAGGAAGCTAGTTACTGATCTGGGCAGCTCCATTATCAACTCTGTAGGATTCCGTGATAACTGGATCTTCGTAGGAGGGAAAGGCATCAAGACCAAGAGTCCATTTGAGCAGGTAACAAGACTCCACAAGTTAATGTTTTCTCACTGATAATCTTTAGGAAGCAATTCATCTTTACATTAAATGAAAGTCGTTAAGATTATATTACCATCAATGCATTGTAAATAGGCTTGTTTGCAGGTGACGTCTTTATCAGTGGGAACTGCAGGCGGAGAGCAGGGAGCGATTTTCTCTTCAGAAAACACTGTTGAAATGCGTCTTGTATGAGTCATTGAGCTTCACTCTAGTCAATCAGTTTAAGAAACTATGGGGAACTTTTAGTTACTGTTAATGAGGGGGGATGTGTGTGCAATAAATTGAGATTGGGAGCTTTTGTTTCAACTATATTTTTATACACTTTATGTATGTGAACAATTAAAATCTAAAAAAAAAAAAAAAAAGTCTAAAAACAATGATACTAACACTTAAATCATGTTAGCAGTTACACAAAAGACATAAACACAGTGGAAACTGCTTTTACTCATCAGTTTGTCCAAACTGAGTGTTGTCAGATACACAGTTATACTGGTGATAATCAGGTCCTTTTCCTTTGAAATGCTCTTGTGGTGGTTTCAGTGATCTATCTGCATATTATTACATTGCAACATACATGTTGTAAGAAGAAATTCACATCTCCAGCTTGGAATGAAAAAGTGGAACAGTCTCTAAAACTCTTTTTGAAAGGATGATTGTGCAACCTGGCAGCCTATAGAAAATGTGAAAGTGTCATTTCTCTTATGACTTTTCTGCTCACAGAAACATTACTTACACAGATCAAATTCCTTTACTAATTTGCTGTGCCTGAGTGTGTTAACTTTCTGTAATTTTTTTAGAGAAAATAACTTGAAAGTGCAGCAGCACCCACTCCTAGGTACGAAAAGATCAGAGATGCACACTGTAAGCAGCGTAATCATTATAAGTGTGATTCTATCCCAGGCTTTTTGATCTAAATAGAGCCACATCTTGAGTGACATTTTACTGGTCCTCTGAAACTCTAATCCATTGAATTTAACTACCAGAATGTAAACTTGCTAACTTAATCCACAGCTGCCATTTGTCTTCTGGAGTAGCCTAGTAGTTGTGTCTGCTGCCTCGGATCATGTTCAACATACACTTTGATTTCATGTTAACACTTTCCTCTGTAATATGGCCATATCATCACATATCTGTGTATATCTTGTCGATTCTGATGTTAACTATCTCCATCTGAAATTCAGAGTCATGTGGTTGATCCTTTCACCTAGGCCCTCCTGTAGAACATATTTGGTGAGGTCTGTGAGAATACTATCTGTCACATTTCATAACAGATTGCTGTCAAGACTTGACTATGTTAATATGCCATGTTTATTGTAAAGTAGCTCAGGTTTCTCCTTCTTTGTTGTATTGATAGCCGTTTGTATCCAGTATAGAAGTGCTACTTCATTGGGGAAATGTTTTAATTTCATTTATATTCACTCAACCTAGAGAAGTCAAAAACACTGGCTGTAACAGGGGACTTTGTTGTGGCTACTGTAAGGCAGGGTATGTAAGACTGTCCTTAAATAACACAATACTTTAATAGTTCTTCTCTGGACCTTGTGTTTTGCCTGTGTTTTGTATTTTCCTCTTGTTTTGCTGCATTTGGGACATTACTCGATCACCGTTCTCTCTCACACTTGTCCAGAATGAAGTGGAATGGCTGTGTTTGAACAGTTCTGTTCATGAACACGAACAAGAAATATTACACACTTTGTCTTTAAGATAACACAGTAGTCCACCCTAAAGAGTACAAAACTGCTCATATTGTTTGTGATAAAGATATCTGATTGGCTTCCTCTCTTCTAGCTGGTGATCATTATTTAAGAACAAGTACAGCTTTCTGCAGGCTCTTATTTTAAAGTGTAGAAGGGAACTGTGTAGTGATATACTAACTAATTACCAAAAAAAGACGCTGAATATTTCCCCCACTTTCTGTGCAACTTTCTTGTTGGTATGAATGTGAACCATAACTGGACGACTAATCCAGTCCACTAATGAATGCCATACAGGCATGTTTTTGGTTTTAGTTGAAGGGTAAATGACCTGAAACGCAAGTGTGAACACACCCTAAATGTTTGATGAGTGTGAGTATGTATGTGTCATGAACTTCAGCTAGAAGAAGTTGGAGGTGGTAGGATATGCATTTCCAACAACTTGCTTTTAAATACAGCATGATGAGTAATGATGGACTGTCCAGAGTACAGGACGCATAATGGCTGGCAAGGTTTCAACAAGCAGTATATATGTCAGTCAAGATATATGCTTAACAAAATGACGAATAGCCCAGCCCCTCCTTCACTTGGCAGGATGTATATTGTATCCTTAATACCATAAGCCTTTCATCTGCTCATTTCACAAGAATGTCGCACCCTGTCTGCACAGCTAGAGTGACCAGGACAGAGTTCAGTGGTAAAGAAATGGGAGTAGGTGCTTTATAACAACATGTTTTTTGTTGCATTTGACGGTCAGTTTCAGCCAGAACTGAACTAGTGACTAAATCATTTAGCACTCTGTAAGTGAACAAATACTATATGCCAACTATTTTAAGAGGTTTATTGTGAAGAACTTTTCAAGTCCGGAGATATTGACTGCTTAACCTGATAGTGAATTATCTTGTGTCTTTTGTCAGTAAAGTGAAAATGAAACTTAAAGCATGACTTGATGGATGCAGATACTGCCACGGGAGGGTAACATGTCATACAAATTAGATACAAGCATTATTTCTGTTATTGTCAATGAGATCAGGGAGGAAATAATACCTTGCATGTGTCAGTTCTGCTTAAAATTGCAGAGTATCTTTTTAACAGACTTTAAAGTAGGCAGGTTTTTATTTTCATCATCTGTGTTTCACTTTTAGACACTTAAACTTGTTATTTGTGGTGTAGCATAGCTCCATGGTGCTTTTGTGTTTTTTCCTTTCAGATGATGGTTTTGCTATTGTGGGAATGACCTCAGTAACATATCTAATCTCAAGATTAAGATTATTTAATCTAGGGTCTTAGAGAGGGCTGTGTTTATGTCGGTGCTGTTGTCTTTAAGGGACTGAAACTAATTAGTGATGGAAGTAAAATTGGTTAGTGGTTACCACTTCTCAAAGTGTATCTGCCTTAAAAATGCAGGTAAAGTTGTCCATAAAAGCACTGTGCACACACTGCCATGAATATAGTGCTAATATTCTGCTGAATTTTCAAATCCCTCTAACTGTTGGTGGTTACTGGCTTCTGAAGTTGTCTCATTGTCATTAGTCTCTAAGTGTACTATGTTTTCATAGACTGTGGGTTGTTTTCTCAGTCTACAACCAGAATATTTGAGACTCTTTTCTTCACGTCATAGACCACGGTTGTGGTTGAATTGGCCAAAAAAAGAAAAAAAAAGTCATATTGCCATTTCCCAGCCACTTTTCCCTGACTGAGGTGGAAAATTATTTCAAGGAAAGATGTGAAGGAGAATTCATAACAGCCTGTGAAAAGAGACTGTGGTGTTCAGAGATTCCGATTACACTTATGCTAGGAGGATGTTAACGTGGGTTGACTGTTGTTACACTGCAGTGTTCTGAAGATGGCCTGTAAAAAGTGGGTCTTGGATACTGTGCCCTGCTGTTAGAATGTTGCTTCATTCAAGCTATAAGTGTGGATGACCTGACTGAAAAATATGACTTCATAACCAAGGTTGGAATTTATAAAAACAAGGAATACTGTCCAAATATCACTCACATTCACTGTGCTATCTACCCATATTTGTCAATTTACAGTAAATCTCAATTAGTTTGATTATATTATAATAAATACTAAACTCACCTGGTGTTAGGCTTCAAAATCCCCAACTGTATCATCATTCTTGAGATTAGATGTACAATTAAAAGCATTTAAATTCATTAAAATACTTTGTTCAGATGAACTGAATAACTCACACCCCTATTAACTCATCTGTGACTGAAGTCATATTAATTACTGAAGGCTAACATTCAAAGTGAGGAAGTAGTCAATGCAGACCAAGTACAGAATGCTTTGTAGAAAAGAAGTAAGAAGTGAGAACATTTTGCCACAACAAAAATGAAACATTCGTATTTTATTGTATTTGTATTGTTAAAAGTTTCACAATACATCCTTTCCTTTTGTAAAGAATGGACTGCTTTGTCCTCTGCTTAAGGAGATAATTAAGGAAGTATTGAAAGCCTTTGCATTTAGAGAATTTATTTTTTTTATTTAGTGCACTGCAGTTTTCTGTACAGATTTATGGAAGTCATCAGTGGAGAAAGGACATTTGTTCTAGATTTGCTGTCATATATGCTGTTGTCGTACACAGCCTCGTAACCTCCCGCCTCGACTATTGTAATGCCCTCCTATTGGGTCTCCCCCAAAAGTCCCTCCATAATCTGCAACTGGTCCATAACTCTGCTGCCTGCATCATTACTAAAACCCCCTCCTACTACCACATCACCCCCATCCTCCAGGAACTACACTGGCTCCCAGTCAAACCAAGAATTGAGAATAGAATTCAAACTCCTCCAGTACACCTTTAAATCCGTCAATAATCTCGCTCCTCAGTACCTGTCAGACCTCCTCCATATCACCACTCCAGCCTGTTCCTTCAGTTCCTCCTCTTCCATATCCAGCTCACAGTGCCCCCTGTCCGCCTCAGCACCATGGGAGGTCGAGCCTTCAGCCGCTCTGCTCCCCAGCTCTGGAACTCCTTCCCACCATCCATATGTAACAGTGACCAACTCCCCACATTCAAATCCAGACTCAAAACTCACCTTTTCAGAGTAGCCTACCCACCATAAGTTTTACTCTCCATTTTACATCTTCATTTCTATATATCATAATTATTCTTTTATCTGTTTGTTTACTTCTTTGTATTTTATGCATTGTCTGTTTTATCTTGTTGTACAGTGTCCTTGGGTGTCCTGAAAGGCGCTTATAAATAAAATGTATTATTATTATTATAAAAGCTTTAAGTGGAAGCTTTATTGCATAAGAGAAGCTTTAAACATAGTTCTTGGCATAAGTGGTAAAAAAACAAAAACAACCTATAATCATCATTCAGCATATTGTAATTGAAGTGGTCTGAGATAAAGTGAGACTCCTGCAACAGGCACTAGCTGTGTTTGTGAGGTGTACAGTTTCTATAGGTGGAGGGTTTGGCTACTCATATGTGTTGACAGGTAAATACAATGGTTGAACATGTGACTGACAGCTGTAATTACTAATCACTTTTATGTCATTCAACATGCAAGCTTTGAAAAGTGGTTTCACTTTTCTACAGCACTGTGCAATAACATCAGGTCATGTGTGTTTATGCAGTGCCTGTGCCTGTACCTAACAAAGGAAACAGTTCAGATCCTATTGGATAATTACTGCCGTAATTAATATGTTTTGGCTGCAACAAGGTATTTAACCCTAACCGTTGCAGGGAGTATCTTCTCACTAAAGGCGGTCAAAAAAATATAGTGTTATTGGCCAAGCAATTGGACTGACAGGAGAGCTGCAGAAGGAAGGTGTGAATTTTTAAAGTCATCCTTTTTTTTCTGCAGATTTCAACTCCTGCAGCTTTAAGTATTGGATATTTTTACCCAGAAGCCTCAGCCAGCAATTTTTAGTCTGAATAATGATAAGAGTAAAAGAATGTAAGCAGAGTGGGAGTAAGCTGTAAAGTATCTGCACTTTGAAGAAAGCAGGAAGTACTTTATTGCATCATGTATAAACTATGACAGTGTTGAAGTACTTGTGTCTTGTGCTTCCCTCCTCAGCATATAAAGAACAGTGCAGACACCAACAAATTCGAGGGATGGCCTGAGGTGTTGGAGATGGATGGCTGCATACCCCAGAGACAGGACTAAGTCGTTGCTGTAACGGTCACATAGTTTTCCTTCTCGTCCATCCGCCTCAACCTCCTGACAGTATGAGTTTTCTCCTGGTTCTCTAGGAAAGAATGGTTATATTCCACGTCAGCCATGAACAAACTGCTCAGGCTGTCTTGCACTTCGGCTCCTCTTTAGTTGACTTTAGATGATTTTTATTTGGACTAGTTATTGAAACTAGTAGGTAGAGTGCACTGATTAAAAGGGACTTACTGATTTTTGACATACTACCACAATTTCTGTTGTTCAAACCCAAAGACTTTGCTGTGATAGTGTTGCACTGCTGAAAAGAATTTCATAGCCCAGATGTTTAATGCTGTTCAAAATACACGTTGACTGTACCTTTGCCTTAATCGAATTGTCCTATACGTGTTCTTTTGCATCAACATGCCTTTGTGATTCCATTTTGCTCTTTTATTTTGTTACTGTATGTTTCTTTTGTAAGATTATAATTAACAGGGTTTGAAGATCCGTCTTTTTGCTCTAACCAAATGTACCAAATTCACTGTGAAATTTGTAAATATTTGCAGAGAAGGATCCTGCTTTGAAGGATCCTAATTTAATGAACAGTGTAATAATATAATTCTTAAAATAAATGATATTGTTAGTAATGTCTCTCTGTGTGTGTGTGGACTGAACGTGTTGTATACTGTAGAAAGAAATTGTTCCTGTTTGGATGCTGGACATACTCAACATTTGTTGCTTCTGTTATTTGTTGTCATTATAATTGCATGTCCATTTTATAGCCACATCCAAATCTTATACAGTATTGTTTTTTTTTGCTGCAGCCTTTTCAGAATTTGTGGATAAATGGCAAGGAATCAAACATGATCTGTCTTCTTTTAAGCCTTTTAACTGCTGTATTTTAGTTGTCAAGAAGACCTTCAAGATAAACGTTCATATGAAGCAGGTTGGGAAGGTACAGCAGGTGCACAACATCCTCATCGCTTCTGTGGAAAGGGGAAATAGAAAATGGAAACAGTAATAGCATTATACAGAGTTTTCAGAGCAGTAAGGGCTTTTAGAGGAGTCCTTCTCTGACACAATACTCTTTGGCATTCAGCCTAAAATCACACACCTCTGACTATGACATTTGTAGTAGTGGTTTCAGAGAGTGGCATTTCCTTGTTCCTGAAGTTTCACCAACATATGTCTTTCTATTAAAGTGTATTTACATATGGTATTCAGTCAACTAAAAACAAATTTCATGTGAAGTGGCCAGATGTCTCTAAGAACACCCAAAAGGAACTATACTGAACTGAAGAAGTCTCTTGGATAAAAGGCAAAACACTTTCTAAAGAACTGAAGTCGTCCAGTCGAACCGAGAACTACTGAGAAGAATGATGACCTGGGCAAATGAGAACCTACACAGACACCCAAAAGGAATAACCTGTCTATTTCTAAAATACAGAGATGTGTGAACATAAACTAGGATCATGTAACACTGTCAACCTTCCTTTTGCAGCATATTGTTGAGTCTTCATTCTGCTTTTTTGCATTAAATTTATCTACCAAACCCTGACATGGAAAATCTAAACCCAATCTTAGTCGATCTGATATTGAATTCTTAGCAAACAAGTGGTGCCAGGCCCAACAAACCCTGCCCCTCGCATGTATTGTAGCTTATTTTGACATCGAGCCAGCTGATGTCATCATGTCTATGCGTGTGGTGATGTCATATCAACTGCCTCTATATATGTGCCAAGTTTGAGATAAATTGAAACAAAATTAATGTATTTATAGACATGTGAAATTTCGCCCAGTAAAAGGAAACGTGAGAGGAAAAAAAATTTAAAAATTCAGAAAAAATGTGAACCTACTTTTCCCAAAATGTAACCACATCTATTCTGGGTCACTGGCAATCTATAAACCCAGTTTTTCATGAATTCAACCAATAGTTTTGCTGCTAGAGTGTTAACAATGAAAGAAACAAAGAAGCAAACAAACAAACAAACTGGACCAAAAACAATCCCTCTTGCCTCGCCTTCAGGGGGGTGAGGAAATAAATCAGTATTGTAACTTCTGAGCAGATATACACTTGGAGAATATAGTATATTTTAAGTGCTGAGATTTTACAATTTAAAAAATTTTGTTGTACATTCCACTATTATTATTCCAGAAGTAAAATATGCATTTTCTTTCGTTATATGTATTTCCAACATTGTAAGACAGTAAGTGACAGACTATGAAAAACAGAAGGCAGTGTGAGCTGTGAGACGTGTTCTCTACAGTCTTCTTTAAATATGCTGTTTTTGTACCAGGCCATGTTTTTTAAATGACAGGCAGATGGCGCTATAGGCTTTTTTAAGTCGCTTTGCAAACCCTATGCTCTGGATTGTTCCCAGTATGTGTTGATCAGAGATTACTTTTCTATTATTTACCTGTATTTATTTTTTCCAACAGTCATGTGATTGTGCACTGTAGTAAATGCCAGCTTTATTAATCTGCTATAAAGGTTTAATTTAAGTATAAAAACTGAGTGCATAACATACGTGAAACACAGGCTCAGCTGGGGCCTTTCTACATGTGTTCACAGTATGTGGATGCACAAATATTTACAGCTGCACTGTTGTTGTGGATTTTATTTCGACCTACTCTTCAACTCATAAAATATGGGAAATTTTCTCCTCTTGCCTAACCTGTGTGTGTACATTGGTGCACAGATAGTCATAATAAATAAATGATTCTGACATTCACTTTCACCTGTGAACACTCACATGCACACACAAACTCAGACTTACAGGACATGCATGACTCTTCTCAAGGTCTGTCCCTCTGCCAGTAATGTGACCTTCTGAATTCCCCTCCACACAAAACTCTTCCCTATTCCTGTTAAATGAAAAATCACCACTGTACCACCATCTGAGCTCTAACACAGCACTGAAGGGACATTTTCAATTTTCACGGGAAAGCCTTTGTTCAGCCTCTGTTGCATATTTGGGTTTGTCATCCCAGTATAAACCTTAACGTGGCCTGTTATGAGGGCTTTGTGTAGGAATATGTTATTGTTTTTCTTATTGTTTTTCTCAGTACAGATGGAGATCTATGTGTTATTGTGTGCGATGGCTTCTAAAAGTGCATAGACGTTGGTGTTGGTGTAGGCTGATCCTCCTCTGAGTTCCCATGTTCCTGTACTGAGAGATGAGGAGTAGGAGGAAACTGTCTCCAACTCATCTTATATAAGACATGCTATATGATGCATTATGTATGAACATGAATTTCTCCTATCTCATAAACCTCTAATGATGAGACATCCCCTGGGATCTTGAGGGCAAAGCTGTATAAACACAGGAGCAGGATAAGGATAACATGCTCTCACGAAACAGGAGAGGCGGGTGAGTTTTTTTCATAGGACGCCCAAAGTCTCTGTTTTCAGATCAGATCTTTTTACTTCACTTCTGCATGTTTCCCAGAATAAATCTGTCAACTAAACAAAGGTGCTTGGATTTTGAAGCAACTCTGAAGAGCTCAACTTTCTTATTGCCTCGGTCTGACACTTGCCCTCTGCCCTTTAACCCCACCACCAAATCCCCGTCTTCTGTTTGCTCCAAAACCTGTTTGAAAACATCACCCTCATCTACATACTAAGAACTGGTAAAAAAAATGTTGCACTAATTGCACAGCGCTGCTCACAATATCTCCCTCTGTGACTGAATACTCATCACATCTTACCATGCAAACCCATTCCAACTCGTCTACTCTGCTGTGACTCATCTAACTCCAGTGGCCTTAACATCTGAGCCCTGACCTTTGTCAAACTACGTCTCTGCAGAAACTCACACAAGAAGTTACTTCAAGTAATTTACCTAATTTAAGCTCTCAGCCAAAGCTGTGTTGTTGTTTTTGCAGTACAGTTTCTGGTCAGTAGTGGCAGCACTGAGCATGATACTGCAGTCATTCTGAAGAACTCCTGTTTCATTTCACTTTATTATATCAAACAGGAATAGGGATATCAGCAGTTATCACACCTGTTTTAATGTCGTCCATCTTATCCTGAATATCAGATGTCATCACTGTCTCAAGAGCCTGAAGTTAGTAAATTTATCACAGATCTGTGACAAACTCTGAATAGATATTTGGGAAACTTTGATCTTTTACTAGACTGGTAACACACTGTCAAGTTGCATTATGGGAAATGCAGGATCCAGGGATTTGGGGACTTTCAGCCAATATTAAACTGTCCAAAGGTGGAATGTAACCAAGCACTTTTATTCAAATAAAAAATTAAGCAGACATTTGAGGTACTTTCTATTTTATACAGATTAATACTTATACTCCATTTACTGTTCACTAAATTTCTCTGCAGTGTCCAGTGAAAAGCATGTAAGTGTATTTGGAATGTTTGTGATGAACTGAAGGATGAAATGTTCCTTTACTTCTAAAAGAAAAAAAAAATCCTCTCCTTCTTGAGCTAAATAAACTGTTTAAATATTCACTTTTATCTGATAGAAAATGAATTATCACAAGGCTGAAAGTAGGCCTGTTTGTTTGAGATCATGGAAAGTTCTGTTTTTAGGCGCATGTGGTCCTCACAGGACAGTGGTGCTAAAAACATTCATTCATTCATTTTCTGAACTGTTTAGTCGTCCAGAGGGTCGTGGGGCTGTCAGAGCATATCCGGGCGACCAGTGGACAAAGGTGGGGGCCACAAACGTATGATGAGCTCATTGAATATACTACCTAAAATGAAATCAGTTACTTAAGGTCAAAGGAGCTCAGTTTTAAACATCTACAGCAGTAAAATGCAACATACATTTAACATTACCCATCAATAATACTGCACCCAAAACACAACATATAAAATTGAAAGACTGACCATTGTACTACACAGTGACTAGGACTTCTTACTTTAAGTATACTCTGCTGGTAATACTTACATCCCTTTAGTTAAATACAGTTTTTAATTCAGAACTCTTACTTGCAGTGCAGTATTTTCACTTTGTGGATATGATTAGCTCAGTTAAGTAAAGGCTATGAATGAATACTTCAGTCACTAATATATCCACCAGTCCTTGAGTGGTTGTTTAAAGAGAGTTTATCTGTAAAATAAACTTAACCAAAAATAATTTTATTTGTGCTTCTCATTACTTTTTACCTCTGTCAAGGTCAAAATGTAATCGCCTATCTCTTTATTTGTTTGTATGTCCTCATAATGTTCTTATCAAAATGTTCAGATTCATGGTGATTGATTGAGATCTGTGTGATATGTGACGTGAATATGGGCCACTGCTTCTTTACATAAACACAGTTGTTTGTGTGTGTGTATATTGTGTGTATGCTGTAACCACTCCCATAATCTGCCTTTTATCTGATACTGGACACCAGCAAAAACATTTGCTCAGCCCTTATGTTTACTTCTAGCACAGCATTAACCCTCAGACTCCCTCAAAACTTTTCCAGAACTGTTTCTTTTGGTTCCTCAACCCCCACTCGCAACAGCTTCCTCCTCAGTTTCTGCAATGACCTCACTGCCCTTGCTTTCCGCCCCACCTCCAATCTTATAATTACCTCCCCAACACGCGCGCACACACACACACACACACACACACACACACACACACACACACACACACACACACACTGATCCAGACAGCTGTGTTTACACCCACTTGGTCTGTGGGAACTTCCTGCTGACCTTAGCAGACACACAAACAAAACATAGACTGCAGACCGGATCAATAGTTGATCATATGGATCTTTTCACACATCCCTATATTCCTCAGTGTGTTGGTGTCAGTATGGCAGAACAGCTCTGTTGTGCGCATGTATCACAGCTTCTTTGTTATGACTGTGTGCATGCTGTTTTTCTTATGATTCTTTATGATTACACCAAGGCCTATATTCAGGGAAACCTGAAAACTGAATTTCACACTTACGACATACTCTATGTACTGACAAACAATAGGACTCTTCACACACATAAAGGTTTAAGTATAAATGTGTATATGGTGTCTCTGAGCTTGTCATTTGAGCAAAGCTCTCATTCACAGTAGATTTGTGTTGCTTCTAACTGAGGGATAGGACGTTAAGGTGGATCAAATCACTGTCTGCGGGAAATAGAAATATCCAGTTTTTCGTACATCCCCAGTGTAATCAGTTACCGACTTTGAAGGAAAATAATAGTGATTTAGTTTGATGCTCAGCTCCAGATTCAGTGATTAATTACCTTGAGTGTGATGTGGTGTTAAACCATTAGACAATGTCTGAAAAAAGGTAGTTAATTCCTGGAAGTATCAGAAATATCAGCTGATTTCTCAGCTACCATCAGCTTCATTTAGATCTACATTGTTATATGAGTCATCTTGCTTGAAAATAGTGCTCCAGCAATTTTGTACGTGTCATTACCACTGATCATTATGTAATAAATTTGTAGTATTTGAAATGTAAGGGATAATTATTGTTGAACAGAAACAATGAATCAATGTATGTTGAGGTTCCATACTGTTCTGCCCATTTTTAATCTAAAAAAAATAATTAAAAAAAATCAAGTATAACTGTGATTCCACATCAGAATTGTATGTTCTGCTTTGCGGCATCACATGCTTGATGTTGCATTTAGTATCTTGTTTCCATCATAGTATTAAGGCACTTCTAGGTACATGCTTATTCTTTATTTGTAAAGTCAGCTAGGTTTGCTATAAATGTGCTGTGGGAGCTGTTTTTGTCATCATGCCCATTCCAGTCGATATATGTAGCTTATGTAAGTTGCTGTGCTGGTCAAATCAATGCCTTCACCATGACTTATCCTGTTATGTGACATAACAAGTATCAGAATGATTACATACTTATGCACAGACCCATAACTATGTCAGCCGGTATTGAGAAAACAGTGAAAGTATAAAATCATGCTATATTTTCTGGCAAGCCTGTGCAACCTTTTCCCATAAATACAGCCACCTCATAAAGCTCACTGCATCAATTTGCATCTTGCATTCCCTCACTTCACAACACATATTTAGGTGTGGTATATCATAAAACGTGATGCATAATTATAAGCAATGCAATGCAATTCTGAACCGCTTTTATGTCATACCAGTGAGTACGTCTGGAGCGAAGAGATGCTTTTTTTTCCTGTGTAGCAGCAGGATCAGTCATAGGCTTTTCAGGGCCCTAAAGGCAAACCTTTTTTCACATTTAATATGAAAGACAGACTTTCCCTTGTTGGAGAAATTTAATGGGCTTTAACTGAGATCAAGGAAGAAATTGTCCAAATGTTGATTTTGTTGACAGTCTGTGCTCTTCTCTGACGTTACTCAGTTTGAAAGCAAAGGATATTGTTGAACTTGTTGAACTGACATGTAACCTCAGAACCATCACCATGCGAGTTATGAAAAATAAATGTCAAGGGAAGCCCCAGAAAAGGGTGGGCCTTTATGCCACAAGTCAACCCTGTGGTTTCACTCTAAGCAGTAACTTATAGGACGTCCATATGCAGAGGGAGAGGTGCAGAGGATCCTTTCCTGGTTATTTTCTTGTCCTTTTTGCAGGACAGTGTTGACATTTGGAATAATGTGAACAAATTTACACTGGAAATTTTACATAATTGTTCAGTCATAGTTTAACATTGGAGTGTTGTTTTCTACAGGAGCTGAGAAAACAATAACTACTCTCTAATCTGTCAAGTAAAGAGAAGCTTTTGTGGCATTACAGCTAAATATAACTAAAACTGGTCAAATCTTGCATTAGATCAACACATCTGACCTGGTACTTGTTTTCCACCTCCTGGAACAGTGTAATCAATTACACCTTATTTATTTTTGTTTTCTTTCCAAATTCTACAGCACACTTTTAAAGACAGAACTATGCATTTGTTATCATGACAGTCACAAAAACTGAAGAGCTCGAGCTTTTAGTTGCTGGAATATGATTTCCTGGGACTACATGAACAATTTCCTTTCTTTTCAGGCGAAACATGCTGAATATTTTTGTCTTCTAATCCTCTTTTTTATCTCTTATGGGTGGGAATACAAGGCTCAGGTTTTGATATGAGATGTAAAAAAAGTAGATACACTAAGTGGTTATTTGAAACCTCCCTTCGATAATGCTGGTTCTCCCTTTGTTGCTCAGTATTTTCACTAGTCTCCATGTTATAACATCTTAAGGAATATTGTCTGTGCTGCATTTGTGATATATTTAGTCTACATTTAATTGGTGTTGCCTCTGTGGTGGTTTTACTTTTCAACAAATCTCCTAGCTGACAAAAAGGTTTCCATACAGAGATATTTTAACTAGATGTTAGAGCAGACTGAGTAAACATTGTCCGCTAATAGCAGTCATGTTACTTTACCATTTGTGTGTGCGCGCTTTGAGAGGGTGCCAAGTCAACTGTATATAGTAGAGGTGACGGTATTTCACAGTTTCTCCCACCGTACAAATGCAGGACTGTCTACACTGTGTTTTGCTTCCATAAAAAGGATGCAGGTGTGTAGGTTTAACCCAGACCTACACCTCATGGAATGAACTTAGACACACAAACACACACTCATATAGATGCTTTTTAAGAGCTGTATTCCCTTCCATTCCCAGGTGAGTCTTGGTAAAAATAACTACTACTCAGTCAGTAGAGTCTCCATAGAGTTGATTTGTATCTAAGTTTATGTTATGTCCAAGTACATGTCAAAATGCATGCACAAAGCACATCTGAAGTCCTTGTAATGGAAAAATACACTATTTGACCTAAGAACGCACTACAAAATGCTACAAAGGAACAGAATTGGTTGTCTTGCATGATCATTACATGAAATGGGATGTGCTGCAAAGTAATATGCTTGACAACACTTTTAGTATCTCCCAGAAAAATAGTTTTAGTCACTGCGGCTGACTCCCCTCTGAGTCATTCATCAGATGTTGATGTTTGTTATTAACAAAGATAGCAGAGGTCACTGAACCTCCAGAGGGTGTTGCAACGTCTCTCTGCAGGTGACCAATGAGAATCCAGAAATACCTGGTGATAGAGAAGGAGGGAGGTGTGGTGGTGTCGCTCTGACAAAACATGTGTATGTGTGAATGTGTGCCAGAGGGTGTGGCAGAAAGGGGTGTTGTTCAGCAGGACTGATAAGCTGAAAAGTAGAAAAACACTCCAAAGGTGTCTAGCTATGTGAAAGAGGTACTGTGATGCCAAACTGATTCCTCATATTTTATGTTTTCCATGTGTGTTTTATCTTTTGACCTACTTGATGAAGCCTGTGTTTGGGTTTCACTGTCTGCATGATTACCTTTGTATGTCCACCACCACAGAGCCATGTGTGTTTCATTTCAGCTCCGACACAATCCTTCACAGATCATTTTTCATAACATCTCTGAACTCTACTCTGAATGGCAACTGGCCTCCCATGTTACACGAGCCATGTTGGAAACGCAACACCATTTGGCCTAAAGCTGTCCAAATATGGCCCGCAGCCCATTTGGTCACGCCTGCCCACGCCTTGAAGGTTACCGCAAGAAATCATTCATCATATTCCTAATTCAATCGGTAGCAATTTCATTAGTAGAGCACAACAGAGGCACATAACAATGGTTCTCATTTTCTCTGCTGTGTTTTCAAACCGTCAGAAAATGTTGTAATTACAAGCAGCACACATTGTAAAAAGTAGTAATAGCAGTCAGAGACAAAACCCAATGTGTTTCTATTGGCTAGGCACAGCCTGTAGAATGTTTTGTGTCACCACAGAATCAACTCGTTTAGACTCTATTTGCCTTTATTATGTGACCTCAATATCAAGCCTATCATTTTCTACGCCATTGTTCGAAACCCTCACCACTGTTTCTCCCACTCTCTCCCTCCTCCAGTAATCTGCATCAGTTTGGTGATAATTATAGCTTACTGGAAAAGATGTGGCTGGCTGTGAGCACTGCCTCTTGGGTAGGAAAAACAGCAGGAAAAACAGACTTATCACCATTCTCTCTCCCTCTTTTTCTCCTCTGGGAGATAGAACGCAGGACTACGTGTTGGTTTACTGCTGCTCTTCCCTCCTCATTGTTTCATATCAAGAAGGAGATGCTTGCTGCTGTCATGATTTGATCCAATTTCGTCTTGCTCACTAAAACAGTCATGCATTCATATGAAATAACCAACTGCACAGTCAAAGTACTGTGAAGGGAACAGTGGTAATGGCTTCAGAGACGTCCATATTTTTCTGGGAATGTATGTCTGCTCTCTTGATACCAAGTGAATGTCTGCAGCAAACACCACAGTATATACATGTGTGCACTCTAAGGTTTTCATTGGTCTTATCCTGTTACACTAATGGCTGGACTCTTGCCATCCTTTAATGGTGAGTTCACTAGGGATGGATTGATGACACACTAGAGAATGAGACACACAAACACACACCACTATGTCCCGTGCATGCACACAGTCTATAGACACATGAACTGTATAAAGCAACAAAGACACATTTCTCCTTTAGCAGAGACTGTTACTTAGAAGGCCATTTAATCACAGAGATAACATGTTCTTCACATAACAAGCTCTGGCACTTTAAGATCCCATACATACCTTCTTAGTCTTCATGTCTTCCTGCCCTCCTCCCCTTGTCATAACACACTACTTCATCATTTTACAACAAATGGCATGTAGGTTTCTGCATATGGTATCGCTACTATCGTGCAGCAATATTAGATTACAAAGGCAAGAGGACAGAATGATCTCTGAGCAATAAAACTTTAAGTCTAAGAGATAAAATGTTTGTTATGCGGAGGATATAGAATCATCAAAGCTCAGTAAGTAAGTGCCCCTTATAAATAAAGCAAGCACATTTGCTGGCACTCATCGTACTGCCCTTATATTCCTATTTATAACTTTCTAAGTTTATGACTCATGCCTTAAAGGAAGAGAAGTAAAGTTGTGTTGTTTGTTTGCACAAGACTAAAAATGTCTTTATAGTATCCCACTGTCATATGGAAGCAGCAATTGCCTAGAGGTTAAAGAAAGAGGATTATAATTGAAAACACATTGGCTCATATCCCAGACTGAGCTGGGAAGATGTCGTGGAAAAAGTGTAATGCTGTCTTGTTCTTCGCTAAATAATTTAAGATCCACTTGAATACTTTATCACATAATCCCTGATTGCTCAGCTGTAAACATTAGTATACTTTGATTACAGACAGAATGGGATGCAATCAGTCTTTTATATCCAATTTTTGTGGGGCAATCATCCATCTCCTCTTTCTCATAGTATAAAAGCATACTTTCCTGGTTTTACTGGGGTGCCAGTAAAGAATGTATTTACCTTTAGACACGCCTTTTGGCCTGATTTAATTGTTTGACAGTAAACTTTGACCCATGACCCATGTTGTCAGACATAAGCCGCTCCTCCCTTCGAAACACCGAACGTTTAAGTTGTGTTTTGCAAATGTTGACATAGTTAAGAGTTTTACCGCACAACCTGCAGAGAGGGGAACAGCTCAGCTACAGTCATAAAACACAACTTAGTGTGAGGAGGAGCTGAGCAGCATTTGGTCCAAAAAATCTGAGTTTTCAGCTGTGTTGTCATGTATAAATGAATGTTTTTCTTTTTCTCTTGTTAAGATTTGATCATACTTACAAAATATATATCTATACATAAATGTACAAACAAAGCTGACAGCTCTTACCTTATACCTTGCTCAGGTTTTTGTCTTCTAAGGAGTTGAGTTTATCAGGTGTCAGCGAGCCAGAACTGCATCATTACAGGCCATATAAAAAGCTCAGGCTCAGCTTCTGCAGCTGGAGCTCATTGTTCCTGCGTCGTATCCAGGCTTGCTGTGTTACAGCAGAATCACAGAAACAACAGGGAACATGAAGGATCATATGTAACACAACTTAATGATACAAAAAGGACAGAAACAGACATGGCCTATATGACCTTGTATCCAGATGGTTATCTCTTAATATTAAGGAATGGTATTTGTTACATTGTTTGTACAGGACATATATAAAAATATTCAGGCTGAAGTTACATATTTTATTGACTTGTATACATATTTTAGCAAATGTTTCCAACAATGATCAAATCATAAGAAATCCCAAACGTTTATGGAGTGAAGCAGCCTACTTCATTAGATTGCTTTTAAGTGGTGTCACATCCCCTTTTCTAACAAATTAAATTACATAATGGGAATATACATCACTAGATCTAATGTGAATTAAACTTTAATGCACTGCCTTTTCCTGCCATGGTTATATCTCATAGAACAACTCCCATGATCCCACTTTACTTCACATTCCATTGAACTACATCCTCTATTATTGTTTTGATTTAGAGACCTCCAGCTGTAGAAATTATTTATCCGTAATTGTCATTAATTCCTACACCTGTATATATAAATCTGTAAACATTAACATACAGAACATTTCATATAAAACAGGCAGAGGTGACCATCTCAAAATTACAGATGCTTTTTTTAATTTTATATAATCAAAGTTCTTATTGATTTTTGTTCTTGACAAGAAACACACAACATACATATCATTTTAACAGTTAACACTTTGCATTATACCAGTGGTTCCCAACCTTTTTTTGGCTCATCACCCCATTTTAATATCACAAATTTCTGGTCACCCTAGATGTTCAAAACATAGACAGTTTTTTGCTAAAATTGCTTTGTTTTTGATCAATAGTTTGCTATACTATGTTGAAAATAAGCGTTAATTTTAGACAACATTTAGGCTATATAATGTATATAATGCAGCTTTTCGGTGTCTGCTTCTCAGTTTATCTTGGAGTTGTCTTAGTAGAGCCAGGCGGGTGAAGAAATCTTTCCATGTTCAGTTCAGTTTTCTGATTGTGCCTGTGTCCGGGCAGCTTGAAGCGTAATAACGCACACAGTCACATGATTGGGTCAATCAAGATAAGCCCTCTCAGATATTATATCCTGCATTGTTTTTGAACTTGATTTTTATTAGGAAAAGTGTGTGGTGTTTTAATTATAATAAAATATATATTGAATCATTAAAAAATATTTTTTATTAGTAATTTTTTTTTATCAATTACTAGAAATTTCAGACAACCCCATTTAAATTCCAGGCGACCTCACATGGGGTCACTGCACTATACACATCCACTATACAACTAGGTCAATGAAACAGAAAACCAGTAAAAGCATTACACCTCAATAATAATACAATAAAATAAAAAAGAGGAAATAACACATCTTGAATAAAATAGACATAATATAAGATACAGAATAAAAATAAATAATCAGGTGAGATTTATACATGATAATACTTTTATTATGCGGCACTAGTCAGCTGAAATTCAATAAAATGTAGGAAGTGGAACCAGACCTGGTAGAATTTGCCCCTACCATCATTCAGTCTTGCAATGATATCCTCAAAGGAGGCTGTGTCTGTCATCAACTTTAACCAGTCTGTAAAACCAGGCCTTTTCCAAAACAGATGCTTTTGATGGATGACACACGCATGAAAAAAAAAAAAAAAAAAGACCTCTGGCCAGTGGTTCTTAATCCTGTCTTTAATGGTGTATCTGTGTGGATAACCACAAAAGGTCTTGCTTGTTTATCAGCTCTTTCAGACCCATGTTTCCATTTCCAGGGAGATATGCCAGCGCTATCTGGCTACTTAGGATCACTCTGTACTCCTAAACATAGATCCGCTGTCAGTCACTCAGTCAACAGACTATTTGAGCTCCCATTGCTATCACAGCTGTGATGAGTGTGCATTGGCATCAGGTTTAAGACCTCTGGCTTACCCACCTTCATTTCTGTGTGTGTGTGTGTGTGTGTGTGTGTGTGTGTGTGTGTGTGTGTGTGTGTGTGTGTCATTTTATTACAGTGACAGACGTACAGTCGGGGAAAAAATTATTAGACCATCAAAAGTCATCAAAAACAATGGTTATGCAATCAAGTACTAACTCCTCTCTGTATCATGTGACTAAAACAGACAGAAAAGAAAACATGGAATGCCTAAAAGCACTGTTCTTGGCAGTACAATGTCATAGATATTGATGTAAGAACTTCAGTGATTTTGGTTATTATCAAGAAAACATGGAAAATGGCTGGATATCAGCTCTGAAATGAAACTCTTTTGAGCTATTTTTGTGGTTATCATTATATTTTTCCAAACAAATGTACCTTTAGTTGTACCAGGCATTAAAATGAACAAGAAATTGAAGAAAACAAGGGGTGGTCTAATATTTTTTTCCGCGACTATAAGTGTAATCCATTCTCTAGACATGTTGGGCTGCCAGACTTACCAAACTGAATACTTTGCCACCAGAGAGCACAGTTAATATTGCAACTCCTGTTAGGTTTTAGGTTTCGACAGTAAAAGTGCTTCAGTTAACGTTAGAAGAATATTGACACGTGCAACGTTAAAAATAACTCACAGGCTTTGCTTTCTGTTCCAAATCAGGGTAATACTGGACAAAGATTTTTAATGTTTTTTGGTTGTGTTTTATGTCATACTTAGAATATCAAACATGAGAATTGTGCTAAAGAAATAGCAGTAGCAAATTGTTTACTACAGTCTTTTGATGTTCTGGAAAAACAAGGAGGTTTCTACTTTGTATCATTCATCTGGAAAAAATAAAGTTCCTTTTGAAGACCAGAATCACATGTTGATAAGATTTTGTCGCCCCTTGTCTGTTACCTAAAGATCAGCCCTTAGTGAAATGTTTCTTTTTTCTTGCTTGCATTATTGTTCCATCACATTCTTTTTAAAATATTATTTTCATGAACAGAATGAAAGAGACAGTGAATGTGTTTGGAGCTGCTTTTTCTGCGTGTGTACCTTTGCTTCTTTTCTCTGGTTCTTGTATTGTTTTGTTTTACAAAAAATGAAATCCTAACTTTTTTTCCTCCTGCATTTTATACTTTCTTTTTTTCAATAAAACATATTTGACAATAAATACTCACAGTAGATTGTTGTTGCATGTTTGTTTACTTGCACGACAGAAAATATATCTATGACTGTTACTTCTGAGAGACAGGGTGAAAAGCAGTGGGAGTAGATAAAACACTAACACTGATATAACTGGAACTGGAGATGTTGATAAGAAATATACAATGTTGTAGTTCAGAAATGTTGAGATGACATGCATTTATGGTTTGCAGAAATATAAGTAATACAATCATTTTTTCCACAACTGTACACCTCTTCTACCCGTTCATCATCAGTCCTTTAACATTCACCTCAATGCCCTTCTTGCAAAAATGCACTGGTAGTTACAGGGGTTGGACAAAATAATGGAAACACCTTAAAAAATCAACAAAATATCATTTAATATGGTGTAGGTCCGCCTTTTGCGGCAATTACAGCCTCAATTCTCCGAGGTATTGATTCATACAACTTGTGAATTGTTTCCAAAGGAATTTTAAGCCATTCTTCACTTAGAATACCCTCCAACTCTTTTAGAGACGATGGCGGTGGAAATCGATGTCTTACTTGAATCTCTAAAACTGACCATAAATGCTCAATAATGTTGAGGTCTGGGGACTGTGCCGGCCATACGAGATGCTCAACTTCATTAGAATCTTCCTCATGCCATTCTTTGACAATTCTAGCTGTATGGATTGGGGCATTATCATCTTGAGGTGAAGGTGTTTCCATTATTTTGTCCAACCCCTGTAGGTTCAATCTGAAGATTTGCAAACTATCTAGTTTTTTTCCACAACCCTGTTCATACATTGCATAACAGGTGGTGTCAGTTCCCAATGATTACCTTAGTAGAACAAACAATGTATCTAATTTGCTTAGGGAAAATTGCCTGGCCTTCTGGAAAGCACATAATGTTTGTATTGTGCAATTGTGGAAAAAAAAAATGCAGGTGGCTTATTCTCACTGTTTGATCAGAGTTGAGACATGAGCAGACATACTGTATGTGAGTGCATGTACTGTAGATTAACCTGAAGGATGACATAAATGTAAGGCAAGGAGTCATAAGCGAAACAAATAACACACTGCAACTGGTAAATGGAGACAAAATGGTGATGTTTTTTACTTCATATTAAACCTCCATGTTGGAAAATCACTATTAGCATAGCTTGTATTTTATGTTTACCCAATGCATTTTATCTTCTTGTGCAAGTTCCCATTTTTATCCCCCACCCCCCACTCCCTTCCATTCCCATTCACTGCGTCTAATGAAATTGCTATCATACCCTTTCATTCATCAATTCCAGAGTCACTAAGAGAAATGGTAATGAGCTAATGGGTTATGTCTGCTTCTTCTTCAGTCGCCTGCTATCCATCTTCCTCCTTCGTGTTTTATTACGCACCAGTCACAGCGTCTTTAATGGAGTGAATCTCTGTATTGTTAATTAGCTTTTTTGTGTGTGTTTTCTCTGTGAGGAATTTAACTGATAACAGTGACTTTATTTAATTTTGTGCTTTTCTTCTTCTGCTTCCACTCACAACACATCCGTCGCTTACTGAGAGAAAACGTTGATCATTCCAAAGAACCGCATACGAAAGAGTAGAGACTAAAAATTCAATATATATATTTTTTCGGTGATCAAATTTTTATTTTCATTTTCGTTTAACAAATTAAATCGAACAGAGGTATTTCAGGTTATACCATATTACTGGAATGAATTCTCAGTGTAAGAATACCAACAGTGAGCCCAAGATATAAGAATGTGTCATGAGATACCAAAGAACACAGTGATAGTATAAAGATAAAAAAGGAAAAGTAAGAAAAAGTAAGGTTAATTACAAACACAAAAAAATAAAAATGCATACATAACCTACAAGAATACACACAACATACACAAAACATACAGACACACAAACATATATAGACAAGACAGAAGGGACTTGACGCCTATAGGTACTAACTAAAAATTCAATATTAATTTTTGTACAGTGTGAAAAAGCAAACCGACCTTTAGGAAAATAACTAAACCCTGTCACAGTCACTTTTGCATATATGTCAATGAGGTAGCAATGAAGAAAGAAAGCATTGTTTGTCCCCTGGATCTTTCTCCATCTACTGTATTTAACAGCTGTAACAGTTCAAGTTTGGAAGAGGCAGCGTGGCATTAGTTTTTATGAAGCAGCGGTAAGTGCGGCCTGGATGTTTTTCTTGGCTCGGATGAGAAAGTGAACAACTGCTACTGGCAGCAAAATGCTGCCAGACGCTCCAAGTCCAAGTCACAGTACATCGATGGCACTGCTGCTCGGCCAAAACAAAGCTTAGAAGAAAATGTCTGGCCCTGGAGTCTTAGTGTTGTCAGTTTATGCTCAATATGCTGCACTTTATATCCCAAAGGTAAACAGAAAAACACAAAAGACTACTGTAAACCTCTCCCTGGCAATAACTTTTACAAAGGTTTTGTGAGGTGTTTTGCCATGATTAAATAGCAATTCAACATAAAAATTAAAAAGAAATATTTCTATCAGATGGCAAACAGCTTGAGTTAGTGAATAATTTCCAAAATACCTGTAGGGTTTTAAATATGAATGTTAATTTCATTTAGATAACAAAAGAGAGCAGATTATTTTCAGCAGTGTCTTATGTATATGCAATGTTTTGTATGCAACACATCTCTCTAAAAAATACTTTCTACTCCCCTCCTGATGAAGTCTGCTGGATTTTTTTTTTTTTTTTTTTTTTACCTCATTTGTTGCTGGTGAATAGTATCTGTAGGGGACATATGCAAATGTAATCCATAACATATTATGTGGCAGGTGAAAGAAAAACAGAACACACCCTGTCGTCACAATACGCCTCATTGACATGACTGTGTGACTTAAATTTCTGCAGGTGTAAGGCGTTCTGTATTCAAATATATGTAAAACCCTTCTTACACAGTGTCCTTGGAGCAAGGTGAAGATGTATATGTCGGTTTACAGTGGGGTTCTGTGAAATCAGTCTATTACTGACACTGGAGGAGATCCGGTCATAGAGCCGATTGCCAAGAACAAGTGAAGAGGAATCAAGATTACAAATGTGATCATGTGACACAAGCTTGGAAACTCAAATTAATCACTCAAATAAGATTATGTTGACACTCTAGCTTTCACTTCTTCATTTTAGAGTATGTTTTTAGCATGTCCGGTGTGTGTATGTGTTTTGAGTCATTTCAAAGTGTGTTTCCTGTTTCAGCATGTGATGGTAAAGCCCTTTCAGTTTCCTGACTCCTTCAGCAATTAATTACAAAAATAAATAATTAAAAAAAACATTCATTGCAAAACATCCAGGCACTATTTAGGATTATGTCTATTATTATATTATAGGGGATTTTGCATATTTTCCTGTCTGACAAAATAATTTAATGATCATCTTCAAAAAAAAAAAAAAAAAATACACACACCAAAATGTCAAATCTTCCTTTTTTCAGTAAATCAAAGTAAATATGTATGAGTTCATTTATTTTCTCAAAAAACAATCCTACCAGTGCGGTGAGGTCAAATGTGTAAGTATCCAAATGCAGTACAATAACAACTTGAAACAGAAATGCGCCCCCTGCTGGTCAGACTGAGGAAAGTCTAGAGCCTTTTTGTTGATTAGTTTATTAGTATTTCTCAGTCCTCCAGATGCACAATTTGTTGCCTCATTTCATTAGATGCTTTTTCTAACTAAAAGATTTCATTCCTTCATGTTCATCCAAAGCCAAAGTATGAAAAATGACATAACAATATAATTACCTACAGGTTTAAACTTCTTCTGCTGTTCTCTATAGCCTACTCTTTTGTCTCACTGCTTCCACACTCCCTCTACGTAACATATAACTGCAATGCATTATCTTATTGTGCAATGCAGTGTTTGCATTGACAGACTGGGATTGTGATATATTATTCTGAGCACCCTTTGAAGAACCAGTTGCGGATCCTCACTGGAGCATAAGGAGATGGTTTCTTACATATTAAAGTGTGCACTTTTCCCCTTTTGCTTACATCCAAAGTTGCTGCCCTGGTTGTTTTCATCTCTAGGGCAATGGTAGTTCTCTGTGTCTGGTGACATTTGAAAGCAGCAGACTTTCCTCTTTTAGGCAAGTGCAGGGGAATTTGTGTGTCAGTGATCCTGCTGTGGTTTGTGGTCTAAAGTCATTTATGGATAGAAGGGGAGAATCTGTGAGAGAAAAAGGAAGTACACAGACAGAAAGAGATTTGTAAAAGCATTATGTTTGCTTTGTTGTTTGGGCAAATAAAAAAAAAATCCCAAGTTCTGTTTGTGAAAGTGGACTCACACTTTCATTTCTAGTTCTCTAAGTCTATATTATTTGTGTGCTAGTGGGATATTTTTCTCTGACTGTTAACCCAACTGCCATGTAGTGGAAAAAGGCTTTTGGCAGCCAAACAGTCGCAAACAACAAACCCCTTTGGAGTGCAAAGGTCAGACAGTCCGCAACAGATGTTAAAGGCCAACTCACAAGCAGCTGAGAGTGTCCTGACAGTGAATATGCTCCTGTGTTCCTCCTCCACGTCTGCCTTCTGCCTCAGGGATGTTCTCTATGTGGATCAGCTCTTATGTATAATAACACTCCCACAAGTTAGAACTTTTACCAAATTACGGTGACAAATACCCTGGTGACATTTTCTTTTCATTAAAAGAGATGATAACATTAGAATTTTTTTAAGTCTTATCTGTGTTGCATTTTATAATACATCTAAGTTTAAAGTGTATTTTAACTTTTTTTTTTTTCACTTTATCTGATATGCAAAGCATTATACATTTTTGTATTCCAACACTTGTCTTGTATTCGTCTGTGTTTAGGTATTTTAAATTTATATATAAAATTTCATGTTTATAACCATGTGCTACCTTTTAGGGTGACAATTTAATATGTATCCAGGGACTGCAGATGAAAAATTGCCATTAGGTTAACTCTGGTGCATTCACAGCAATGTGAATTAATGTATAATGTCCCTGTTAAATAAACCAATAAATCTAGGACCTTGACTACCAAATTTTGTGCCATCTCATGTGTAAATGTGTGCTGGTATGGCAATAAAAATCCTTGAATCCTTGAAAATAAATAAACAAATATAATAAAACAGACTTATAAGGATGGTGTTGTTTGATGCTCACACAAAGATTCAAAACAGCGCATGTTAAAGGCTGGGAAATTACCAACTCAAAGGTTGGTGGAGTGTTAGTTCTTCAGTTATTTATGGTTCTTAAGGCCTACAGGTCACAGGTCCTCAATGGTAGGTATAAAGAGAGAACCGGTTATGGACAACATGGCCTCCACGCTAACAGCTGCACATTGCCAGATGCTTAACTGCCACAGGACACTTACTCACTCACATTTTTAAGCTTCATAAACAGTGATTTCATCACATGGGAGAAAATACTAGGCAGCTATGTTTAGCATGTGCTGAATGAAACCTGGCAGAGTTACAGATTCACATACTGCAGAGTAAACTAACAAGCTCTGCAGAACAAGATGACTCTAAAGTCGCAGCATTTTATTTGTTTTTGACTGGAATGCAAACATCTGCAGTTTCACGGAACTTTTTCCAGAGAAGCAGACAATAAGCCAACATCACATTTGTTTTTCAGACTGAAGCCACTCCCTGAGCACTAATCAAGCTCAATCTTAGTTAACTCAAAAGCCTGTCTGTGTCACAAGCCCTCATCTTGTGGTAACTTTGACAAATAGCTTATACTTTGTTGCTTGTTTACCGTGAAGGCTCCAGGTTGTTTTCT